>NC_048412.1:7473973-7521628 GCF_013103735.1 Etheostoma cragini
TTGGAGTGGCCTAGCCAAAGTCCTGACCTGAATCCTATTGAGATGTTGTGGTATGACCTTGAAAAGGCCGTTCATGCTTGAAACCCCTCTAATGTAACTGAATTGGGACAATTCTGCAAAGATGAGTGGGCCAAAGTTCCTCCAGGATGCTGTAAAAGCTTCATTTCATGTTATAGCAAACGCTTGGTTGCAGTTGTTGCTGCTAAGGGTGGCCCAACCAGTTATTAGGTTTAGGGGGCAATCACTTTTTCACACAGGGCCATGATGGTTTGGATTTTTTTTCACCTTTAATAATAAACACCTTCATTTACAAATTGCATTTTGTGTTTACTTGTGTTGTCCTTGACTATTGTTTAAATTGGTTTGATGTTCTGAAACACTAATGTGTGACAAACATGCAAAGGAACAGGAAATGAGGAAGGGGGCAAACACTTTTTCACACCACTGTACATGTTTCTCTGCTGTATCTCAGTGCTATTTGCTGCTGAAGTCATACGGCCTTCACAAGCAGTGGACGATTCAGTTGAAAGTTCTCAGTCAGTCAGCTGCCAGTCTGGTCACAGGGAGGATTTACTGTCCAGAGGACGGCTGTGGGGTCAGTACAGGAGTACACAGACAGGTCATAGGTCATCTCTGATGTATAGTTTAGAGCATTCATGAGAACTGTACTCAGGGACCGGCACCATGCTCTGCAACATAAGTCAATATTAGTTACTCCACCCTGTTACCTTGCTGTTGACTAGTGATATAACCCAGTAAACCTGATGCCTACACTTGAGGAGTGTAGTACATGCAATGTGGGTCTGTTCACCCATTTTACAAAAAATATTTCCCCACTTAACTCTAGTAATCTACTTGATTTTGATATATCCCCCGCTAAGGCTGCTGCCGCCCCCATAATACAATGGAGGTGGATGGAATTTTATTGAAACACAACAAATAAAGCTGAAAGTCTTCGTGTGGCTCCATACCACTAGACGCCAACAACATGTAGGGCTGACCCCTGGAAGTCGAAGTTTAGAATTATCAGTCGGAGATCCTAAGATTCTGCAGGGATAACTTACGGAGTCTGGCGTGATTTTTCCACATGCAAAAACATTGCACTTCCCTGAAAGCCCCGGTGAGTAATCCTACCAGCTGTGGTAGCATTGTTGACTAGTGATAGACCGATTTTATCGGCCAGCAGATATATCGGGCCGATATTTGTGATATGCTGTACGTTAATCACATTGGCCGATACGCGGCTGCTGCATTCGCCAATAGTTTTTCCCGTCATTATTACCAGACAGGCGTCCTCAGGCAGCTCTGTGTTGCCGGAGACGGTGCAGTTCATGTGCAGACCATGCACTGTCCCTCCTCCACTAGCACCATGGCGGTCTATATTAAAAATCAAGCACTTTGTTACATTGGCTACTTTTCAGGTTTATTGTTTTCTTAAATAATTTAAATGCGTTGACAAAGGACATTTTGTGATGACCTGATTATATGTCTTATAATATGTCAGCAAGCAATGCATCATCAAGGATGTGTTGTAGATGTTGATGAAAGCCTTTTACCCTTGCACAGTTAACCATAAGCAGTGCACCCATCCATATGATGCACATTGCACACATCATTTGGGTGATATGAATGTAAGATAGTTGCAGAAGTAACACTCAAAATGAATGAATGAAAATGGCAGATTCTGAAAACAAATCCAGTGTGGCAGGGTTTACATTTTTATGATGTTAATTGAGGGAGCAAAAGCAGTATCGGCTCCAAATATTGGCTCAAGAAACATAAAAAAAAACAACTGTATCGGCGCTAAAAAAAATCCATATCGGTCGATCCCTACTGTTGACCGTGTTAGCACAGCTAGCCACGCCTGCTAGTTCATCTTAGACTAAACTACTATCAGTGTGGACTGGACGTGAAGGCATCATGCACACGTCATACAGTCAACGCTGTTTGTTTTTTGAAAGGAACTCTGGGAGATGAGGTCCCAGATGCACGTCCGCAATTACAGCGTACCGCCAAAGTTGCCTAGAAACAACCTCACACAATACGGACTTTAATTTTAAATCCATCCATCTATCCATCCATCCATTCATCCATTCATCCATCTTCAGCCGCAGCAGGGGACCCCAAACTTCAAATCATAACCACAAATAATTTAGATGATTGCTTAAATCAAATAGGCAGCTGGTCCGTTACACAGTGTAGTGATTGTCAAGTCCTTCAGGCCCCAAAAAAAATGTAGTGTATGTCTTGAGTCTTTATTTTCCTTCATCCCCAACCGATAGTGACATCACTTCAAGTATTACATTTTGATGAACTATTTTTAAAAGAAAGTTTGTCTGTACTTCTATTTAGAGCTGGGCAATATATCGCTATTATATCGATATCAAGATATGAGACTAAATATCGTCTTAGATTTTGGACATCGTATTATCATAATATTGCAAAAGTTTTGTCTTTTCCTGGTTTTAAAGACTGCATTACAGTAAATTCATGTCATTTTCTGAACTTACCAGACTGTTGTGACTGTTTTATTATTTGCCTTTACCCACTTAGTCATTATATTCACATTACTGATGATTAATTATCAGAAAAGTCATTTTGTAAATATTTTGTGAAAGCAACAATAGTCAACCCTACAATATTCTATCAAAATCGAGGTACTTGGTCAAACATATTGTGATATTTGATTTTCTCCATACCGCCCAGCCCTAGTTCTAATGGATTTATAGTTTGCATAACACATAAGGTATCATAATGCTAATGTATGCCTTTTGTGTTAATTATGCTATTATTTAAGAAGATAAAGGTTGTTGGCACGGATTTTGAAAGCTAAGAATTGGCTCCTCTTGCATCCCTGGTGTGTGTGTTCCAGTGTGTTCCAAGCTGTACTTAAACTCCTAGCATCGCTCCTCAATTATTTAATATGAGCAGGCTATGATCTGATATGGAGATGCAGCCACACAGAGACGGTCTCACACACTATGGCCTGAGCAGTAAAGATTTACTGTGGAAACGATCAGTAAAGATGAATCGAGCCCTGAGTATCTCAGCAGTTACTGTGTTACTGAGCTAGTAGATCTGTTTATTACAGGCTGAATGGGGAGCTCCGTGAGTCACCCGCTGTCTGTACTGACAGTTACTCTATGGACACATAGCAAGACGCTTCCCCTCAGGCTGCTTTTATATTTCATATCACTTTTAATGGAGGCATTAGAGCTGAAAACATTAATCATTTAATGCTTTACTGTTGGGTTTGTTGATGAAAGCCTCTTTGTTTTTCTAATCATAGCCTTCAGTTTATCTACCACCGCTTTTTAAATGTCATTTTATCATAGATCAAGCTCTATGCTTAGACATGAACTCAACTATTAATCCTCCCAGACAGCAGGAAGCCATTTGCCCACTAGGTGGCCCTTTGTATTAAAGAGGCCGTTATCCTGAATGTGTTCATCCCAGAGAGTCTTTTCAGCTTCTGGAAAAAATGTTTCTCATTTCCCACACCCGTCTCAACTGCATAGTGTGTTCCTTGTCCTCTTTTGTGTTGCAGTGCTCTGCCTTACTTCAGCAGACAAAAGATTGTGTGCCCATTTGAAGGAGTCTAGGACAGATTTATTTCTTGCTTTTTTACACATTTGACCTTTATCCCTTTCCCCATGACATGCTGCATCAGCGAAAGGAATGCTGAACTTCACCATCAGATAGAAATTCTGTTAATGAGCCGTAACGAAATGGACAGATCAAGGCCAAAGTGAAGATAACATACAAGAACTTATCACAACTCTGACAGAGGGTGTTTCAGTTAGACACTGTTGTAGATCTCCAGAAGAGGGAGTCAGGCCTGTTTCTATGCTTGTCTCTCTGTTAGTTCTATTTTTTTCTTACTGTTATTACAGCAGCATTGCAACAGTATTGCACTATGCTAAAACAGTATCTAGGCAGCAGCAGCCGATGGACAGTACAGACTGCCAGACTGGTGATGACCAGTTTGATACACTGACGAAAAAAGGAGAGGAGATGTCTTCCAATGTGTCCTTTCAATGCCTTTCGATGCGGTACACAAGGCCCAGTCATAGGGTTTCTGGACTTTATGCGCCGCTAAGGCCTTTGTAATGGTATTAATCATAGTCTTATGTCTGCTTATAGATTGTATAGATTCAGTTTAGGTCAAAATCACTCTAAATTTGTGTAAAATTTAGCATGGGCACACATTGTAGTGTGTGTATGTACACATGGTTTTGCTTGTTTCCCCATGGTGTTTTTTTCAGTAGTGAGCTGTGCTTCAGTAATCCCCTTGACACTTGAGTATACAAGATGTGCTGGCGTCTCATTCTCAGAACACAGTGGTGTGAAAAAAATGTTAATGATGTATTTTTTTTTGTCCCGCGAGCCGGCCCCACTGGAATATCAAACAGAAGGAAACTCACCTGGGGGGGGGGAAAAAACAGAGGGACAGACCGTTTACTGGACCCGGCTTTACACTGTAGTCACTGGGGAATGCAATAAATGGTCTGAATGTTGCAAAATGGACCTGTTTACACATTTGACAGCAGTACTGTATATTATCCACAAAATTTGAGTATAGGAACCCCTGCTTAAGTTGACTAAAAAGAGAAATAACAAAATCATATTTTGGAAATTGATCTTATTCCCTTAATTCCACCACTTTTCTTTGTGAATGAACAAAGAAAGGGCATGGATGGAGTTATTTCAACTTTTTCAGGATGCAGGTCACTATGCATCCTGAGAAAGTTCCCTTGGCCTTTGGAATTAAACTAACCCCATATCATCACATACCCTTCACCATACATAGAGATCGGCATGGTGTTATTTCAGTTTGATTTGCATTGAGAGATGATTTTAGGGAAATTACCCCCTGCCAATCTCTAGGTATGGTGAAGGGTAGTTCACAAAGTAGTGCTAGAAAAGGGCAGTCTAAATATTCTAGATATAGCCCACACTTAAACTGATAAATACATTTTAGGCTGGCTTGTTTTTTAGGTGACTAAAGCACGTTTAGTTGCTGGCCCTGTCCACGGCAGGTTCTGTGTTGGTACTCCTGCCTGCAGGGGCGTTGGACTAGGGCAAAAAGTGGGACTGAGTACCCAGGGGCCTGATGTGAGGAGGCCCCAAAAAGATGCTTAAATTAATAGATGTGGACGCGGGGAGGGGCCCATAGAAAATGTATCTTTCTACAGGGCCCATTTTATGCTACGCCCATGCCTGCCTGCTGTTCCAAACTGGCGGCATGCCAACTGTCATCTCCTGTAGGTGATCCACCGACTATTGTTAGGGGACTCATTCAACCCCACTTCAAAAAAGCAGAACTATCCCTTTAATTTCACAGCTTTGATTGTTGTGTTCTATTCATCCCCCGGGACCAGTCACAGGCAAAGTATCAAATGAGGTGCAAATGCACACACGCATACTGCCGGATGTATGCATGAAGCAATATTGCACACACACACACACGTTAAAAGGGTTCAGACATTGGAACACACACCAGCACAGTGGGATCTTGTAACGTGGAAGGAATAGTTGCCTGAGTCCCACGCCCCTGCATGCACCTGTTGAGTATTGTTGAAAAAGATCTAGGAAACAAACCGTCAGATACACACACACACACACACACACACACACACACACACACACACACACACACACACACACACACACATAGACGTTTCCACATACTCATTCAGTTCAGCCTTTTAAAGCCACAGCTTAATTAAATAAACAGATGTCCTGAAGCCAGATTTAGCCATTTAGGAGTCGACACCAATCTAGAATGACCCAGTAGGTACGCTGTGAGAAATGTAAGTATCTCTTAAGTGTCGCCGCTATGTGTTTCGAGGAGGATGACATAATGAGGTCCCGTGGCAGTGAGTTTTAATAGTGGGTGAGGCGCTAAACCTTTAGTTTTAGATATCGTCACTTAGCTTTAACACGTATGAGCAAGCATTTAGTACTTGAGAGAATGGCCTGAGGCGAATAGACCTCAGACTACATCAACCTAGACATTCCACTTAATCATGTTTTGGTCACAGCGTATAACAGCATTACTTTAGTGTGCTCCTGGCTTCTCTTTATAGTTTTGAGCAGTTTTATCTGTCAGAAGCGAGACTCCACATGGGGACGGCATCCTTCTGTCGTGCTTTTCTCTATTTCAGGGGATGCGTGAGCATTTAGCTGTTAAATGCTGCGTCAGGAGCAGGCTATGTTGACCACATATTAATCCATCTATGTGCACTGGGCTTTTAAAAGATGCTGATTGGTGCAGCCACCCACTCTTAATATGCAGACTAGACCCCGACCGATAAAGGATTTTAAGGCCGATTTATTTAAAAATACAATATGCCGATATGTCGGCCGATATGTATTTTAAAAAAAATACAGAATTGCCTTAGAAAACAAAAACTTATCAGTGTTGCCAACATGGATGTTGTGTGTCTTCTGGTGGACAAACTTTGCAACGCCAACGCTTACAACAAGTCTGATTTTATATTTCAAATATTAAATTACAAATGATTCGGGTGAATGAATATTTAAAAAAATTATATGTATTTTTTAAATTGGTCATTATAAATGCCAATACCAACTGATTGGGAAATGCTTAATATCAGCCAATAATATCGGCCCGCTGATATATCGGTCGGGCTCTGACCTTTTCAGAGTCTTGAGTGTTTCATATTGGACTGGCTCTGTGTTTTTATAAGAATATTGTGAACAAATTGGGATGCACAATTACACATGTTTGTTAAATTGCTAACTTTATTGGCACATGCCCTGAAATACTTCTTTGTCCACATGTGACAGTTCATGTTGTAGTGGACACTGAATGCGTTTTCTTTAAGTCTCAGATCTTGCATGAAGTCCACTTATTATATACTGTAAAACAGGGCTGGGCTAAAATAGGAAATATTACAATGATATTCTTGACCAAATAAATTGTAAGTCTGACATATGGTGCTTAAACATCATGTTATTTACTCAATGACGTTCTTGATAATCATCGTTAATGTTGATGTAAGGACTAAGTGGGTAAAGGCAAATAATTGAACAGCTAGAGCAATGCAGCTTGCAGCCATTTTACAATATCCAAAATCTAAGATACATATCTAGTCTCAAATCACAATATTGATAAAATATCAGTACATTGCCCGGCCCTACTATACAATAAAAAATTAATGGAAAAGGGTAAGATGGCCATCTTAATATGCGATTTAATTTCAAATCATAGTTGTGAAAATATTTATATAAAGAATATTTATAATGGGAATTTTGTCAGAATTATTGAGAAAACATGCTGGAGTGTCTGACTCTGTCTCTTCATGCAAAAAGTCTCGTTGGAGTGATTGGAGAGACAGAGAGACACACACACTCACAAACTCTCTCTCTCTCTCTCTCTCTCTCTCTCTCTCTCTCTCTCCCACTTCTGCGGCAGCAACAACAGAGAGATTGGAGTAGACTTATCTTGTTTCCTCTCAGGAAAGAGTCCTGGCTGATGTCAGTTTGGCCTTGGCCAAAGAAATGTCTGATGGTCAGGCCGGACCGCAGGGATTTTCCTTTTCCTACATATCAGAGCTGAACTATTATGCCACAGCAGACCCTTGAGTAAACCAGCACTGAAAGGTGAAGGGTCATATACAGTACAAGCCAAAAGGTTGCAAACACCTTCTCATTCAATGTGTTTCCTTTATCTTCATGACTTTATACATTGTAGATTATCACTGAAGGCATCAAAACTATGAATAAACACATGTAGAATTATGTACTTCACAAAAAATAGTGAAATAACTGAAAACACGTCTTATATTCTACAATGTAAATAGTGATGAAAATAAAGGAAACACGTTGAATGAGAAGGTGTGTTCAAACTTTTGGCCTGTACTGTCATCTTTTCTTCCCTCATCCCTTTTATGAGGCGTGCTGTCATAAAACCCCTCAACAAGACATTGCTTTTAGGTCCCAGCACAGTGTAGCTATTAACAGTCAGCTATTATTGATGCACAGTCATGTCTCTGTTAGTTGACATTGTCCGGTCTCTGTGTCCCTGTGTCAGTTTTCATACCACATCTAGCTTTCATATTGATGAAAGCACCTTGCAAATCTATCGTGTGACAAATACAGCCCGACTGATAAAGGATTTTTAAGGCTGATCCCAATATTTGGTTATTTAAAAATCCGACGTATATAGGCCAATGTATATATTTAAAATAAAATCCAGAAAGCGTTAGAAAACAAACAGATTTCCCTAACATAAGTTATTTGTAGTTATTTATGAGGACAAGCGATGCAACGCCAACGCTCAGAAAATGGGTGACTGTCCGTTCTTATTTCTTTTAAATATTCATTCATCAGAATCATTTGACTCTAATGAATGAATTTTAAAATAAATGCCTAACATTGGCCGATAATAGCCCGCTGATCGGGCCCTAGTGACAATCAAGCAGCTTTATTTTGTTAGGACAACCAGTGAAGTCTTGGCCTCTGTTGCTGACTGGATGTTGTTTTCTTTACCCATAATTTATTTTGGTCAGGACTGTCATCAGCTTGGCTGGTCAGGGCATCTGCTGAATATTCAGTGGTTACCCCGACAGTTGATGTTCCCGCTGGGTGTCAAGGGCGTGTCTGCACTTTGAATATATTCATGGTGCAGCAGGCATCAACTTTCTCTGGCTGGCCCAAACGTGCCAGCTAGCAGCTGGATGTGGTGTGTCACTGCGACACAAACCGGGTGGCCATCTCCTCTGTTATGAGATTATTTCCTTCAGCGCCTGGCTGCTTCCTTTTCTAATTCGATCAAGTGAAGGCATTATAGAGCAATAAGTTTCAAGGCGGTAGCATCTTTGAAATTATAAGGAATGACTGAGTAGTCACCCTAATTTTAAATTTTATTTAAGGGCACTAAGAATAGGTTCTGCTGCTACTTTAGTGATAGGATTTTGACAGAAACAATGTGTTTTTTAATGCATGTTAGTTAAACCTTATTGAAGTCAAGTACATTTTTTTGATTTATATAGCCCAATATGACAGATTTGCCTCAAGGGGCAAAACATATTTGCAGCAGACGACACCGTAACAGCCTCTGTCCTTAGACCTTTGCTTTGGCTAATCCACAGCATCCACAGAAAATCCCCACCAATGGGTCCGAAAACGCCCTAGTTAGAGAGTAAATGCCATAAACACATTTTTTGTCAATCTTTCCAATCATTTCCTGAAAGAACCAAGCACGCCTGCCTTGTTCTACGACGCAACGGAGTTTGAGAACGGCCACACACAGAGAGAGGAAGGCCAGGGACATGCCAGATGTCAGGCAATCAGCCTGGAGATGTGCTTCTGTTGATCCAGACATAGCAAAAAAAATTAACTTAATGGACACGTGTCAAACAACCTTTAAAATGATACAGAATGTTGCAACTCATCCTAAAATTGACAACAAGCCACATTTCGATTGATGCTGTGTAGCTCTACAGGAAGGGAGAAATTACCTGCGTCTGCATTCCAAGCCTTTTATAGGCAGCACAGGATAAAAGCACAGAAGCCCTCATGTAATGTCATAAAAAAAGTTGCTTTGGCATGTAGGAAATCCCCGCTGTTTGCCTTCACAAGGTAAGAGCACAGAGGCCGACACATTCTGGATTCTAGTAACTTTAACATGTATGAACATCCTGCGGTCTACCATCGGAAATCTATCAGACACAAGATATATGGCATTAATAATAGATCACTGCGTTGCAGGCAACATTTCACTTTCAGTATTAAAAAAATACTATTTATCAGCTGTGAAAGATACTCTGCACACCTGCTTAAATGGATTCAAACGGATGAACATAACATCGATCATTGATCTTATGAGTATGTGTTTCTGATATAACAAACACATACTTTTCATGAGTATTTTAGTCCGTTAAACACAAGGCAATTGAATTAAAGTAACATTGGTCTGACATTGAGAGAGGTGTATGTGTGCTTCGGTGGGTTTGCTACCATCTGCGTGCCGTCCATCCCAGTGTAGTTGGGTTGCAGTGTAGGCACTGAGCCGTGTGCTGCTGCTCTGCTCTCCTTGCTGCTGTGAGCGTGTGGTGACTGCTGCTCCAGTCTGTGTATCTTTAAGAGGAGGGGCCTGACATTTATATCAGTATTTCTGAGCCGGGCTATGGAGAGGAGGAGGGTATGTGAGGGGGGTGGGGGTGGGGGGAGAGAATGAAGTTGGGAGCTTTGGAGGTCTCGCACACAGCTGAGAAAGAGAAAGCAAACAGAGGACAGCACAGGCTGCCCCGCACACATCCAAAACGCACAGAGAAAGACCTAAGAAGAAGGAAGAGCAAGACGCAGAGAGGAGGAGGAAGAGAGTAGTAGGAGGAGGAGGAGGAGGAGGAGAAGAAGAGGAAGAAGACCAGCATGGCCATGTACGAACCTGCCTTCCTGCCTCCCAACGCAGAGGAGCAGGACTTCATCCAGGCTTATGAAAACGTCAGAGAGAAGTACAAAGGTGGGAGCCTTGACTCACATTACGGGGATGACAGCGACTGCATGTGATGATGGACGAGGGGTCTTTGCCTGTCTGTACGCGGAGGACTTTGTCCTTTTGTCGGCTTGTGGTGTTTCTGGGTTCTGCATAGGTGCAAACACGTGTGTTTGTGTGTGTGTGTGTGTGTGTGTGTGTGTGTGTGTGTGTGTGTGTGTGTTTTTGTAACAGAGCAGCAGGCATGCACGCTGCATCCCTTACTGCTAACTGAGCACTCAGCTGCCCCGGCTGTCACTCTGCCCCGGCTGCCTATTTGCCCCGGCTGCCTATTTGCCCCGGCTGCCTCTTTGCCCCGGCTGTCACTCTGCCCCGGCTGCCTCTTTGCCCCGGCTGTCACTCTGCCCCGGCTGCCTATTTGCCCCGGCTCCCTATTTGCCCCGGCTGCCTCTTTGCCCCGGCTGCCTCTTTGCCCCGGCTGCCTCTTTGCCCGAGTTGATTCTCTCTAGTTTGGGCTGTGAGAGTCCAGTGGATTTACAGCAGTGCTTGCTTTGATATGTGATCGTGGCAGCAGACCTCGCTCCGCCGCCCTCTGACCCCGATGACACCTCCAGAAGAGAGTTTGGGTCTGATTGTTATCCCGTATCCAGTCCCAAACAGGGGACGTTAACAGGTGCTGCTGGGCAACAGTCAAGTTCATTAACACAGCACAGCGAGCTCGGGCTTTCCTTCTTAAATATACATCTCATTTGATCCCTTTATCCCGTTTATCGGCTCAAGCGGGCAGCTCAGCATGCCTTTTGCTGGCTTGTCTCACACACTTTACTTTTTTAGGAAATCTTCATGTGGCGCGGGAAGGAATCAGAGCAAGATGTCAATGTTGAGGGATGAAGTCCGAGCTCCAACAGGTGAAAGCAAATCCGAAGCAGAGCCGATCCACCCCAACACCTCTCTGGGCCCACTTTCACTTTCCACTTTGCCAGCAGCATCCTTCATAACAGTCTTGTACCTTTTCTTTCGCTTGGGGTTTTTCCTCCTGCGTTTCTTCCGTTCCTTTCCAAGAGATCATCAGGAAGATGGAGAGCTCCTCTATAAATATCGTCCCAGTTTTCTTTTTTTCTCTCTCGAATGTGAGAATCTGGCGACTTGGCTTGTGCTGAATCATTGCAGCTTTTTTTTCTGTGTATCAGATTGTAAGTGGGGGTCTATTTCTGTGGACATCTCATATCTCATAAAAATCCAGCCCTGCATTTAACATATGCAAACCATTAGTACATCCATTTTAGACAACAGTTTAATCACTGTAAACAAACAGCGCCATTGCCAAACAGGCAGCCTGTACTGGCCTCTGCATTGTGTGTTCATGGAGTTTCAGTAGATTATTAGAAAATTCGCAGGACAAAGGACAGACTCCTTTGCGACACAAAACAAGAAGAATGTGCGGTTATCATGTGTAAATAGCGCTTAAAGTTACAAGGTTTTTGGCAATCGTTGTGTTGAAATAGTGAAGGACTGATAGGAAACTGACTCTGCAACAGCGGGGCAGTTAGCAGCCGGGTTCATGGGAAGGTGGTCTTGAAGAAGCACCACCAGAGACACACAGACTGTTGTGACCGGAGTCTTATAAATGTATAATTATATATTGATTTAACATCAGAATGCATTTGCAGGAAGTCTGTGTGTGTGTTTCGGTCAGTGTCTGTTTGTGTGTGTGTGTGTGTGTGTGTGTGTGTGTGTGTGTCTGTCTGTATGTGTCTGTGAATGTGTCTGTCTGTGTGTGTCTGTGTATCTGTTTGAGTGTCTGTGTGTGTGTGTGTGTCTGTCTGTCTGTCTGTCTGTCTGTGTCTTTGTGTGTGTGTGTGTCTGTCTGTGTCTTTGTGTCTGTTTGAGTTTCTGTCTGTATATGTGTGTGTGTGTCTATCTGTATGTGTGTGTGTGCGTGTGTGTGTGTGTGTGTCTGTATGTCTGTGTGTGTGTGTCTGTCTGTGTGTCTGTATGTCCGTCTGTCTGTATGTGCCTGTGTGTATCTGTCTGTATATGTGTGTCTGTCTGTCTGTCTGTGTGTGTGTGCGTGTGCGTGTGTCTGTATATGTGTGTGTGTGTGTGTGTGTATGTCTGTCTGTATGTATGTCTGTCTATATGTGTGCCTGTGTGTGTGTCTGTGTGTGTGTGTGCCTGTGTGTGATCTGTGTTTGTAGAGCTGTTGTGTACCAGGAGGTAATGGGAAGCAGGAGCCGGCTCCGTGGCAGGTGTTTATGTTCTAAACGTTCTTCTGTGTTCCTTCCCCGACAGCGCCTGTGCTTCACTGAGGCCCGTGCTCTCCTTATTAAGGCACACTGACACAGCCAATCGGAGAGCTTGTCACATTGTCTCTCTCATTTTCATAAATACTGTCTCATATGTATTTGTGTTAACGTTTCGTCTAATACTGCACATTCCCTCTAAAGCAGATACACGTCTGTAGACGGGGGGGGGGGGGGGGGGGGGGGGGGGGGGGGGGGGGGGGATACGTCACAACTGCTGCTTCTGTGTGGTTATATATATATATTTTTATTTTGTATAAGTGTGGATAAACTGATGCTTCCTAATGAAAAGTATTTGGTTTGTTACCATTTCCACAGCGCTCATCTTTATCCCATGGCAGAAAATAACCACACTGTCCTAAATACATGTCCTTGTCCATATTCTCCACATACTGCCCTGGTTATATCTCGGGAAAAAGGCTAGACCGAGCCGAGGTCGGCCAGTTTACCCCCCCCCCACCAAATGATTTGTTGAACGAATATATGTATATGTCCTACATACTGGCTCATGTTCCCAGACTAATATGGCTTCAGCCGTTCGACAGGCTACATCTACATGCTGATATGTAAAACATATATTGGACGTTAGAAAGCAGTTCAATGATATCTTCAAATGCTGCCATGCAAATAAATGATTTGCCTTTGTAATCACTGATGCCTTCTAGATACAGCACACTATCTCCAGGTGTTTTCCTATCATGGCGCTGGCAGCCTGTTCTTACTTGTAGGATAAGTGAGTGTCCCATCATTGGCATAAGAGGAAGTTACTACGTGTCCACCATCCCTCAGTGCTCTCATTGTGTGTTTCCATCCCTTCAGAGTTATTGAAAAAATGCATTGTACAAGTATGTTTTGTTGAAATTCTTTATTAATGGTAGTGCTGTGGCGTTAGGGAAAGCTCTGTCGGTTGGTTGGTCCACCATTGGTGATTGGATCAGGGATCTTCAACAGAGTCAACGAAGGCTGCCTCCAAATTATTGTAAATTTTAGTGTTCTATTGTTGAGTTTTTTCAAAACATTAAAAAGTCTTAACATGAATCTAACATACTATTAGCAAATATAAATCCCCATTGATGATAGGCTTACAGGTCCACATATAAGGTAGTTTCTAAGAGAGTCATCCACAGATTCAGTTTAGGGTTTTAGTTTAAGGACTCACTGGGCCAGATTTATGCTTAACATTAAAACACGATTTATAAATACATGCCAACAAGTTTCATGCTTTTGTAATAGCTTAGTAAAAAATGCAAGAAAATGTAGAGTCTGTATAAAAGCTTTAGGACGCCCTACACGGTAGTGTAGGCCCAGTTTATCATGCAACTTGATTTTATTCAATATATGCATTAGGGAGTCTCTCTCTCAGATAAGGGTTCATTGGGTTAAAAAAAACAAAGACCCCTGGGTAGATATCTGAAAAACTGTTGGATGGAACTCCATAAACCTGATAATCCCTGGACCTTTCCCCTAGTGTCACCCTCAGGTTGAAATGTGTTGTGTTGATGTGTTGTGTTGATGTCTTCACAACTATTGGATAGGGCTGTTTGATTTGGGGGGGGGGGGATCCCAGTTATTTAGATCAATATTAAAATTCTTTTTTAATGATTTAATGATTTCTTATTGATTTTTGGAAAGATTTATTCAACATTAACTCTGAAACTGTTAATTAAGTCAGCAGTGAAAACACTTTGAACTGTGAAATAGCCTTACCTTACCTTAAGACAACATGAGAGTTTACTTACAAAATGTTACGTGCAATCTTTCTCATTTATTACCTTGCTTTTGTGAACGTTAGGAGTCAAAATTGGATGGATTGCACAGTTTTTGGATGGATTGCTGTTTACATGCTTTCATGTTGATGAGTCCCTTGACGTTGAATCTCGCTCCATTATTAGGTCAAAATATTAATTTGTCCAACACACCCTAATTCCTTAATAACCAAAAACTTTCAAAACTAATGATTTGCATTTAGTAACCAAAGTAACTACAGCATCATTTAACCTGCTAGCGTGGCTTAGCTAGCCTAGCGCACTGTAGTCTTGCTCAGCTCTGATTTCTTTAACAATGCTTGTGGTAGGAAAGTCTCATCTGAGGGAAGACATTGGAAAAGACAGCATAAAGGCTAAAAGCACAACCATCTCATTTGTTGATCACACTACAAGTGTAATGTTAAAGTTTAAAGTGGTAATTATTTCCTAAGTGTGCTATGCTCTGCTGCCATGCAGTGCCCTGCTACACCCTGCTACGTCCAGCTACGCCCTGCTACGCCCTGCTACGTCCAGCTACGCCCTGCTATGCCCTGCTATGCCGTGCTCTGCCCTGATTCACCCTGCTATGTCCTGCAGTGACCTGCTACGACATGCACTACTACTACTACAACATCTATTTCTAGTCCTAGTTCCATTATGTTTATTATGACTATTATTGCCACTTTTCATCACACCCCCGACCTTCAGACACCGCCTACCAAGAGCCTGGGTCTGTTTTTCTCACCCCTGTCGCACTAAATGCTTGCTCTTGCGGGAAGTACTGGAATTGTTGGGTCTTTGTAAATTATAGAGTGTGGTCCAGACCTAGTCTATCTGTAAAGTTTATTGACATAACTTTTGTTATGATTTGATACCATAAATAAAATTGAATGGAATATAGTTTAAATAACATTATAAATTAATTATTACAAAAGATGCAAAACTAGAACGTAAAGATGTTGGTTTTCATATCAAAAATATTTTCCAAATGGATGAAAATACAATTATAGTCAATCAGTCAGTCAGTCTGCTCTTTCTAAAGTTACTTACTGCTGTCTCATGCCTTCTCTGAACTGTAGCCGGCTGGATGGTGAAGGCGTGGCTGTCTTCCCACTGTCCTCCTAATGCAATTTGTACTAGCAGCTGATGGCAGTTTTTCTGGGCAGCCCGATCGGGGTATTGCCCTGTCCATGTCGGGTGGACTGCTGAGGGTGCACAGACACGGCTGGAACCCATATTTTGACCCACAGTGTGTGCTGCAAGGCCCTGTCCTATGCCTCGCCGGGCTTAAAATACCCCCTAAATATAGCCGGGGCATGTTCAGCCGAAGCCTTTCCAATTAAACTGCTATTTTTGGCAAGCTTGATTGTCTGCTCAGGGGTAATTTAAATTCCAGTTTCTTCCTGGCTGAAAACAATTCTAACTTTTGTGAATTATTAAGCTAAGACTAGCTTTGATGTACGTGTGCTGCTGTAACACCGTAATGTCCCTTTTTTGGGGGGGGGGGCTCTGCTTGGAAAAATTATATCAATTAGTCAAGTTATGTTTTGTTCCAGAGCGGCAATGAATATCCCCGATCTGTGGATCTTGTGCTTTTCCGTCTTTTCCCATGTGTTTCAGAGTCTTTTTGCCGCCTGCTAAAAGGTAGTGAAATGTTAATAAAGAGGTTTTCAGAGAGAAAACTTGGACAGCGCCCTTGAGTAAAGCCCTTATCCAGCAACACCTAGAGGTGAATGCACTCATGTTGTTGTGTGAGGCCAAGATTTAGTACTGCTATTATGGTTCAAATAAATAGATTTCTGTTTTCTGTTTCAGTGTGATGTCAAACACACAGGGCCCATCCTCCCTTGCTCCTACCACTTTTTTCTTTCTTTCCATGACACATGAGAGACCGATAATTATAATAATAATAAAAGAAGGCCATTAACAAGAAGGAGAGTGGGAGATGGTAGAACTTATAGTACATCTAACCTGTCTCTTGGCCGCATTGCATTTGGGTCTTTGCCCTCCACCTAAGGAGGAGAGAGTTACCTCTGCCTACTACTATGTTTGGATTTGCATCTCCACTAACTGTCAGATATTATTTTATTGAATAACTGTCACAACAGTCTTCATACAGTAACCTGTACGAGTACTAGTCATTAATTTCATCCATATCTGATTATGAAGTGGTAATTCCATGACAATTACCATCCTGTAGTCTTTGCAAAGCTCGTTGAGATGACACACTGTGATTTGAGGCTATAGCTAGCTACAGAAACATGAACTTGAATTAGCCCCAGCCGTGACCCAGCTAATGGTTAGCAGATGGCCAAAGTACCCCCTCTCACGTCTCTTAGTTCGTCTCATACAGCAGTAAGCAGGGCTGTAGTTTTGGCCTCTAGTCCTCGTAGCAGACTAATGCTGCCATTCGGACGGCGGAGGCTGTGTGAGAGGAAAGGGCAGATGAGCCGGATGTTCATGCTAGGCTAAAGGCTAACCCCAGCAGACCAGCTCTCCCCACTGTTTTCACAGCAAATATTTACTCCCTGGACAGTGAAATTTACGTTATTTCCCCCCAATTTCGTTCATCTATGTTCAGTACCCTACTGTATAGAGATGGATAGCAATAAAGTCTCTTTTGTAATAGGTTTGCCTTGAATTGGATGCAGCCCAGAGCCTTTAGCTATGGTTTGCAGAACTGTCACGAAAATGACGTGCACGCACATCTGCATTTGAAGAACAGCCAAAAGGAAAGCTGTTTCTTACTGAAATGACCTGTGATTGGCTAAAGTCTCCCGTTCCAGGCCTTAAAGCCTAACAGCAGAGCTAAAGAAGAGATCCAGAAGTCTGGTTTTCTCCCAGACCACTTAAAACAATATGCCGAAAGATTACAATGGAATGGTTGCCCAACGACGGCAAAAATAAAGCAATGCCTACCACAGCTTTAATACACATGACACCACTTCAGGAAACGTGAATAAAAATGATGACGGTTTGGCCCATACTCCTGCCAGTTAAGTCAGTTAAACTTGTGCAGTTTATTTTCCTTCTCCCGCTGCAGTAAGCTGTTCTTTGCAGGAACCCACTCTGGCCACTACTACTACAAACACAATGAATGAATTCATATTCAAGTCAGCTATACACGGACGTGAGCGCCAGGTGAAACGCTCATGGAAAGAAGGCCGTTGGTACAAACTCTGTGGATTTGACGTGAGGGTATATTTTTACATTTCCCCCCATTGCATTGCAGCCAAATGGTGCCCTTTTTAGAGCTGCAACCATGCAATCCAAACAGGAAAATCTCTGTCATGGAACTTTTCTGTTATTGTGTTTCTGTTAAATAGACCCAACTGAAAGGAAGAGCCACATTAGGCCCATGCAGGGAGTGTCTGTGTGGGTCAGAAAGTGCTTAGCTTTGACCTTTTAAGCAATGCGAATGCTTTGCTGTGAGAGTTTTCAGATTTGTGCAGCTAAAAAAGCAGTGGGTTGTTCCTGTTTTGTTGTTTTTTTTAGTCTTTTTTTGTTTTCACGCGTGTCAGCATCCTGCTGCCTGGGATAGATCAGCATTGACACACAGCTCAGGTCGAAGGGTACTGTGGGGCAGGGCTTGATAAACTGGGATTCCTTCACAGCCTTTTATGGGAGAGATAGAGAGAGAGAGAAGCTCCGGAGGGATGCGCCCACATTCTCAAGTCGGCCTTCCTCAATCAAACACTCAATCATTTTACAGAACACAAGCTGCTGTTCGTTTATGCTCGGCTCTCTGGTGTTTTGTGACTCTTGGTGTGTGAGTGGAGGAATGTGTTAGAGAGAGAGAGAGAGAGAGAGAGAGGTTGGATGCTGTGGTGCACACTAAGTGATAACTACTGAGATACAGTGGCCTGGGAAAGTTTACACACCCATCCTTAAGTTGATTAAAAAGAGGAATAAAAAAACCTTTTGGAAATTGGTCTTAATGCCTTAATTAAAAAAATTCAAGAAAATCCAACCAATTTTCTTTGTGAATGAATAATGTATTGTAAATAAATGAATGTTCTTCCTTAAAAGACAAGGGACATAAGTACAGTAAACCCACCCCAATGTTAATCCCCATAGAGGCAGGCAGGTTTTTATTTTTAAAGGCCAGTTATTTCATGGATCAGGATACTATGCATCCTGATAAAGCTCCCTTGGCCTTTGGAAGTAAACTAACCCCACATCATCACATACCCTTCACCATACATAGAGATTGGCAAGGGAACTTTACCAGGGGTGTGTAAACTTTCTCAAGCCACTGTATATTAAACCCTATTCACTGTATTCAGCAATGACATGACAGATTTTTGTTCAATTTGAGTTGATGACTCCTAAGAGGAAATGTGAATGTTTTGAGGAATTGGGGACTTTGTCTTTCTGCTGATTTGGTAGTGAATAATCAATTAAAGTGTAAACGTAGTCATCTTTCCATTTTCACGTTTAAGATGGACATTCCACACATGTTAATATAAAGTTGCCGTAGGTAGGATAGCAAAGATCCAGGACTTAGCAAAAACATTTGACTGTGAATAACGTCTCAGTCCCTCCCCCCTTTACGCTGAAGCCCAAAACGGTCTCCTTTTTTTTACATTACCTGCTTCATGTAGTTCTACTCGAACATATGGTCCGTTTCAGCATATATGACAGGAAGTTAGTTATATAATGCTTACTGAACCTTTTAACTGCTGAGATCTGAGAACAAAGCAAAGAACGCTAAAACAAAGAAGTCTGATGGGAACATGAGCATCATACAGACTCTAAACAAGCTGAAAACTTAACTGGAGGTACAAATGAAGGCAAATATGACATCTGAACTGTCTTTGGGAGACATTTGCCTCACCCATAAATCTACATCATGGCTTAACTTTAACTTTGACCTACTGTTCTTGCTGTATTTGGGCATCAACAGTTTTCTTGTGCAGTAAGTGTGTATTACCAACGTTTTGGGTCGGTTCATTTGCAGGTCTACCTTTCAAATAAAGTAGTTCAGTTAGTCGGGCATGTTTTCAACCGGTCTGATCATCTGAGCACTTTTGTTTCTCTGAAAAGGAAATGAATGTCAAGCATGACAGCTGTAGGTTGAAATTATGCATTATTTGCTCATTTTGGGAGCTCTAAGATTTCAATGTGCTGTGAACTTATTCTTTTCTTTTCTGTGCTGTTTTTAGTCCTGCACCTGTACCCAGCTAGGGTGCAATGTGCACGCTACCCTCCTTCTGTGCTTTTGTTTCTTGCTTTGTAAAGTAGAAAATGGGCAAAAAATATAAATAGGATTTTACATTATGGATTTAAATCCAACCTCTGTTCTGGTCAGCATTTTCCTAATATTGTGCTCGAGACTTCATGGCATTTAACTTCAACTTCTGGACTCATCATCATCATACTTGGAAGTACTGATGTACTATGTACAACATTAGTGTTGTAGTGAAAATTAGTGTTTCTTGACCTTTCAGGTCAAATGATGAAACAACAAATAAAAAAATCAGACCCACTCATAATATACACCTTCACCTTCAACCTTCACAAGCTAATATGTTGCTAATGTTTATGGGTACATATGGGTATATAAACCCATTCAAACTCCCCTTCAAAGTCATGCTCCTTTATGTAGTATTACAAAGTAGGACATTGCTGTCTCACCGTGTAATGCTGTCCAACAGTGTTGTAGATGATGATCCTATTTAATCTGACATCTTGTCTGCTTTGGAACTGCAAAAAAAAAAAAAAAGCTGCTTAACTGGCATTATTGAATGGCAGCTGTCAGTTAATTAAACCTTCATGCATCACATTGGCGTACCAACGCACCAAACCTTTCAGTTTGCAGCCTGCCAGGGTTGGACTTGTGCCTTTGAGCATTATACTGGTGCACTTTTAACACAAACTAGGAGCTCTTTGTCTCTCCCTGCGTTTTACAAGGGCTGAAACACATGGCTCTGTGGCTTAGGAGGGGAAAAAAAGAGGATGGAAAACACATTTGTGTGGAAAATACTGAGGTCCTTCACACCTGGGTTGTGTCTGACAGAATGACTATCTGTGTCTCCCACTGCTTTGTACTGCAGGGCCGGGCTCTGGCGCTGTATTAGACTGGGATCCTAGCTTTAAGGCTCCAATATAGCTTCAAAAAAGGTAATGGGGAAAATAAAAACATCCCGGCATATCCTGCTACAGCTTAACATATCATATGCTGCAACACACTACTGGAAATGAAAAGGTCTTTTAAAAAAGATGAGGAGTCACTACCGCCAAAAGCTTGGTGAACATTCCCTCCCCCTCATTTCCCAACCCTCCCCTCTCAAATGATCTGTTAGCATAAAGACTGAAATCAGGAAAACTGCTAGCCTGTCTCTGTCTAAATCTCCCAACCAACCTGTACCTCTGTAAGCTTGTATGTGTATATGCGTGCATTTGTATGTTTGTGTTTATATGTATTTGTGTGTAAATATATATGTGTTTGTATATATATGTGTGTGTGTGTGTGTGTGTATATATGTATATGTATATGTGTGTACTGTATATGAATGTACATATCTATATATTTCTCTCTCTCTCTATATATATATATATATATGTGTGTGTGTGTGTGTATCTCTATATAGATATGTATGTATTTATATATAATAAGAATATTAATACATATTAATATTATATTATTCAGTTTGGACAGAGCCAGTCTAGCTGATTCCCCCTTCCTCCCGTTGTTATGCTACACAGCCGTTTCGCATTTGGTGGAAATCCAGCGTTAGTGTATTTCCCCAAATCCTATTACTTTGTAGTCCTTGCTATGGTTAACATAGAGTTATTCTTTACAATCTTTCTGACATGTAGTTGATGGGGAGTTCCCATAAGTCTTGTCCAAGTCGTGAAAATAAAAAATCCTTATTTCTAAATTTAAGCACTGGAATGTCTTAAACCTACCACTGCAGGTGCTATTTTCACTGCACAGTGACAGGTGTTTTTCCTGACACTGCTCTGTAGAATCCATTATCATTAGAGATTGAAAAGGCTTGTCTGATCTGAAACCAAAGCTGTTTTGCCAACATTTTCTTTATTCAAATTGACATTGAACTTCCGTTCCATGTCCTTATTTTGGAAATGGTGACGCATAGTAGAGCGTGCCAGTTAGGGAAGGCCCTAAAACCCAAAGAGAACAGAATTCTTTGGAAAGCTGACGGTGGACGAGCCTGGTCTGACATATTCTTACAGTAATTAAAGTGCCATCTGTTCCACTGGGGCTTGAATTAATATACATCTCTGTGTCCACTGTGAAGGAGCACTCTGTTGAGGGGAAGTTTTTGAAAGCTGGATTTCATTCCCATTGAATCGTGTCCAGATTCTAGAAGCCAGAGGAGGTGGAAACATCTCTGCTTTATTGCCAACGGTACAAAAATAGATGGTTAAAACACCCCTTCGCCCGTGGTCTGACGCGTGGTGTATTACCAGGTAATGATGTATTCCAGTCGGCCTATTTCTTAGTCAGCCCTGTCATTTCCTGACACTGACAGCCAATGAGTTTATTGCTGGTCAGTGGCATTCAGGGCAACTGGAGCCGAGCGGTGTGACAGTCACCGCAGCACAGGCCAGGAACGTCACGGCAGGTCACCCCACACAGCTGACAGCAGGGGGAATGTGCCCCACGTGCGCACACACACGCAAAAACACACATCAAGTTTCTCACTTCTCTTTCCACACACACACACACACACACACACACACACACACACACACACACACACACACACACACACACACACACACACACACACACACACACACACACACACACACACACACACACACACACACACATCCTCTGGGACTACAAACATGCCACAAGGGATAACTTGTTGCATTCTGCTCTTTTAGCAGGTCACTTCATCTTTCTTGGTCGGAGATACCAAAGACGGAAGATTAAAGCTTGTTAGCAGCTCCAAATACCTTCCACGGACATATTGTCTTAGGCTTTGACAGAAAATGCAGTTGGTTACAAACTACCCTAGATGGTGTGGCTGGCTTCGCAGTTTTACCAAAAAGGGATAGGCAAACGGGTGTTGCATAAAAGGCATGATTTGTGTCGGAGATAATGCTTCTGAGATGTTAGACTGCTGTAAAACTGCGTTTCGTGTGTCCGTTGACCGGCGGGTCTGTGAGGGGTGTGCCCGTTCTCCCTGCGACCATGTGTCAAACGATAAGCCTGGAAATGAAAAAAAAAAAAAGCAAAACTGCCTTTCGTTTGTTTTTCTTATCTCATCGTTCAAATCCCTGCTAATTCTGGCCTTCCTGTAATACTGCAGCTGCACTTTGACACAGTCAAACTCTGTTGTGCCTGCAAATAAAGCGTGGCCGTGCTGCAGTTGCTCCCAGCAACCTTTCATCTGGTCATGGTTATGTGTTGGAAAGTGCATTTACCTTTCTCCCGCTATGTTGTTACAGCTGTTATCACAGTTAAGTGAGCGTGGAAGCTTACATAAGGGGCGGTGGTGGTGGTGGTTGGGGGGGATGGAATGCCATGAACTTTGGTATACATCATTCATCTTTGGACTTTACATTCATTCCATAAATTCACAGCTGAAGGCCAGGAGTGATGGTCATGGATATGATTTGACAGTACATGCACTCACTTAGTTGACCGAAGGTGACAATGATTTCTAATCGTACAGTATGTCATGTCAGGGACATCGGGGTTTCTGATAACCTAAACTTTACTGAGTGGTTTACAAGGGACACAAAAAAAGCAAGAAACGCACAACACGTACACTGAAACGTTCTAATTTGAACAGATGACTACAGACCAAATATAGCTTCACTAACATTATCCCGCACATACTGTATGATGTCAAGGCTTTTTGGCAAAATATGGTAGGTCATTAGTGGTGGAATTTTCACTTGACAAATTCCAGACATGGCAGATTCGCAGGGGGATTAAGATAACAGACAATGTCTGAATAATTTCAAATTACTAGAGGATAAGGGAAAAGGAAAATTGCCTAAGACACAGAAAGGGCTGCTGAATCAGTCAGTAACTTAACTGTGTGGTGTGAGTTACAGTAGGAGGCTGTCTGCCCGTGTTGGAATAGAGACAGACTGATTGGTGTCGATTGTGGTAAAGCTGAAAGGTCTCTGGAACAATCTATGTATCCATGTATCTGTCAGCCACGTAGGACCGGTCCCAGCATCCATCCTAGGAGCAGAGCCCAGCGGCCAGTAGTCAGCGTGGCGCCTCCACCAGAAACTCCCCGTGATGCGTAGCAGAGACAGGAAAAGATGATGAGGCGTGTGGGAGAGAAGGAAGACAGGAAGTAGGGAGACAGAGTGCTGAAATGAAACTGAGACAAATAAGAGATGTGCAGCATAATTTTGAGGAAGTCAAAGCCGAGTTTGAAAGAAGCGTTAATCACTTAGCACTGATCAGGTATGTGGCTGATTTCACGCTCAGCAGCAGTTTGTGGGTCGAGTGTAAGGTGAGATGGAATGCCTGTTCTCACGGTGGTTCCCTTGACTCCTCCTGAGGGGCGTTTTAGGGAGATGGCTTCCAAAACTGCCTCTGCCAAATTAAATGACGATGCCTTGACACTACGAATCAACCGTTACTGATTACTCATTAGTAGTTAATGAAACCAGTAGCTGATTTTTGGAACTGATACGCATTTCCAGTTAAAACAAAAATCTACAAAATTAAGATTTTAGACTGTTACAAACTCCAACACAAAACTTTGTTTAAGCAATTATTTAAACAATTAGAAACGTTCAACATAATACCCACTATAAGACAGATAGTATTGTAGGCGGGACATCAAGTCAGAGTCAGTGATGAGTGAAAACGAAGCAGAGGGACCGACACAGAGCTGTAGCCAGCTGCAACCCGGTTGTCGGCAAATAAAACGCTGGTACAGGCGTTGAGTAGTTGTTAGGACTAGAAATGCTCTACATAAAAAAACAGTCAATTTACATAATGTATATACTAGAGCTGAAACAATTAGAGAATCATTATATAGACCTCAGTGACTATTATAGAAATAATTTTGATGAAGATCCAGGACTTAGCCAAAAAAGTTGAACATCAACAACTTCTCAGTCCCTCCCTCCATTCCGCTTAAACCCAAAATGGTTTCCTAAGCCCCTCCCACCACAAGGGAGAATGAATGTGTGCATGAGCACTGACTGACACAACCCCTGGTCAACACAATACCAACAAGTAGCCAAAGATATTTCATTCACTGTCACGTATGAGAAGCTGGAGCCAACAAACGTCCGGGATTAACTATTCAATCAATGGAATAATTGTTGAAAATTGCATTTCTTTGAGTTTTGAAGAATTGGTTGGACGAAACAAGACATTTGGGGACATGTGTATTAAGCTATTTACTGCCATTCTGTAGACCAAATGATAAATTGAGTTCTCAATCCTAAAGACGAGATCTCGTCCCCACGAGATTTAATCGTGACGAGATTGTACAGGAGAGAAGCCAATCATTTGAGTTGCTGGCAAAACCTTTAACTGCGCGGTTTTCATTTTGTGTCTTTAGATTGAATAAAGGACTATTTTTCCAGTATTACTTCTTCCTTCTATTTTTCTGTAAAATAGTGTTCTTGTCTCAATCTCGTGTACCCAATCTCGTGTCTCGTCTCGTGAGCGTGGTGTCTCGTCACCCCCCTAGTACATACCCTTGGGTAAAACTCACGTTAATCTTTGTGTTGTCTTCAGGTCCAATTTGACTTGTTTTTTTATTTTTAATATCAGGAACTTGGCTTTCTTTCAACCAAACTGCCTAAAAATAACATGGATGCCATACAATGTTCTTAAGGTAAAATTAATGATTACTTTCACTGACTTTTGTTGGTTAGTTGAATTTTATGGCATTTTGAAAAAGTGACCAAAACTTTGGAAAAAATGACAAAAAAAGAAACAAAGAGTTCTGAAAAAAACCAAATAAATTATTTGTGCATAATGTAAAATATGATGTGTCATGTAAAAAACTTAGGCTATGACTTAAAAAAAAAGTAGAAAAAAAAACGCTAAACATTGGAAAAATTAAAAGATGATGGTTGATGGGAAGAAAACACATAGGTTAGACACACATGGGCTACTATTCTGCCAATGCATCTGCTAAAATAGCTCTTATTTCAAAGTTGAAAGATTTAAATGATTAGATATTTAATAAAAAGATAGTGATGTAAGAATAACATTAACCCAACACAAATGTTCAAAAGTTGTTATAGAGACAGATATGATAGAGACAACATGACAGACATGTTAGAAAAATTAGGCTTAGAACGGTTTTGATTCAGTTTCTTTGTTAAACCATTTGCATCCAAACTGCCGTTTTAGTATTCCTGCTTCAAGTCTTTCATGTGTTAATCATGAGAGCTGAGTGACCTCGCAGAGAGCACAGGATGTGGAGGAGATGCCGGGCCTGACCTGGGCCTGACCTAGGAAGAAAACTACTGATTGCATGATCCAAAAGACTACTCCTTTAAAAAGACACTGTTGTGAACAATCTTCACTCATTTTGGCCCAATACCAAAGTCCAGACTCACAGACCCACAGACTTTGGTGCGCAGTCTTGCGAAATTCGTAAGGGCTTAGGGGGGTCCCGATGTTGAATTTCAAACAACGTGAGGAATTGAGTTCACACTTACCGAGCCATTTCCGTGAGTCTGCATTGATGCAATTACCCACAGTTCAAAGCGTCCATAGAGAAATCTGGAAATTACAAAGGTAAACAACAACACAACACACGACCACGGAACGGACCTTTCAAGATTCCAGATTTTCATACCACAGAACACTGTAGTACGAAATTACATGAAAAGTTCACAGCTTAAAAAATACAGCACAGACACAATTAAAAAGACTGTGGAAAAGTCAAGCTATTAGTTATATGAATGAAAAAAAAATGCTTATGGCTGTGCAGAGCATGTAGAGTGATAAATATAAATAAAACAATTCTAAATAAAAACTGAAAACACATGTAGACAGTAGATTCATATAGTTTGGAAAAAGTATACATTTCCACCTGTCGTCCAGCTTGTAAAACAAGTAGTTTGAAAAACTTTGGAATCAGCCAGCCGTCTCCTGGGCCTTGGCTGTGTGGAAAGCAACAAACTTAAAATGAAAATTTCCAAACCGGCAAATGGAAGCACCATCATCTTTGTTACTAAACATTGGCAAGGTAACATGTGATCATGTGAAGTGCTGTCCCAATCCCATTTATACCTGTCTGAGCCCATGTGGCCTCACACACTCCCTCACTTAGCACCTGATCAGTTAAGTCTGTGATAGTCTGCCCCTTAGTTAAATGTGACATCCCCCCCTACAACCTTAAACCAAGCTCCATAGGCGTGCCCCACCGGTTAGAACTGAGCAGTTTAAAGGGTGATGAGCAACCGCAGCAGCATTGTCATGCTTTTACCTTCAGCTGTTGGGGGGGGTTTGTTTTACACACACTGCCAGCTCCATGGACTTTCCCTTAAGGCCAATGGAAGGCATCGCTTCCAAGTTGGATGCTCACAGAAGTTGGAAGTTCCAACTTTATGTGAGCATCCAGCTTACAGCTAGGTGGAGGTTTCTGCCTCTCCCTTTAGAAGTGTGTTCTGTGTATTTAGTATGCATACCACCAAGTGAACCATTAATAATGGATGTCTTTTCCTTTGTGTTCAACTAACATCTATTACTGCTAAGAGAACAAAGAAGACATTGTGAAGCATTTATGTATGATTCTGTTTCACTGTATTCCACTATTCTTACTTCTCCCCATGCTGGTTGAACTTATTTGGGCTTTACAGGGTGAGCACAGCCCCTAGTGGATCATTGTCCTCATAACAACAAACCGGACAATCAAAAAGGACAAAAAAGAAAAGCACACAAAGGGACTTTTGAGGAAAACCATTATGGATTTAAAGCTTTGAGCTGATTTTCAGGACAAAATAGGTCGCTTCTGTTTCATAGCAGGCACCTTTTAAGGTCTGTTTTAATGTCATTAATTTGGGGATTCTTACATCATCTTTTATTCAAAGCGTGGATTAGCCTCATCTGTCCCTCAGTAGCTGAGTCTAAATACAAGGGAAATGACAGCATCTCTCCAGTGATGCTGTTGGTCCAGTGCAAGGCAACTGATAGTGTGTGTGTGTATGTGTGAAAGCCAATGAGTCAGAGCGTGGGTGGGAGACCTTTTGGGATCTCAGCTTTGCTCCTTGTCCATTGCAAAAATCTCTAAATTACACCCTTGTTTCTCCTTTCTGCAAATAGAATGTGATTTGGAGCAGAACCTTCCAGTGTTTGTCTCTCTGTTGCTATTATCTACAAATCTCAGAACAGGAGGCTTTTTATAGAGAGCAACCTCACACAACTTGAAAGCCCCCATGGGACCTGGTCTTAGGTCTTCTTTCAGGGTGGAGCATGGGAGGAAACCTGCAGGGGTCATTTGCTCCGTGTGTCGTTTCCCCTTTGTCTCCATTCCCAGAATTCCTCACCAGTCTTGCCCTTTATTAGTATGGTAGGAAAGTCCGCTCCCTGTCGCGGTCTTCAGCAGCTGCGTGTTTTCCTGCCAACATGGACACATTGTTGTTCAGCTTCATATACACGTACAACACATGGAACTGCTAAAACCCGACAGAAAAATGACCATTTATTAAACTCTGTGATGGTGAGACAATGTAACCTTGGCTTGTCTAAAAAAATCACTTTACATTACATCCCTGATTGTGATCTGTTGCATTTGGTTCAATGGCTTAATTATTCTATCGCAGGCTAGCTCTCGTTGCGGACGGCTGGTCCCCTGCTGACTGCCGCCCAGGGCCCTAAGCCGGTGCATTGGGTCGGAGATTTGAGTGGCTGGGTGACCTCAGACAGATGGAATGTGTTGTCTGGATGTCCACAGCAGGGTTAGCAGTGGGATGTCAACAGAGCAGAGAAAGGGGCTATGAAACACTCGTAGATAATAAAGAGCTTTGGAATGAAGGAGTTTTGTGCAGAATAATAATACCTCACGGCAGAAGAAACCGAACAAATGGAATCATTGCAAATTTTGCAGACCTTGTTAAGCTAGTTTGTACCCTTTCATACAGTTTCTTATGTTTTTGAGAAGAAACACGGGCATTTGTTTTCCCTGATTGGCTATGGATTTTCAACAATACTGGGTAGCAAAAGGCTAGTATGCTAGGTCATATTTCATCATATTTGAAATGATTACATTATTTTTCTTTACTGTCTTTTTTGGCGCTTGCCATTTTTTGGCACGTTTCCTTCACCAACTGTTGATCATTGTGATATAGCGTGGAACTCGGGTGCCTTGGGGGCTCATCTGCTGGAGCAGGCGCCCGGGTGTAGAGGTTTGCTCGCGGCTGCGGGTTCGACTCTGACTTGTGGCAACTTTGCCCGTTTCCCCCATCTCTTTCCCCTTTCAAGTCTAAGCTGTCCTATACAAATAGATGCCTCTAAAATGATCTTACACACACATATATATATCGTGGAACTACAGTTCATGTGTCATGTCACAGGTGTGTACGTTGTGCGTGTGTGCACGTGATACTGGCAATGTTGATGTTAGAATGGATGGTTCCGGTGGACAGGGTGATGTCATGACTCCCCTCTGATTGGTTGATCGGTTGGTTACATTCAGGCACGAGGAGGGAGATTGGTTAAGGTTAAGGTAAACCAATCAGAGGCAGAGTAGGGCGGGTCATGCCTTCGCTCATCCCTCCGGACCATCCATTCTAGCATGAACCCTAACAAGGATCCGCCGCTTTTAAAAACATTGCTCCGTAGCTCCACCAGTGGTCCAAAACTCCACAGGGTACCTTCGAGTGTGCAACTTCGGTTGCATGATGACAGGGTGTTGTATAGCTGATTTTAGTTTAGTTTTCCCTCTTTGGTAAATGTAGCCACACACACACTTAGCTCTGTTTCTCTGATGCTTCTGAAAAAGGTAAAAAGTGAAAGACAGGCAGCGTTCTAGTAATCTAGCTGGCATGCACCGCAGTGATGGACTTATCACGAAAGTAGCAAAAGACAGCTTTGATTGTAAGTAAGAGGTTGAGAGGAGATTTCCAAAGCAGGCCTTCACAAATAAAGCTCAGCAATTTACAGGCTGCCCGGCTACTAATAAACTGGTGTGTGGATTGGCAGGGTTCCTCCTATAAGTCTGCACTGGACTTTGCAAACCACATAGAAGTAAATAACACCGCTCAGCCTGGGCTAGCATGACAAAAGCCCTCCTCCTCGTAACCCTCATTCCTCACAAGACCCAGTTATGAAACACCGCTACTGGCTGAACGACCCATCCCTGTCACAGTTCCAGTAGTGTTTGACACTGTAAGCTGTGTTTGTTGCAGTATGTACACATATGAGCATCTGCGGGCCAATGGTTTGTTTAACATCTCTGTAAAACATTTCAAAAGGATGACAGGGGACAGTGTCTGCACATTCCAAATGTCAAGCACACAGTGAAAATGAAATAGGGATTCGAGAAAAACATGTTGCATACATAAGCATATTAGGGCTGGGACCATATGCTGTTGTCCCAGTTTGATTCATGATGCATAGGCGCCCAGTTGATTTGTGTTGCGATTTGATTGCAATTCTTGAAGTATTGGGATTTGATAGCATTGGGATTTTCTTTTTCTTCTTTAAGTAAAGAGTAAATAATAGACTTGTTTTAAGAAGAATGCACATCCCATGTCAGTCAGTCCGACATTCATTACATTTGTAAAAGAAGGAGTACATTATATGGATTTTCTGCTTTCGGATTGTTTTGCTGTAGCCGCTGTCGGCGGTGCGGTATAAACAGAAAATATTTAGGTGATAAAAAAAAAATATTGATTCTAGGGTAAACAATCACAACAAAATGATACGAGTTATTCCCCCACCCCTTAACCATATGTTGACATTTTAAAAAGCAGGTATTCCTTTTAGTAATGACGAGATTTCTCAGGATCGTCTTCAAGGGTTTTACACAATATGTAATCCAATAAATACAGACAGACTGGAGAAATGTGACCAAAAGATGAAACCAGACCTCCTCCTGGCACTGCATCAGACACAGTTTACTCACAGCTTTTTTTATTGCATTCAGCAATTAAGTCCCACTATTAGATTTCAAGTCTTCCCTCTAAGCTAGGAATTTAGTCCTGCAATTAGAAGCATTTTCTGTGATTTAATATTGAGCTGCCGGCCATGAATTAATGTGTACCGTATTGGCGAACCTGCTACGGCACAGCTGAATAAGTTAATTACTAAAGAAGTTAACGTGAGTCATGTCTGGAAATAAAACGCACAAACATATTGCTCATTTCCTGATTCAATAAGAGAGTAATTTCCCCCTTTTCAGGTAATTTAGTGTTCAACTGAGATAAGTATTCTGACTGAATCACACACTGTAAGCTCAGCAGCTTTTAACCATCATGTTGTCCTTGGGTCAAATTGACCCGTTTTCAGTTAGTTGTTTTTTTTCCTCGCAAGAAATAGGCCGTCGAAATAAGCAGTGAAAATGTCAACATTAAAAATTTCAAAAAAACTTTGGAAAAAACATTTTTAAAAAATCACCCAAAACATTGAATAAGTGACAAAATTGTGTGAATAAAGCAAAAATGATGTTAAAAAAAAGGTGACTCTGGTCAGGTGAGTCTGACTCCCTGCCGTTTCTTATGACAATGCTTTCCTAGCTTTCTGCTTGTTTTGTGCTGGCTCAGCCACGATGCTGCAACATTCTATCTGTTGTTAATAATGACATACTGTATACAGGATAAATGTCCTTGGTTGCACTGTCTGGCTGTCCTTAATGGAACACGTCACAGAGACAAAAGTCGGGCATGGAGAGAAAGGCGGGCACAGGTCCAGAGGGCTGCTGATGTCAGCCAAAGCAAGCAGACAACACTTAAAGACACTTAAACATACAGACGGCTCCTTTTATGTGTGTGTGTGTGTGTGTGTGTGTGTGTGTGCGCATGCGTTCATGCATCCATGTGTGTATTCTGTCAGATAATTATTGTCTGTTGCATAACAATTCCTCAAGAAGTACTCAAATAGGCGGCCACAAGCTGTATATACACACACACACACACACACACACACACAGACACACACACGCACGCGCAAGATTGAATTCTCCTTGACTGTGCAGAACAGCTAGACTTCAATTTTCCCTGCTGCCAAAAATGTGTCAGTCATTTCCTGTAGACGTCCTTTATTATGTACAAGGGGCCGTGTAAGAGCTGCATTAAATAATAGCTCTGCAACAAGGCCGCCTGCTGTTCAGGCTGAGATGGAGGCTCAATGATTAATAAAGGATGGAATTGTTGCCATTTATTTTCTTCGATTTGGTACATTCAACTCCATTTCCTGTGGCCCGTGCTACTGTGTAGCAGTGTTTCCCTGGTGATGACAGGGCCTGATCAGTGCTGACGGTGCCAGCCACTCACTACAAATAAAAAGTACTTTATTGACTGAGGATAGTTTGGGATTTGTTCACACTAAGCCCAGTTTTTTTTGTTGACAGAGCTAAGTTTGGCTCTCATTGGAGTTTCATTCTCATATCAAAAGCTTTTCAGCAGATTTTCAGGTAGTATTGAATGCTTACTGGGCATCCCCATTAGGGGTACTGGATCACAGTAGAATTGCATTTTGGCCAAAAAAGCTACAGATAGAAATTTTTGGAAAGGAGATTTTTAGTCTTCTAACGTTCCAATTTCTTTTCTTTTTGAGCACAATATATTGGCAGAGTACAGAGAAGAACATTTTTGTGAATATATTCTCTATGACCGAGCACAAGGAGCCTGAGGGGTACCTAGATTTGAGGAAGCACTACATTTTAAGCATACCTACAGATATGAAAATATACAACCAGTTATGATTCCCCTTTCTTTGGCTCTTCGCAGTGTTTATATTGTATATTAGCTCGTCATTGAACGAGCATGTCCAAAATGCCTGTGAAAGTTATGTTTATATTAAAGCTGCTGCTCCACAGTTTTTTTTTAATCTTTTCTCATTTTTTTTTCAAATCCAGCGGCTGTAGGCTCTGGTGCTCAGTCACAGGGAATAGAATTCACCACAATGTTCTTCAAAAAACTGTGTGGGTTTGGTATAAAATGAAAAGTACAAATCAGTCAATGCAGCTTTAAAAATGAATCTGTGGAATAACTGATACATATTGACCCATAAAATAGAATTAGCATTACAGATGCTCACATATTTCATTAAACATTTAAGACTAACAATATTTGATTTGAATGGCTTTGTAGTTAATGTGCTTTTTTAGTACAATCTTACTGTGATGTTACCGAAGCTTTCATTTTTAACCTTATTCATCTGTGGAGTGTCTGCTTTGCTGTGCTTTTGCTAATATACGTATGCTGTTAAAGAGACGGAGCGTGATGCATCATACTCTAAACGCCAATCCCCCCCCCCCCCCCCCCCCGAAGGGAAAATATGCACATTATATGCTACCAACGGCTGAAACGCTAAGAAAATGCCTGTAGCTAGCTAAAAACATTCGATTTACGCTTGTCAAATTATTATTTTAGCAACCTTTATCTACCAGAAAGGACACATTAGCTGTTAGTAAGCTAATGTTAGCTATGTGTTAGCAAGCTAAAGCACTTGCAAACATAATACTGCAAGGCTTTCTGATTGATCCACATTCCACTACAACACTCATGCAATCTGTCAAAATGCTTTTAACTTAGCTGACAGAAACATAGTTAGCCTAAAACTAAAATGTTTAACATTTAACAGAAACTACGATGTTTAACATTAGACAGCCAATCCCCAGCATTATTAGATCTTAGCTGTGTGCTTCTTGGCTCACTGACACTGATGAGACTTATTTCTTAGGTATTGGAATTGGTATTGAATGACATATGGCATATTTTGATACTTGATACTATTGAGGCAATTCAGTCTGTGCCTAAATGGTATCAAATTCGATGCCCAGCCCTAGTCAGGATCTTAGTTTTCCCATTCTTCCTGCTGATACATCGTATGTTTTATTGCCTGTATCCACTTTTGTCTTCTTAAAAACTCTTTTGGTTTGACAGCTTATAAACACTTAATTCTGGGTTCTTTACCCTGTTGTAGTGCATTCCACCACACAGCAGCTTTTAGGTATTTTATGTTGTTTGCTAGCAGATGGAAGTGACAAGGAGGCACCTTCACGCAATACAAAGTCAATGGTGAGCGATTAGTCCCGCATTGCCAGGTCTGGCTAGTCCACACAACATTCTGCAATGTGTCTATTTGCATTTCTTCAAACCAATCACAATTGTCCTGGGCGGTGCTAGGCGCCGGACAGAGCCACGGTGCCGCTGCAAAAATGCCTTGGGAAAGGAACTTGTTTTGGTGGAACCTGTGTACGTTCAAAAGTTGTTTTAGTAGTGCAAAAATAAACTCCTATTGGACAGATAGTCTAGCTAGCTGTCTGGATTTACCCTGCAGAGATCTGAGGACCAGGTAACCATAGTCCTCAGAAATCCACCTAAGTTTAGAACACCAACACAAAGGTAGCCCAAGTTAACGGACATCTGAAAAGAGTGACATCCAGCGGAATTTCTGGCGGCACCGGAGGAATCCCGGAAGTGGAATGTTGTGGATATAGACTATTTAACGATGAAGGGGTTTCCCTTATTAAGCCTTGGTGCTAACAGTTACTATGTGGTTAGACCCTCACAGCTGGTAAATGTGTAATCAGAGCTAAACCATAGCCTGGTAAGGGACCATAAAGAGAGTTGTTGTATCACCCCATATGTCATTGGTCAGTCTGGCTCATCCTGGGTTATTACTACAGGGATCTGGGTTTGGCACTGGGATACTTTTTCTTTACATTAACACACAAAAAACACACACACTCACACATACACACATTCTTTTGCTCAACACATAAAACAAACAAAAACCTGCTTTCATCCTTTGTTTCCCATGTATCTTTATCCTCTACAGACTCCTCATCCTCAAAAAGAGAGTAGAGTGATCTATGGTTAATCTACTCTTTATCCTGATTGGCTGGTTTGTGGTAAAGCAGGTAGCTGTTTGTCTAAGTGACAGGCTGGCTATGAGTTAGAGTGATTGACTGGAAACCAGTTGTATGTGAAAGAGTAGGTGGAGGAAGATGAGGGAGGAGCTTTGCACTGTGCTGATTCCTGCACACACAAAATGTTTGTATGCGTGACAATGTGGGTGGGTGAGTGTGTGTGTGTGTGCGCACATGGTTTATCACAGGAACCAAAACAGAGCAGAGTCCCGGTCAGCAGAGGAGAAAAGTGACCAAAGAGAGACAGAAAAGACTTTGCAGTACTAACACTTGAGACCCAGGCATCTACTTAGACAAGCCAACACTTCAGCCACAAGTGGAAGGAAGGCAAAGCTATTGAAGCGTCAACATCAACATTTACAATCGTCCTTCTTCACGAGGAGGCCAGACAGTATCTATGGACAAACCCAGGTCTATCCAAAATGAGATCAACTCTCTGAAAGGTAATTTCCATGTTCTGATTTTGATTCTCAGAATTCTCATTTGGGCACTTGACTGTGAAATTGAAATTACATTTTCAGGCCGAACAGCAAAGAATAAAAGGGACATTTTATTGTGTCTCTATGGGAAAGCAGACAGGGAGGATTGTCCGACACACATTGTTTGAAAAGCAGCGGAAGCTCAAAATATCCCCCAGCCAGCACAAATGCTTTCACATCTTTCACAATTACATAGAGATTGTAGGTGGATAGCGGCTAAAGATACAAGTAGAGAATGAGCTTCTGTTGCCTGTGTAAGACTGGTGTTTTTAATTTCCATCTACTACATTTGTGCTGCTGACATGGAAATGTGTACCACTGTCTCCCAGCCTGTATAAATACTGAAGGAGCATAGCAGGCTGGCATTTAAACCCAGACCTCACATTTGCCATGCAAAACCCACCATGCAAATTTGTCTTTTTTTTCACCTAACATTAGTGGTGGAATTTTGCTTAATGAATAGGGAGGTCTGCTCTTACTCATCTCTGTGTGTGTGTGTGTGTGTGTGTGTGTGTGTGTGTGTGTGTGTGTGTGTGTGAGAAAGCAAAGCTGTATCACATATAACAAGGAAGATGGTTGCCAACTTTGTTTCTTCATTGCGCTCCACGTTCCTATAGTTACGTCATTTCAACATGTGATCCGTCAGGTCGTACCAATCCCAACTAGTTACAGTATGCACACGTTTTTCTCTTCTCTGAAAAAAAGGAATGCTAAGAAGCAGATTGCAACTGTAAACTATGAATGGCCTTGGCCTTTGTTACTTTAATGCTGCTATGTGACGATGATGACCTAAAAGATAAGACAGAGTTCATAATAAAGACAATGCTAGTTGAGTGTTTAACCTGTGTGAGGTGTTAGGCCTGTTGCTTAGTGACATACTTTGAATTTGAATACTTTTGAATTTTTTCCCACTTGCAATTTAAGTCAGTGCAGAACAATGGGGTTGGGAATTGTTACAATAATGCGAAGCCTGTATAACGCATACAGGCTTCAGATTACAGTAACAGTTCCCAGCCCAGTCCAATCTTTGGATCTATGAAGACATGGAATCATTTCTCCAAACCCTTAGCATGTAAAGCAATCCACACAGAGATGTTGCATTCTTTGGCAGCCGGTTGTTTGGCGGGAGCTGCGGGTGGCAAAGGGCAGACCAAGTGTAGCATTCAGAAGATGCAACAATCCATACATACTCAACTCAACCTTATTTAGATCATCTTAAGCATCTTCCATGCAAGTATGTTGCTCAATGTGCTTCACAGATCAACATGAATAGACTTAAAAAAAGATTAGGCAAGACAAAAAAATTACAACAGTAAGACCATAACATGTTGAAAGTTAACAAAATGACCAATTACTTTGTCTCCAATGGTCATGTCACAAGGTCCAGGAATTTTGTACCCGGACACACCTGTGTCGGACTGAGAGAGAGAGAGCTTGCCATTCTAGTATCCAAAGGCAGTGTTTTCCGCCGTCTATAGGGGCGTAGAAGAAACCCAATTAACCTAAGCCCAAAATTTGCGCAATAAATGAAATACCAAATTAAAATCCCAGAATAGGCGATGCGATGATGTCATGGTGCAACTCCCCAGCTCAGAGGGCTTGAGTGGGTTGGTGATGGTGGCTGTCATGGTGAAATAATGGAGGTGGTCATACTGATTTCCTGTTGATAAATGAATGTTGCGTTAACAAACAGCCCCCCCACCACCAGATGTCACCCATAAACGTTTCCAGGAAGTGTGCTCAAAAAATTTTTTGAATATTTAATCACAGAGTTAATTAATGGTCCGCATTAAGCAAGCTTCTCAGGTCTCGTTAGTGTAACCGGAATAAATCTGTGTAATGTAATTCCAGCGATGTCGATGTCTGACACTTCTCTTCTAGACAGTGTGTGTCAGTCTTCACACATTCACGCTAATAGAAAGTATTTATTGAATCCCACCGCGGTGCAGAAGTTGGACAAGGACCTCAGGGGACTAATGTCAACAGCAACACAGTGTTTTGATGCTCATACATCAGAAAGGCCTCATCATCTTCAGTGCAAAAGGAGGGTATGGTTCCAGGAAGCTGTCAGATGTACAGCGTGTGTAATTAATGTGATCCCTCCAGTGGTCTCGCTCTCTCTCTGTCTCAGCCTCTCTGTCTGTTTCATCCTCGGATCGATTTCAGTCTTGGTTGCACTTCCTGAGGGGAGATCTGCAGCCGTATTAAATCCCTGAGGCTTTTTTCTCTTACCTCATGACAGGCAGCTTCTATATGCATTACGATGGGAGCTTAAGCATCCCTCTGTCACTCTGCACCCGCGATACAGCACATGTAGTTAGCTATCTTCAGTAGAGGAGAGAAAAACATGTAGCCTGTTTTGGCCTGTGTGTGCCTAGTGCCAAATTTTGCTGTCCAATTAATTGTCTCAGAAATGGTTGCAGTTAACAATTTGGCTCTGTGCGTCAAATAAAAAAAAAAGTATATATCTATTACTTTTTAAAACAATTTAAGTTTTAAATGAATCAGATGACACAATTTTGGTTATAGCTCTGTTATGTGAACCAGATAATGTAATAACAAAAATGCACAGCTTATAAACTAAACCACACCTCTTTTCTATCAATGAAAAAGTGAAAGGAGGTGATGGTTATTTATTCAGCGGTTTTGACGGGGAGATTTTGGGCCAGAAACACGGGCAGGTTAAATTTCTCTGGGCTTGAAGCAGCTACAGCCCAGGATGTGTGGAGTTGCTATGGCAACAAGTGACAGCTGACGCTATCATAGCTTGAGCTCATCAGTCTGACCAAAATTGCCTTATATAAATACAATTTAGCATATCCACGCAAAAATAACCATCAACAGTCATACCCTTTTGGACTTAGGCAATTAATTGCAGTTAAACAAAAAAAACGAGATTATGTAAAATAAGTGACAATTAGACAATTATGTAATAATTGTTACAGGCCTGTGCGTGCCGTGTAGTTAATGTATTACAAGTTTTGGTCTGATTTGACATATAGGCGGTGAATTATGTACTCTCTAAATTTTAAGGTGTACTGTGCGCTTCAGGACCCCATTTACCGTGAATGTGTTAAATGAGCGAGTTAGTTATTTATTTTTTAAATAAACTTCTTACATCGCTTTTCTGTTAATGTGGCCAGAACTGTGATTTTTTTTTTCTTGTTTTTTTTATTCAGAGATTTTCTTTTAGTGTAGGAATTTGTTGGTGGGACACTCTACTTTGTTCACAAATGGCCGCTGTCACTGCATTTTGGACGGGGGGGGGGGGGGGGGGTTGTTTTGTTCACCCGCAACTAGTCAACTGCCCCCTGAACGGCTCTTTTGGTTCTGTATTTTTTTCAAACCCCCTTTAGCCAATTGTGAATGAAACCAACAAATGGGCGGGACTCAGAACAAAAGTCGCAGTTACAAATCTGTCCGCTGCTAAAGCACCACGGACAGCATCATGGATTTATCACTGCACAGTTAGAGTAGACTGTTGGACAGGAACCTTAATTCAATCGAAAGACCGACAGACAGAGACTCCCTCTATTTCAGTTTGAAGAGAATGCAACACGGTAAAGTGTGCAACAGGCTGAGGGCCTTACATCTATGCAGCTCCCCCTCCACTACTCTCTGAAGGAAATCACTTTTAACATGCCGGAAATGCTCCCTGAGTTGTAATGTGTTTGTACTGCAAATTTTCTTTTTGGAAAGAAAATTGGATATCAAGCCAGACTCTATTTGAACATTTGCATTCCAGCCTGCCAAAAGACAGCAATATAAACTGATACATTCATTCTAAATGAAGTCATTATTAAAGTCATTATCTATGCTCCTCCTCAAGTGACTGACTAAAAATCATGATCACTATTGTTGTCTGAAAATATCTGAGTGTAATCAATCCCATACACTGCAAAAACACATATATGCACAGTCAGCATGCTTCGTACCGTACACACACTAATCAGAGAGTGAGGGAATTCCCTAGCCTGTTTGAAGGTATTCGGGGAGTTCCTGTCTCCTTTCCCCTGTTACTTTCCCAAAGAATTTCAGCCCTTGACCCGCGTGAGACTTTATGACAATTTCCCACATGTGGAGCATGCTTAAGTTTCTGTCATCCTTTACTGCACCTCTGTTTCCTGGCCAGAACAATCCGTGGCAAAAGTGGCATTCTGTACCGTTTGTCATGTCCGATGTGAGGTTACGGTAAACAGAGAGTAGGTGCTATGGCTGGGACCATTTGCTTTTGTTCCGATTCAATTATTTCACAATGGGTGCCGATTAGATCTGTATTGGGATTCTACAATCCATCTACAACAGGTGCCAACCATGTGTGACGTCACCCATTGGTTTGTGGAGATTTGCTGTGAGTCGTTGAGTTTTGGCGTTACAGGTTATGATTTTAGACGAGAGGGAGGAGCTGCTTACGCTCTACATTTTGTTAAACACACTTTCACTGGCAATCACAACCTAAAACCCTCCCTGCTGATTTCAAAATCAATGTGACCGTAATTCAAAAATGTATCATTCTGTGTTTCAGACTTAAAACTAGCGATGAAGACTATAAACTCATTATGAAAATGTTTACTGTAGTTTCTCATAGACTTCTACAGAAACCGACCTCCTTTTGCTACCGCACATGTCCCCACTGCTAGATAGAAAGCAGGTTTAAGGCACCTCTGCATTAGCAGCACTTTGCTGATCCGGATGCTTTGTCCATTCATATTTACAGTCTATGATCTTCAATCCACTCTACAAAAGTTGAATAATACACTACAAGAGACAATGTGTCATGAGACATTTCCAGAAATGAATTGTTTTCTAAGAGTAACCCACATCACGTATCAGTCAGTCTGACATTTATTTCATTTGTAAAGTGACATAACATGGATTCTCTGGATTTTCTGATATCATGTAGTTGCTGTCAGCGCAACCGTGTAAAAGAATTTCTTTTTGGGTGAATCGTTGGTAAAAAATAAATAAATGTGGCGACCTCTACCTTTCCTGGTATAGGGAGCGCCTTTAAATACGCCAGGGTTTAAATCCGACATGTGGCCCTTTGCTGCGTCCCTCGATTCTGTGAAAAAGAATCAAGCTTCTAAATTGTAGTAAAAAAATCCCAATACATACATGAATCAAATTTTTTGAGAAGCAAGGCAAGTAAGCTTCCATAGTGTTGCATGGGAATTTTCCCAGCATTCCTCTGGTTGTTTACCTCAAACCTCTGAGGGATGACTTGTCACATCATCCTAAAATTGCTACAGATTTTTTTTTTTCTTTTAATTCCTGGCACCTCTTTAAACCACACCAGACACAATGTGTATTCCATTGTTTTAAGGAACCAAACGCACAAGGTGATGTCAGCGGCCTTTTAGGGTATGATTGTACACACAATCACAGTTGTAGGGTCAGCATTTAGGTCTGACTGATCACTCTTTGAAGTGTGTGTCTGTGCTGCCGTCATGGTGCATTCATGTGAGTGATGAGCAGTGGCAGTAACAAACGAGCCGGTCACATTATCACCAGTTTCCTGATTACAGAGAACCACTGTTGGCATTCAGAGCAGTTTGAGGCTGTCAGACATGAGGAGGCGCCACAGCATGGGATAATGATGAAGGCATACTCATTTTCAACAGAGTGAGAGGCATTACGTCGTCCAGTATGTGTGTACCTCGCACTTTGGCTTTTTCATCAGTGTGTGAGGGTATGATGTGTATCTGCGTGCGTGTGTGAGAAATATGAAATATTTGATTACCTAACCCTGCAGTGGTATATTCCATCTAGTCATGACTGGGGTCTTGTTCTGATAATTGCCTCATGAGACAAACAAATTAAGGAAGACATTTAGGTTTAGATCCCATAGAATAGAAATGCAACTTGCAAAAGTTGTGAAGTCTTCAAATGCTTATATGGAAGCAAATAAGAGACATAAGTCTTTGAATTTTAACAGCCACTGAATATTTAATATAGAAATATTTTATTTTGAAAATCATGTATCTGAATTGATTGGTTTTGAATTCACCTCTTTGACATTTAAATTAGAAAATTCTTGGTTTCCATTTTAAAAACCTGAATTTCGATACATATTTTTCAATGGTCACGCATTCAGATGCTTAATGTGTCTGATAACAGCCAAGAAGTGCCACCTAAGGGCCCATCTTGCACCCGGCAATCTTCAAGAACCTATCTTCTTGGCGTATTGCTATCTTGAGGCAGCAGGAAGTTATCGCGCCATTGACCAACACAAACCTGGTCTAAAGACAATAGTGCAGCATGTCATTGCTATTCTAACAGTACATTAGTGAAATGCGCCTAGGCTTGTCCACAGCGCCCGCACACTATACTTGTTACACACATACAGGAAAGAGCAGCAGCACGCACACGTGCACAAGATTAAAAAATAAAATTATCATTGTAAAAAAGGGAATGGGAGATGACACTCTGAATGGTTTATTGCATGATACGCCGAAATACAACCATGAATTAATGAAGACACTAAGTACCACCCTTTTGAACCATGCGCCCGGTGCACGGACCCTTTTCTCCGCCATCAAACTATCAAAAGTGGATTTGGACATGCCCTCAACCATGCGCTTCATGCCAGGTGCTTAGATCATCAAAATAGGACCCTAAAAGTCTGAAAGGGCATTAGTCTGCAGTCCTACGGAGTTAGGCAGTCCTTTGAGGTACATGTAATGCATGCTACCATGCTAACCATGACAATGCTAACATCTTGATGTAAAGAAGGTATGCTGTTTGTGTTCACCATCTTACTGTTAGCATGTCAACATTACCTCATTAGCACTATACACAAAGCACAGCTAAGGCTGTTTGGAGATTCATTGGTTTTGGAGGTATTTCATCACAAACCAAAGTATTGTACACATCAAAAAGTAAAGGGTCCACCAAAGTTGTTCCAATTCATCCTGAAAGGGACCCGACTGTCTGTACAGCATTTTATGGTAACACATCCAAAAAGGTATCCAAAACTACATATGACAACCCCATGTTGGCGCTAGAGAAACATGACATTGACTTGACATCTATAGTCTGGACAAAAGTGGAATTTAGGCAACATTTTGGAGAGTCTTCCTCCCTTTCACCTTCTGCCATTAGCAGAATTTCAAACACACTTGTGTGTCCCAAGTAGTTCCACAGTTAGTTTTGGAAGAAAAGGCTGTGCTCTGTGAGGGAGCTCTTAAAATATCTGAGCTGCAACAAGGATTGTGTATCTAAGTGGCCATGCGGTGCACCTGTGAGAATATGAGTGGGACATTTACTAGTCAGCTGGTAGTAGACTGTAGTTGTTACCAGTCAGCTCACAAATGTCTTCTTAAATTTATTGTAATTGCTTGTCTCTGTCTGACGGTGCTGTAAAAGACTCAATTCAATTCAATTTTATCCATATTATTAAATCCTATCAAGAGTTATCTGGAGAAGCACTACAGATAGAGTAGGTCTAGACCACACTCTGTACATCTGTACATTTGCAATGACCCAACAATTCTAGTAATTCCCCCAAGAGCAAGCATAGTGCAACACTTTGTGTAGCCAGTATCTTTAGTGCTCTGTGAATTACATAATTTCCATATACTGCAGTTCAGCGTACTCTCTTTACAAGCACGTGTTTCTTGTAACTGCTACTATATTGGATCCATGTCTCAAGTCTTGGATCTGGTAGAACTGAAGAAACAGAGAGCACAAAGACAGGAAGGAAAAGTTGCGAGATGCTTTTGAAAACTCAGGAAGTTGTAGCTGCTTTGATGGAGAGCGTCAAAATGACTCAAACCGCGTTGCTTGACCTGTCCCTAATGTGCTCCTGTGTACCCATACTCCTTTGCCATGGTGGAATAAGTACTCTGACAGTAAGTAGCAATACCACAGTGCAGAGATCCGGTTACAAGTAAAAGTACCAAAGTATTGCCATTAAAAAATACGTAAAGTACTTTTACTTTTGGTACTTTACGTATGTTTGATGGCAATATCTTTGTATTTTTGCTTTTAACCAGATTTCTGTTTCTAAAATATCCTTTGGGATGAATAAAGTATCTATCTATCTATCTATCTGTCTGTCTGTCTGTTTGTCTGTCTGTCTGTCTGTCTGTCTATCTAGCTTCTGCACTGTGGTATTACTACTTCTACCTAAACATGCATAATTCCTCATTTCAAAAAAACATATTTTACATGATTGATAATAATTATTCATGCATTATTGTTTCTATCAATGTTGAAACTGGTAAAAGTAGAGTTTGTGTGTTAATATACTGCAGGGTAGTTTATTTTGCATAATACATCAAAATGTGATTGCTGATAATATTGATTAAGTAACCTGACTTGGCAAAGTAAATACAACTTTATAAGAAATGTAGTGAATACAAAGTACAAAATTCCCTTTTAAACTGTAGTACAATAAAGAATACAATGTAAATACTAAAGTACAAGTACCTCAAAACTACTATAGTCCCATTACTGTACTGAGTAAATGCACTTAGTACTTTTAGACTACTTCTGTGTTTGTTTGTTCAGTATTTCAGTAGCCTGGTTGGAATCAAAGCTATCAAACTTGGCTGCAGTTCTAAAGGAAGACATCGTGTTTCTCTGGAAACACACATATAGTCTTTGATCAGAGAACGCCAGCTGCCCAAAATGCCAAAAAAGGCAACACAATATTTGACAAAAGCTGCATGTCAGAGGAATGTAATGAGACCGAGGTTAATTCAAGCTTGGATGAAAATAAGACAGGAATTTGGGAGGACAGCTTAGGATTTGACTCTGAACTTAAAGGACTGATCGGCAGCAAAGTGTAAAGATAACTCAATTATACAGGACTGGTGTGTGCTTATCTCCCAATCTGCAGCCATGTTGGTGCTTGGTTTTCCCATGCTTGGCGGGTGACTAAACGTCATAGACAGTTAAAGGAATGGACCAGCAGATCCCGTTGTTCTGGACGGAGACCAGTGAAGGATATCAGAAGCACTTTTACGGTGATAGCTTAGTCACTAAGCCTTAGTGACGACGTAGATGTGACGTGGGCAACCTGTCTGAAAGTTGTGAGTCTTCCCTTAGCTGTGCCAAGAGAAATCTCAATCACTCCAATCAGCAGAGTCGTGCCAACTAACATGCTAGTTAACATAAGTATTCAAACCTAAACAGCTAATGCAAGTCCAAACTGTCTGCGAGCTTACCTTGTACTATACGATGACTCCTCTACTGTGCGACAGTAAGTTGCGTGGTTATGACACAATCGTTAGCCCATTTTTACAAAAACGTCTGCTACGGAGACATAACTTGAGACACAATCTAATGGAGTGTTTTATACATTGTTGTGTTTCTTTAGAAATAAACAACGGACAAATTGAGTCTTTAAACACTTTAGATGTAAAGTTATTCAATGTCAAAGTGGCGCCAAAATGAATGGCAGTCAATGGAATGCTAACGGTAGTGATGGCTTGGTAGCATCAAAATGGCGCAATAGGAGCTCCTCTTAGAGAGGAGAGGCTTACCCCCTTGCTAAACAGCAGCTTTGTGAACTGTTAGTCCAGAGGAAGTGACATATCCAGCAGTGAATGTACCATATGCAGGGCACATTTTTTAACAGTTTATGCTCGCGTAGCGAGCAACTGTAAAAAAGGCTTGAGGCAACAAAAGTACATAGTTTGGGTTAGTAAAATATCAAGGTGTGGCTTAAAATGAGTCGCATAAAACTACTAAAATGAGAGGTAATTGCCCAACAAGAAACTTAAATGTGGGATGTTATGAGCTTCTTGCATAATGGACCTATATGGGTGTTTTCTGGGCAAGCTGTAACGAGCTGAAAAGACTCATAGCAAAATTTTCATTCATGGGGCGGTTAGATAGATAGATAGAATGAAAACGAACAGGGTCCGTCCCCCTTGTTAAAAATAAACAAATTGCATACTGGATGTAGTATGTATAGGTCCCACTCAGATTAAGTTGGATTCATCAGCAACTCCTGAAACTCTTCCCAACCCCACCTATATATTTACAAGTCTTCAGTGAGAGTACATCATTCATTACAGGCACAGGATTGTGATCATTATCAAACTGTGGTGGTCAGTTGTATTGGGTGTGGTGTGGTCTATGTTAAAAGATAGGGCAGGACAATGGATTGTGTTACTCTTGTCATTGTTGATTTGTGGAATTGCCCCCCCCCCCTCCATTTTTCCTGGTAGTCCACCACATGGGAATTACATCAAATTCCTGTGCTGTTTATTCTGTGTTAGGCGTTACAGCTGTTCTACAATGGCACTCCTCAACCTCCCCTTACCGACCAGGAGGGCTGTATAAATATTCACATTTCAATCGTTACTATGATTTGAATGAAAACAAGGTAATCAGAAAAAAAAAAATTCAGCAATCGAGCAGGCGGCAGCCCTACCGAACAGTACACTGTACATTCTGATGTATCGTAACAACTACCCACATTCTTATTCTCACATCAGCGCCGCTTGTCCCCAGTTCTATGTATCTGGTTTCACACCATTGTCCACACTCCCTTAAGCATTTTCTACACAATTTAGGACATTCCTGTGACATAGATATCCCCAGATCCCCTGCTAGGAAATGCATCATGGGTAGTTTCCCCTCTCTGTTGTTAAGCTATTTTGGTGAGACCCAGGGGAAACCCCTTACAGTATAGTTAGGCTGATCCACAGCTGGGATTTGACTTAGTTTCCCCCTTATTTAAAACATGACCAGACAGAAACCAAGTTTACAGGTTTGCAGTGCATCAGTTAAATGGGCTTTAGTAAAGCTTTATTTAAAAAAAAGTGTAGATAGTTAGTTGACAGGACAGCTAAGTGAGAAAGGGGGGAGACATGCAGGAAATTATCACAGGTCGGATTCAAACCCTGGACCTCTGAGTATGCGTGCGCCCGCTCTACGAGCTGAGCCAAAGTAGGGCGGTGGTTGGTGGACTTGGACTTCAACTCAACTGAATGGATACAAAAATACACATATAGAGATATAATGATACTGATACATTGAAAAATAAGATGTAAGTAACACTGTATATACTGTACATGATTAACTGTTAAAGGAAAATAATTAGCTGTTGGCTGTTCTTGCATGCTGTAGGTGTGCTGCCTTGTTTTCTCAGGGAACAGGAGTCAACACTCAACAAATGGACGTTTTTATGGCTTTCAGAGCAGGATCAGTGGGCAGATCCGACTCAGAGAAGACTTACGGAACAAAGAAAGGCTTTGTCCTCTTAGGAATTCACTTTTATGTCCAATTCAAGTGCCATTTAAGTAACTGCTATATTAATATAGAAGGAACATTATCAAACCCAACAAAACATTCATTCATCATCTATACTAAAGTGCCTATTATGAACATAAAGCTAGTCTCTTGTGACTGAGGCCTCGTCCTTGGGCTTCAGTGTCCAGGTTGGGTTAATGTGTGTGGCGCTGTGCTGCAGTGTAAGAATATGTGTTAATCATATACTCTGTGCACATAACACAATCAGTGGAACACATGCTTGCCTAGACAGCTTTTACAGGACAGCACCATGTACTGCTAAAGCTGTCATTTACACTACATGCAGGATATTATTTATTGTGCAATGTTTTATTGGCTGTAATGCACCTGTTGCCACAAGCTTTAACCCTGCAAGCCTGAGGAACGTCAGTAGAACTATTAGATGGCCTGATTCCATTCATATACTATATATATATATATATATATATATATATATATATATATATATATATATCTTTGACACTTTCACTTACTGAAGCCACATCCACACTAATAAGTTTTGGTTTAACTAGTGCTGTCAAAACCATTAAAATATTTAATCGCATTAATGTCATAGTTAACTCAATCAATGTTAACTCGCAATTAATCGCACATTTTCATGTATTGCAAATGTCCCTTGATATCTTTTCACCCATCATTTTTTCACCGGTCTAGGTAGATCCGGTGTGGTGCTGTAGTTTTTCTAACATTACTAGTTGTTGCAACAGCATGTGAAAAAAACTATAAAGTTTGCTAGGCCAAAAAGCACGTTAATCTCGCAATAAAATATTTGACGCTGTTAAAATGCGTTTGCGTTAAGGCTGTTAATAACTCGTTAATTAACTGACAGCACTAATTTAAACACATATCTTTTGCTACGTTTATGCCTCAGGTCCACAATACACCGGCGAGCCCCTAAAACTGAGACTTTTGGAAACATTGCTGCCCCCGTTTTGGTTTGAAACCTCATCGGTTACGAGGTTTTACATATGTTTCAGTATGTAAGCAGTTCCATCCCGCTGTCGTCCAAGCGAATAAATCCCATGTCATACTCTTTTTCCATTGTTCATTTCTCCAAAGTATTCCCTGCATTTTTTAAATAAAGCGCCATTACGTTTTCAACGCAGTGTGACGTTAGACAATCTGCAAATGTCATGTTTGCTTCAGTTAATATAGTAAGAGGTTAGTTCCTCTACTGGAGCTAAAACTCTTGTGTGGATGGAGATGTTTTTTTTTCAAAACTCCGCTTAAAAATAAACACGTAGAAGTGTAGATGTAGACTAACACACACAACCTCTCTTTAGGCACAGTGTAATACACTGTGTATTACACATAGACCGTTAATATAAATGGACAGAGCATGAGTGACGTCACCCATTGGTTTGTGGAGATCAGAAATGAGTC
>NC_048412.1:7521728-7526105 GCF_013103735.1 Etheostoma cragini
GTTTAAGTTACTTCCGCAGTGGTTGCACTTTTCCGAACCGGATGCTCTGTCCATCAATATATATACGGTCTATGGTATTACACCATGCCTAGTCTCGCAGTGCCAGACCTTCTTCCCCAGCGCTGCAGAAGAGGGTCTGGCTGATTTACACTGCGCTCTGGGATGGGAGCAAAAATTTGCTCTGGTTTATTGGCCTTTCTTTAAACCAATCACAATCTTCATGGGTGGGGCTAAGCGCCGGACAGAGCCTCGGTGCCTCTGCTAAATCCCCTCTGGAAAGAACTTGTTTTGGTGGAAGATGTGTACGTTCAAAAGTTGTTTTTAATCGTGCAACAAAAAAACTCAAATTGGACAGATATTCTAGCTAGCTTTCTGGATTTAACCTGCCGAGATCCGGGAAGTGGAACGTCGTGGATATAGACCACACTGTACCTGTCAGGGATGGCCTCTGAGACAGTGTTTGGCATTGGTCCAGTGCATTTAATCACTTCAGCCCCCCTGTGCCTGTGTAATGTGTAGACCTGTTGCTGTTCTGAGTGGAAAGACATGTTTCTCCGTCACACAGTATTTCTTGTGTGCAAGAGAGCTGTAATCACGTGATCCTGATACATTAGATGGTGAGAATGTTTTTTTTTTTTTTGGTCCTACAGAAACCTGCGTGGAAACCTTGTGTTTAGGCTCACGCTAAACTGTGAGGCTAAACATAATTGTGACTGTAATTTTTGAATTAAACATCTCATCTGTTAATGCAGCAGAAACACAGAGTGCTTGCGGCAGATTGGAATTTGATCCTTTCACTCATGTTCTTTGTTCCCTTTCAACTTCACGCCCTTGTTTGCCTTTGTTGCAGCTATGAACTGTTAGCTCATTTTTTTCTTCTTTTTTGAAACCTCAGCGCGATACACACATATGCACAAACAGAGGTATTATTATGGTGGGCGGATCTGACCTGTGAAGGAGGAGGGCGGGGGGAGAGGGTGGGGTTTGGTGGGGGGGGCACAAATCCCATTCTGTTGATCTGAAGAGTGGGGCGTGTGTGAAAGAGTGAGCTGAGAAGGAACTTGATAGTGAGAGAAAGTGGAAAAATCCGGCGTGACACGTTTAGATAAAAAAGAAGAGTGTCTGCAAAGGGGGGGAGAGAAAGTCGCGGCAGTGACTCTTGAAGTTCCAAAGGTCTTTTACTGTATATGTTCAGCATGGAGTCCTTCTGCACGAGTAAAGGTAAGCCACGCTGTTGAGTACAGTGCAAGTGAACAGCAGCTGTAAGCAGAGAAAGGAGACAGGTAACGCTGCCAGGAGATAAAGGGATACAGGAGGAGGGCAGACGCAGAGAGCCGGTCTGCACATGGGTCCAACTACAAAGCAGCAGCAAACACAAAGCAGGTGTCCGTCTGAGGCTGTGATTACCTGTCGGTTTGGATAACCCTTGTGTTGTCGTCCCGTCCACCATGCAACTTTTGTTTTTTTCTGAGTCATTTTTGTCACTTTTTCAACAACAAAAATCTGCACCTTTTGACATTTTTGCAGAATTTTCCCTGCGTGTTTGAAGCTTTTTCTGACATTTTTGTAACTTTTTTCAACATTCTTTTATCTTTTTTTTTTTTTTTTCAAATGCTGTGCAATTAAACAAAACTCCCAAATTCAATAAAAAGTAGCAAACTGATCATTTACTTTACTTGTGAAGAGCGTTGTAGAGAACCATCTGTGTTGCTTTTTTTGTTGAAAATGTGGTCAAAAAAGATTTGTGATGTAGAAACTTTTTGAAAATGGGTCAAATTTGACCCGAGGACAAGAGGAGGGATAATATGACGATATACTTTACACTGTGAGACAATGTGTCAAGGTCAGTTTTCTCTATAGACTGAAGGACACCTATGGAGTGGGGCTCTGGTTGTAGTACATGTTGCAAATCAATGGGCAGAATTACTTTATGGCAACTTTGGATTTTTGGGTTAATGCAGGGCAGGTACTTTGATTTGATATATTTGTTGTAATTATCGAGGCCAAGACATGCCAATTCTGTTGTTTTACAGTTTTTAAATATCACCCCAAAATAACACATTAGGTGATATATTGTATACGGATCTTGATTCTGTCAAATGTGTATTTGTATGGATGCAAATTTGTCAGAAGGCACAAAGCGCATGATGGAGTTGAGTCTACTAGCGTAGATCATCCAGCAGCTATGACATAATGAACACATTTAATGCAGAGTATGTGTAAAGCCTGAGGGGATGCATATGAGCTGTTCTCTCTGGCGTAACAGGGAAACTGTGTCAGTGTTGCTTAATATTTGCTAGTTATCTGATGTGAGGATTTGCCGCTTTTCTCCGTTTTGTATCTTTAGGAACATGACACACTGGGGGTTTAGACTGGTGGTGAGACAAAGCAAGCAATTTGACGACATTACTTTTGCAATCTGAGAACTATTAATTTTCTTTTTAACTGAAGTCAGTAACTGAAGTCACCACAACTCGTAATCACCATCAATCAATGTATGTATTTAACTTGATAGTATATTGGTAGTAAGGTAAATCAAAAAACAAATGACAAAGAAATCCATACCCGGGGCACCTGGGTAGCCCACCTTGTATGCATGTGCCCCATGTACAGAAGCTCAGTTCTTGCCGCGGCGGCTACAGGTTTTGATTCTGACCTGCGGCCCATTGCTGCATGTCATTCCCCCTCTCACATCCCCTTTCCTACACACACCAACACACACAAACACAGCCCCTCTTCTCTGTGCAAAAAGTGTCTGTCTCCAGGAAGACAGTGTTGCCAATTTAGCGGCTTTTCAGACCCCCTTAGCATCTTTTTTTTGTGACAAATCTTTCATTCTGTTCATTCATTGAATCAGAAATACTTCATGATCCCTGAAGGGAAACTATGTTCATAGTGACTTTCTGTAAAAAAGTTGCCAGTATTGTCCTGCAAGCACGCAGGGTATTTCTCTTCTGTCGGTGCCAAAACAGTCCCCTCTCTCTGAATCTGTTTGTTGAGGAGCAGAGGAGCAGCCCCTCGCCTCCCCTCTCTGCACAGAGTGCGCCTGCAGGTAGAAGGGGAGTAGGGACAGGGGTGTGGGGGGCAGCGTTGTTAAGAGAGACAGCAGAACGTGACAGGAGGAAGACGCCTCTGAGCTGGCCTGGCCCTGAGCAAGCCAGCCTTCTTTGAGAATGCTTTATTGATCTTTTCCCCTCCCTTTGTAGAATTTACTCAAAGATAGGCTACATAAGTAATAATTAGAAGGTAAAATAAATTCCTGTATTGAATTTGTGATTATTTGGCTAAAGATTTCAATTTCTTTCTAACTGCGGCTGCCCACCACTTATAAAATATGCCTATAAAATGGCTTAAATGCAGAGGACAAATTGTATGCTTAGGAATGACAACAAAGGGAACTGTTAATCTGATCAGCAGTGGCTAATACAGTTCTGTTGAACTCCACAGAAGTGTCTTCTATAATGAAGAAGACCTGTGAGCCTGAAACTGAACGGAGGCCCTTTTATCCACAGTGCCTGTCTCTGTGGTTGTCACTTGATCAGTGTGTCTTCCACATTTCGTAGCCTTGTTGCTTTTCTTGCCTGTACATGCAGGGAACACGGGACAACGTGCTTTAAAGCCCCTAATGCATGTGTGTACTGTAGTACAGCGGATGAAAGGTTTAATGAAAACATGTCATTTTCCTGGGATCGCCAGGGGTTTGTCTGTTTAGTTCTTCTGGAGAAGAGGCAGAAGGACATTTTACACAAACCAAGAAGGATTAGGTTCTAATCAACAAAATTCCAATAAAAATCTACTTAGTTATCTTACAAATTATAATAGTATTCAACCGCAGATTGAAAGCAAAGATTGTAACTGAACCCACTGTATTTAATACAAGCTTTTACACGCAGCAGTTATCCACAAAGGCGCATTTTAAGGTCCCCAATGTTTCTGAAACTTTAGCCAGCATATGAACTGTTATCTGTTGAAATGTTACACACCTCACAGCTTTGATCAAAATAATCAGTAAGACTTTACTTGAAGGTATCTACGTAGGAGTGACATGACACAGTCATGAAACATGAACCCCAGCCCTAAGACTAACTTTCGGTTAACTTTGTTAACTTTGAGTTTGCAGAATCAAACCATTAAATTATAGCCATTTTGATTAAATGTTTATGAATAACTGGTCATAGTACAATACCAAGCAGTTTTTGCTATTGCATATTTCTATACACAGTGAGGATTTGAGATAAGTTATTCTTTCATTTAGACAAAGTAATGGCATTATTCTGTTCTGGGATGTTTCACAGCTGGCTGATAAAACTGCATCCATGCAGTTTTATCAGCCAGCTGTGAATCTTCATTAATCTTCGGGGGGGGGGGGGGGGGGGG
>NC_048412.1:7526224-7532252 GCF_013103735.1 Etheostoma cragini
GGGTTGTGGTGCTGCCGAGATGTACCGGCCTACAAATCATATCCTAGACTAGACTAATGAAAAAATGAAGATCTTTTCAAAAAAATCCCACTATAGATCATGTTTTAGATATTTTTCAATGTAAATGAGAATGAGACAAAAATAAGCATTTTCTCTAATATCGTGAATCACATCGCAATTGCAATATCAGTCCAAATAATGGCAATTGGATCATTTCCTCATATCCTGCAGCCCTAACCCTAACTTGAATTACCCTTAGTAAAAGAAGAGGTGTGTCATGAACGTTTATGACTTTCAAAACAGATTAATGACACTCTTATGTAGATACCTTCAAGTAAAGTATAACAAATACTGTGCTGTGTTGATTCCCCCTCCCACCCCTACAAAATAAACAAACAAAATATGATTGTGCAATGATTGATTTAATCCCTGTGTTGTCTTCCCGTCAAAATTGAAAATCGACGCTTTTTATCGATTTAAAAAAAACTTTTTGTCCCTTTTTTTTCAACACTTTTGACGTTTTTTTCAATGTTTTTTACTTTTTTTGTCTTATTGAATTTATGGTCAATAAACCTCATTTATACCTTAATTATACCTAATGTTTGAGTTAGAAAAGCAGAAATTATGAATTATTTGGACTAAAATTAAAGGAATGTATGTTGATGGATAATCAGACTGGAATATGTCAACTTTTACTCAATACTATTTCAAATCCCCTTCAATTGTTTTCCAAATAATATAAAATTGAATAAGACACCCCAAAATGAATGAAAGTAGAGATTTGTACTTGCCAAAGAGCGTTCAGAATCACTCATGTTATTTTGGGGAGTGAAAAAGAACATTGATACAGGAAAACGGGTCAAACTAACCCGAGGACAACATGAAGGTTAAGCAAGCCTATAAATATGGTGGAACAGTCCTCGCAGTCCTTCACTCACTGTTTAACTGATCTTCTGTGAGTGCGGTATTAAACCAGCACTTAAATGACGCACTACCACTCTCTGTTGCAGTGTACTGATAGAGAAGTTTTGGCATTAACCTCTGATCTCATAATACCGCATCAAAGATGGATTAAACCTCTCGAGGTGGAACTCAGTCGTGAATGGATGCTGACTGTGGCCATGTGGTCTGAGAGAGATTTACTGTCTTGTCTTCACTTGCGGCTCCCTAATTTGCCAGTTTATGTCCCTGTTCAGCAGCCTGAGCAGTACAGTATATTAGCCTTCACTGCGGTTGCTCTGCTGAGTGCGATGTTGCCAGGCTGCTGACTCTGTCCAGAAGAGAATGGATTTTTCTCTCACTCAGAGGCCTTTAGCTGTCCCAGTCTCCGAGCTTACCGAGGAAGAACGTCCCACTGAGCTCCCATCAGGCTGCAGAATGACTCAAAGACCTCCCACAGAGTGAGGAGAACTAGTGGACTGTGTGTTACTGTCTGGCAGTGACCAGTGTTTCCAACACTGTAGCACAACTGAGAGGAAAAGCCAGGGGAAGATATCTGAGGCTGGATTCACTGGTGGAACGTGTGTTAGCTTGTTGTTGTTGTTGTTGTTGTAGGATCCATTTGTATCCACCTTTTTAGTTAGGTTCATTTAGTTATTTATTTTAGCCACTTGGGGGAGTATTGCACGTCACTGGGAATTAGGTATATTAACAGGTGTGGTAATCAGTGAAGGAAAGGTGTGGATGGGGGGAAACACACGGTTGTTACCGTAGCCGTGAGCATGCCACAGCACTTTATTAACTGTTTTGGTCACTTTTTTAAACATTATTATCGCTTTTTCCGACAACAACAATTAAGTGAAAACGGGTCAAATTTGACCAAAGGACAACATGAGGGTTAATCAATATGGGACGAAGTACTATTTTATGTGAAATATGCTTTTTCTACATTCATAATAAAAAGGAAAAGCACCCAAAGAGAACTAATGCCTGGACCCAAGTTCTTTGGCTACACGTTGAGAACACCATACCATTCACACCGAGGCTTCTATGATAGCATCAACTAGTGATGGCCAAATGAAGCTTTGTGAACCAGTGTCTTTATTTTCAGAGCCCACTAGATGGGGCTCTCTGTTCAACAAAGGGTGAAAATACACTGAATTGCAACGCCTTAGGTATTTCTCTTAAAACCAAGAGCGCCATCTAGTGGGCTCAGAAAACAAAGCTTCATTTGGCCATCAGTAGCCTCAACAGTTGTCGAGGTCGAACTTTCACTCTGGCCTTAAATACTGGTGTGGACACACAGTAACCTATCCTTTCTCTTTTTGTAGATCTTGGGTCTTTGTCCAAATAACAAAGTGTTCCTCTAACTACACATGTTAAGGTTGTTTTAGTTGCTGTAGGTAGTTCTACTCGGTCTGTGAAAACAATATGTAATTGTCTTACTAAAATCTGAGAAGTGAGTCTGATGATGTCACCAGGGTCAGTTTGAGTTAGGCTTATAAGTTCAAACACATGAGTTATGAATTGAGTTTGAACTGCCAAGGGGACATATATTGCCTGACTTGATTGAGCTGAATTATGGGAATTAAGGTTAAAGTTAGGATATCTTGACATCTTCTTCTTTGAATTTTAGAATTTTTTTGCATAAATACATCTGGCTCTTTAACTTGATAGAAGCAACAGTACTTAAATAACTGGAGTACGCCTTTAACACAAAGTCCACTTACTAGTTTTCTCCAGAGCTTTTAACCACATCTCACAGTCTTTATCAGCAGAAGACATTTGCAGTGAACAGCACAGTAGGAACACGGTGACATTTGTGAACAAAGGTCCAAGCGGTCGGACAGTCTGATAGGATCAGTCCCCTAAACGTTAGCCAAACCAAAGGGAGGGGGCAAAAAAGATAACTTAAACTATAAAATCCCATCACATTTTTGTTTACAGACTATGATCCTTGTTCAGTTTTCACTTAAAGTGCCCATATTATATTTTCAGCTTCATAATTGTATTTTGAGGTTGTCCAAGAATAGGTATACATTGTTTAATTTTCAAAAAACACCATATTTTTGTTGTATTGCACATTGCCGCAGATCCTCTTTTCACCCTGTGTGTTTAAGTCTCTATTTTAGCTACAGAGTGAGACATCTCCCTTGTTTTAGCTACAGAGTAAGACATTTCACTTCAACCCAAACCTGCCTGTGCTAGGATGCTAGCGCTAGCATGCTATGGTTAGCCACCTCGTCTCGGCTAGTGACGTAAAAAGCCGTGCAGATTTTGAACAGCTCAACCGGAGACTGAAGGCGGAGGACGTTCAGAAACCGGATCTCACTCAAAACAGCATGGATAGTTTTTTTCCAAGTTTATATGCGTGTTGAAGCCCCAGAGACACAGAATAAAACCCCAAATCCCAGAAAAAGTGATTTCTAGTCGTAAGTTTTCTCTTTTACATACATTGTGGGTGCTTTTACTTTGTTTTGTGTCTTCATTGACAGACCAGCTGAAAAGTAAATTGTGGCCCTAAAATAAAATAATTTTTTTATGAATGACATGCCCTTTTTTTCCTTTGACACTGGCTGGATGCCATCCCATGACAGATGTAATGGCTTTATAAAATAACGCTTCCTCGTCCCATGATGTTGTCCTGGATGCACATTAATATGTCACCCTCCGGCAGCAGACCGTCCATCCGGGAAATGTGACCATGGGATGTACCAGAGGACAGGCTGACTGCTCTTTCAGGATGCTTCCTCTCACATCCTTTTGTTCTGTGTTTTATATTTATTTGATGAATTCCCAATTCTAAACTTGACACGTGATTCTGGCAGCACACGCCACTTCTCATTGGAGCACACTGGACACACAACCGCTTTGTACTTGTTCTGCAACAAAAGGGTGGCAAGCGTTCAAGTAGACTTTTTAACCTTTGTTACCTACAATGATCTGACATTATGCCTATGACTGTTGTTCATACTGAGCAGTAGTGATGCTAATGAGCCATTGTTAGGGTCTCCTGGTTGATTCCTTTCACACTACAATCCGAGAGTTTGGTTTTTAGTTTCCCTTCATGGTGATCTGTCACATCTTTACACCAATTTCCCACCATACAAACTATTTAAAAGTACCCTGCCACATGTATTTCATTACTTTGTGGTAATGTCTGAAGTTCTAACATGGATTCTGTAACATTTATTTGTGGAAAAAATGCCTTGGTTAACTTGTTTCAAGCCATTCTAGTATGGTATAGAAAGCCTGCAGGAAGACTTGATATGAGTTCTCTTTAATATTCAACAAGCTACGCTGCTTGACTCTGATTGGCTAACAGCTAGCCAATGAGAGCCTGCCTATCAGCATCCTTTACCCAGTACAACTGGGCAAGCTCTTGAATAGTAATGCGCTCAGGCAACATAAATTTATGCATGAATAGGTCCCCACTGAGGATCGATAAACAGTATAAATAAATGATACAAATTATGACATCAGACTGACCAGCTTTTGTAATCAGCTTGATTTCTCCTCTTATTTCTTTTCAGTAGCCAGAGCTGACAGAGGAGGTAGCAGTTCATTTTCACATTTTACTTCTTTTCCCTTCCCCTTGTATTTCATCTTAATTGTCACCCGTGTGTGTAGCCTTCCAAAAAAAACTTCCGAGTATTTTTAACTCCCCAAAAATATTTCCATGTTTTTATTTTTCCCCTAACAAACTTTTTTTTTCAGCTCCTTTGGTTTGTCACCGTTCTGTTTGTCTTCTCAGTTTCAGAGAAGCTCGCAACCAACACCACACACAGGCTATAATTAAGATGTAGTGTTCATGGGAAATGTAGGATTACAAGCAGGTTAGAGAAGGAGTTCATGTGCTTACCATATAGGTATCTGTCGGATGTACATGAGAGCATGTGTTGTGTTGCAAAAGAGTATGTGTTGAGTCCTTTGGGGACAATAAAGTATATCTTATCTTGTCTTATCTTATCTATAAACAGTGTTGCTAGATACAGATTACGTCTCCACGCTAAAAACACACAAAACTGCCCAAATTTCTAAGCACAAAACAGACCAATCTGGCAACGTTGACTTTGTTTTCTGAAGCCTGCTGATTCAGCAAAGTCCATTTTTCTCGCTTCAGTAATCATGGCTAAATTAGCTAGTACCTGTACAAAGTTACCTGCCAAAGGTAATTTTCATCTTCATTTGTCTGGTTGGCGCGTGTCGATTTAAGGGCCTGGTTGCAGCCCTGTGCTTCATCATCGGCTGTGATTTCAACTGAAAATATTTAGCACTATGACTTAAATATGGGTCTAGAGTAGTTTTAAATATCTTCCAACCCGATCCTTATTGTCCTATCTTATTTATGTTGTATGTTTCTCATATAGTATATGTAGTGTCCAATGAAGTAACGTATGACAGAATTAAAATTATTTATGAGTGTGGGGCAAAAAATGTCAGTCAATACGATTTAAAAACCTACCCAGTAAAAGGTTATTATCCTTACGGTAACCTAATGACTCATATATGATATTTACGTGAATATTCAACATAAACACTTACGACACTCAGCTGTTGAAATCCATTACCAAAAGTTAGACAGGTCCTTTTTTAGAGTGTGATAGTTCCACACGGTCATGAGGTGATGATTTAACAGCGTGCTGCTTACACATGAGGGACACCAGCAGGGCTGGTGGTCGGTAGCCGGTGTTCATGGGAAACTCCCATGCACAGGAAACTACTTGTACTTATGCGGGGCATGTCCTACACAGTAGCGATGTGGGTGGTATGTGTCAGGGGGCAACAGTGGAAAGACCCCAGGGTGAAGGACAGCTGTTAAATCTGAAATACTTCACTGACCGCACTGAAGGAGCAGGAGCATATTTAAGGTATAACAGTTTTCTATCACGTCTGTGTTCTCATTTTCTCATTGAGAATTGTCATACTAGTGACTCCTCGGCCCTATTTGTTTGATGTGTATGCTATGCATTACAATTGTGTATTATAAACAGTTTACAATGTTCAGTAACCTTATATACACTCACCGGCCACTTTATTAGGTACCCCATGCTAGTAACGGGTTGGACCCCCTTTTGCCTTCAGAACT
>NC_048412.1:7532352-7629940 GCF_013103735.1 Etheostoma cragini
TTGGCTGCTTAGAAATTAAGTGTTAACAAGCAGTTGGACAGGTGTACCTAATAAAGTGGCCGGTGAGTGTATGTTCTAGTTTTAAATGCCATGCAATCAGGGCTTCATTGGAAATGAGAGCTTGCTTTCAATTTAGTCAATGTTTTGATGATGAAAAAAAAATAAGGCAACACACACCAGATCAGGTTGTGAATATTCAGGACCAATGCTCCCCTTACACACTTATAGTGAGCCTGTGTTTGAGGAACCAGACACTGACCAACTAATTACGATGTCTTGCAAATGATCAGTCACTGTCTCAGTTTGTCCACATTAATCGTTTTGTATACCATGAAAGAGTATGGATGATTTGGAAGGCACGGAATTTGAAATGGCGTGTAGTATGGTGAGGACTTTGGAATGGGATGGCATGCTTTTCAACCCTTAAACTTGCTTTTGTTCCACTTGTCCAGTAGATGGTGATATTAGCCAGTTAACCTGAGCTTGCCTCCTGGACGCGTTCTCCATATCCAGGGATCTTTCTTGCTTAATCCTCCGTACAACAGGATTCACAAGATCACAATCTCCCCTCTCTCTCTCTCTCTCTCTCTCTCTCTAGCTGTCTCTTTTGTGCAGATGTAAACTTACCTAAAGCTTCGGGCATGATGATGAATTTGTAACTCCGCTCTTTAAAACCTGAGTGTTTCAGCATGTGGAGAAAAATGCGCTCTGTCTCTGCTAATGCATCACACTTAGAAGAGCAGTTTCTCTTTTGTCTATTATCTATCCTTGCTTTGTCCATAAGAGATGTAGCAGAGTGAACGCACTACATGCAGATTTTTATATTTTGTAATATAATGTGTAGCTTATTCATGTATTTTTGTATTTCGTACTGATTGTACTAAGTGTTTGTCTCTCTGTCTGTGTTTCAGGTGAGTGTCTCTTCTTCTCTGGTTTCATTGTTGGAAGACGGTCCGGGACGCCTGCTGATCTGAACCAATAAGTACTGCATGAATTGAAGCCTTTATGAAAGAGCTGGCTGTTGAGTGTTTGTCCCTTAGTGTCACTTCTGTCCAAATGACAGGGTTGCCTTTCTAGTTCAGGTTTTGTTTTGCTGTCTTGAAAGAGATCTCATAAATTAGAGGGTCAAGACCTGGCCTCACAGGCCCTCGTGTTCCTCAGTGGCGGGGCCTGTAACACCTGGCGGCAGCTTGGTCCCCATAAGAGAGCTGGTCACTTCACGGTTTTGCTTTAAGCTTATAGAACCCATGTGTCCCAGAATGGATGACTAATGGCTGGCCCATTGAGGGAAAGTAGGTTTTCTTACAATGTTTAACCCTGGTGTTATCTTCCCGTTAATCATTAACTAGTCCTACCAGATCAAACTTGAAAATGAATATTTGTTTGTGCTTTTCCGAGGTTTTTTGTCGCTTTTCTGATTTATTTACCACTTTTTCCATGCTGTTGGCGCTTTTAAAAAACCTGAGCTGGTTTAATAATGGGTTATTCTTGGAATTCATGGTCAACAAACCTCAAATTACACATAAGGTTTTAGTTAAAAAGGCAGACATTATGAATTATCTTGACTAATAGTTAAGATCAGAGGATGTTGAGTGGATCACAGATGGGTAGATGTCAATGTTTAGTCCGGAAACTGTTTTGAAACCATAAAAAAAAAAAATCTTCACTGGAGGATGTTGTTTGGAATCATCCATTAATTTGGTTAAAAGAAATCCATATTTTAAATATAAAACACTTTGTAATGGGTCAGTTGGGGCCAAGGACAACACAAGGGTTTAAGAGACGTTGAGACTCTGTTGGGGGGGGGGGATACTTACAGTATGTGGATATCTGCTGTGCAGTAAATGTAGAGTGAAAACAGTAGATAAGAAGAGGAACACCATACGGTGTTGCTGAAATGAATGCGTGGGGGTGTGTGTGTGTGTGTGTGATGAAAGGGTGGGGCGGGGGCAAACACTGCTAGCTCAGTTACTCTGAATTTTACTCAAAAAGCAAAAATGCGTGTGTGTGTGTTTGTGTGTGGGGATTGGAACAAAGACTAATGGCTGAAGGCTCACGTGATAGTAAAGACATCTCCCCGCCACAGCTTTTCGGGCTCCGCATCCTCACATTTCTTCACCTAAGGGTGAGTAATTGCCAGCGCCGAGACCATGACACACCTTTACAAAGCGAGGTCGGTCATTGTTAAAGGCGATCCACCTGGTTGGCTTTTTATTCAAAGGACATTCCCGTATTAACTTCATCTGATACCCTGATATTTCTCATTTCCTTGCAGCACACACCCCACGTACCAAGGCTCAGTCGTCACGGCAGCGGCCCTGGATCCCGACCTGTTGCCTTTTGATGCATGTCATCCCCCCTCTCTCGTTCTCCCCTTCCCTGTCTTAAGCTAACCTGACAAACAAAGAACTATATCCCCCCCCCCCCCCCCCCCCCCCCCCTCACAAAATCATCTTAAAGAGTGTATTGCTCGCAAGCCACACAACTGGCCACAAACCTTTTACCAGTACATTCATTGATGGACTCATTAGGAAAGAATGGAGAGAATGTGCATTAAGACAAAGTTGGAGAAACATAAAGCAACTCTCTGAGTTTTCAGGGGAGTAACCTGATATTCTTCTCTTTTTTTCCCCACAGGGGCCACACGTTCTCTAGGACAAACTGTTCTATAACTCTTAATAAACTCTCTCCGTGCCTGTTCTGTGGGCTTTCATATAAGAGCTCTTTGAGGCTTTTTTTGTGTGCCAGTAGTGGTAAAAGACTGCACTGTACTGTGTGGTTCGGTGTTGGAGCAGCTCCCGTCCCGCTCCCTGGTTTTTATTACACTTTGGAAAGGAAATCTGCCCATTGTTTGGACTTTTATTCTCTCTATAAAGCAGGGGTTGTAGTCGTAGGTGTCACAGTGAAAAAACAGGATGTGGAGCCAGTCCAGCCATGCTGATAAGAATGAGCAATAAGGAAAGTAAAAATGCCATCTCTTGCTGCAGTGAAGACACTTGATACGTAGGTGTGGTTATGACCCGGGACATGAAAAGCCTTTATAAACTAAGATTAGATCATATCTGAGTTAAAGAGAAACTCTATCCTGGGGCTTAGCATATGTGTTTATTATTCCTTCCAGTGTATTATACTTTAAACATGCTCTCCAACAGTGAACACCTGATATTTTATTAATCCAGCAGCGGTGGGTGTGGTGCAGTATTTCCAAGCATTGGTGCCTTGGACTTGTTCCAGTCTCACAGACAATGATGTGCAACAAAACAACAGCCCTGTGGGCATTATTAGAACTTAATGTAAGTGAATAATGCAAAGTAATCAATTCTTACTCCACCCACTGTGGGAAGCTTTGTACCTGCATGATAAATGATCTTTCATGGTTATTGGGGTTCGGTTGCAAGAACAGCCTCGGTATCATGCCATTTAAGTTGTTTTCCATTCCATTTTAAGACCAAGTAGCCTGGAAATCCAGACCCAAATCCGAAAGATTAAGGGTCTGTCTTTGAGTTATGAAAGTTGCCCATCTTAAGGGGCGGTACCAAGCGTGCATTTGAAAATCTCACTTCATGTAATTGGATCACACTACGACCAATCATAACAACACATGAGGTGACATATCCAGAGCCCCATATGCTTAGCTACCAGCGGAGTTATCTGGTAGATTAAACTGTTGTCATTTGTTTAGCTCGCCTCTGGCCCCGCCTATATCAAATACACTGATGTGATTGGTGCAGCTCGGCTACAAGGGCATAGTTAATGAGCAGCATTACTCGATGCCAGAGTAACTCACTGAGCAAATTCAAACTGTGCTCTCAGGAGAACTCTGGATTACCGGGGTAGCAACTAAGCTGAATGATTGATAAATCAATGTGATCTTAGCAATTGACTAAATTACTTTTCTCAAATCTAATGGTTGTAGTTTGTCCCCAGTGGACGACTTTGGTAAATTTTGTCTTTTTGAGTGTTTTATTTATTATCAGCTCTAGCTTTTCTCTAAATTTAGTCACAGCTTTGGAAATAATAATGTTCCAAAATGATGGGAAATTGCATAGTTTTAACGTGAAAAAATTGAACATTTTCTTGAAGGAGGACCCCCAAACCCTCTGTCAAATATCTAAACCTGTCCACAAACCTAGGGAAAACACTGCACATAGGTGCATATTTATGTCTCGTTGTTGCATGAAAGGACACGCTGGGTACACTTTTTAGTCATTTAGACTGCCCGAGCATTCCTGAAGTGCATGGAGTGCAGAGTTGTTTGTAGAAAGAGAACAAACTTGCACAGGGAATGTGTTCGTGACTTAAAGTTTTTATTTCCTGCAGAGTGATTGTCACATTCAAGTCTGATTTTGGTTGACATACTAGGGCGGTGCACTGTTTTGGCCTCTCGGCCCTTGGAATGGAAGGATTTCAAGAAGTGAAGTCTTGCTTTTTCTGCATCAGACAAAACGCACTTCAGATTCCCCAAAAGCTGCTTTGAGACTGAGTCTCGCTACTTTCTAGCAAATGAAAAATCCCCACGTGTTGGAGTTACAAGAGCCCTCTTGTGGTTGGTTCAGCTCAGTGAAATACCAGTTTATTAAAAGTTACAGAGAAGAAGGATCATGAGTCACTTCTGTCTGAAACTAGACTATACACTGTCCTTCTTTTGTGAAAGAAACAGCCCGTGCCGTCATTATTTCATCTCCACTCTGAGGAAAGAAAGAATGGATGGAGGGGTTATAGGTGGAGGATAATACATCACGTGTGTGTGTCTGTCTGTCTGCATGACGAGTCACCTGTATTGTGTTTGTTTGTGTATGCTCTTAGAGGCTGATCGTCAGGATGTCTATCTAAAAATAAAGCTCAGCCTCTTCAGGTTCCACACATTGTGGCAGCCAGGCAGGAAAACCAGAGTCCGGATCCTGTGTCAAGTTTTGTTGTTTGATAGCTGGTTGCCCTTGGCAGCAGCAGTAAGCCCAAGTTCTTCCGAGACCTCAACCGTGGACAGCACATGGTATTTGCCTAACCTGTGGGCTGCGTTGCTACAGAAACCAAAGGCCTGCATGGCCACACCCATGTGTGGTTTGCAGACGATGACTCATCTGGCAGATATTCGAATACTTTTTTTTTTTAATTTTCATTCCTTAAATGTGACATTGTTACATTGTTCGTGACATTTTCATATTGGTGCAGATGTTTCCTCATTTGTGATTTTTTTAAAACACAGTTAAAGAGGAATGAATGAGCTTTCCCATTCATGGCATACGTCTGTGTCTCTGTGTGTGGCACACACCGGCTGGTCCCTACTGGCACTGCCTGGCAGGCCGCTCCCTACAGCCATTTTATACCCTCCTCGCCAGCCAAACTCCAGCTCCATTTTGTGAGGGTCAACATTTAAACGGGATTTCAAATCCCTGGTTCTTCAAAAAACAGGTTGACAGTTTATTTGAATGCCTGTATGTACATTGAAAACAGTTTGTTGGTCGATAATTCCTGGCCATGACCAAATCCTTTTAATGTGAGAAGTGGGACATAGTGTAACTTCCCCATTCCTCCTTCAAAGCATGTGAAGATTAAATTCAGAGTCTGGCCGTATGAGTGAGGGTTAGCCAAAGAAAGCTGGTATCTGTCTTTATCTCGTTGTGTTTCCTGGACAGTGTTTCCTTATTGAGCATCAGTGGAGGCACATGAAGAGGGAATGAGGAATAACAAGTCATTGTGGGAGATACTTATGAGTTTCAGCTGAACTCGCTGCATGCAAATTGTGCACAGAATGAAGACTGTGGATTTTGTCACTCATCTATCTATCTATCTATCTATCTATCTATCTATCTATCTATCTATCTATCTATCTATCTATCTATCTATCTATCTATCTATCTATCTATCTATCTATCTATCTATCTATCTATCTCTTGCATTGGAATCACGTAAAAAAAACAGCCTCTTCAAGCGCCTGTGCCAATTTTCCATCAACCATCAAAAATGTTTTGAAAGAAGGATTATGTTCTGACAGCTGACCAAGTGCTGCAGTAAATGCCTGTTCAGTCGGAGCTTTATCTCCTGGTGGTACCGTTCAGGGCCAACTGCACTGATTGGAAACAAGCCAGAACTGATAAAAACCCTACAGCGTTAGCTGTTACCTATGATCTCACAGCCCTTCATGTGTAGTTACACATGTTGCACGTTGAAAGGAAATTTGCATTGGATTTCTGCACTGTGTTCTTTGTGGTTCACTACTACTTGTCTCCAGTTCTAAGATTAACTCACACTTCTTTTACGACTTACAAAAAGCTTAATTGCTCCCGATAAACCACGGAATAAGTATGCAAGAGACAAAGCCAGAGTTGTTGTTGGGTTTCTTTTGGATGCCTTGGCAGTGCCTTTTAAAGACCAGCTCTTGGTTCTTTTGTCTTCTGTCTTTTTTATCTACTTTTACTTGTCCTCCCTTTTCTTTTCTGTCCACCCTTCATCTTAATCTCTGGGGCTGTAATTTGCGATGTTTCTTGAACAAGACACCCAGTGTGTATCTCCCAGTCAGTTGTTTGGGTGCCTTAGAATGTATGGGACATGGAGCAGGGTATCCGGGGCAGCAGAGAGGATGTGTCCAGTCTGGCAAGACCCTCAGATTTATGGTGTAGATGTCCCTCTGCATTTTGGGCCAGAGATGAAAAGATTCCCTTGTTCTTTAGTCGCAAACACCCTCCCTACCCTGAATGTTCCCCTCCACTCCCATTCCTTCTCTCTTTTAGACCCATCTTGTATGCCATGTTGTTCCGCTGGATGGGCAGTGGATTTCACAAAAGGGAAAATAAAGGAGAAGAAGTGGGGTTTTTGATTGGGTACGGAAAGCAGAAAGAAGGTTGTGTTTTGTTGCAGCCACTGAGCCCTTAGGGAAATATCTTAGATCAAAGCAGCATGGACAGAGGAGATCTTCTTGGAGATCGGTTCTGGCTCAGCCCAAAGAAAGGTAAGTGGTGTACATGGATTGATCATGATACAGGGAAAGGAGGTGGTGGGATGATTGACAGCATTGGTCGGAATGAATGTTTGTGTCATGAAGAGATGTGAATGCATGTAGAGGACTCATTTTTTTTCCTTGTAATCGGGAGAGTTAAATAGGGCGTTGTGCATATCATGGAACGTTGTGCAACATTGTAGGCATAGTTAAGCTTGTTGTAGCTTCTCAATGGTGTAATATATCCTGCATCCACTGCATGCTTGTTCTAAACCTGGCTGCCATTTAGCTGAGCTGGCTCTCGCAGGAGAAAGAACAAGAGTCGAGGGCTGGTTTGGATTTGGTGTCCAGATCTCACTGCTGGAACTTGTTTAGAACACAAAGCGGTTTTGTAGTCATTGGCTGTTTGCAGAACTCCCACTAAAAGCTGATTTCTATTAGTCTAGTCAGTATGGCAAAAACATATTGTGCTTTTTGGACTGCTGTACTGTACTGCATGTATCCCTTTCAGGAAGTGCTGGATAATAGGTGTAGAATTTAGGAGAGAGGAATAATTTGGCATCCTCTGCATCAATCACAAGGAACATTATCCATTATTATCTACGGATGATGATGTTCCTAGTGCTCCGCATTGGCAAATCTGTCACATTGCTGCTCCTGCTGTTCGTCCTTGTTTTGCCCCTCATGGGTGGGCTGCAGGCTGCAGGGGGCGTTGTAAGGCTTGACACATGCAGTAGAGACCCCAGCGCTAGCACATGACCGACAGCTTGTTGGAGACAGAGTGACTAAGAATGAAAGAGACTTGGCAGTCTTTTATGGTGCTCCTGCTTATTTTTGGTCAGTAATGAGGGTGAAGGGAGGCATAATCTGTGACTTCATGTCTTTCCACTCTGGAAAAGGAGAAGTCGGTGTGATTAGTGACTCGTGGAGTTGAGAACACAAGCAGGGCCTGTCATTTTTACCTCAAGCACACATCAGTTTATAGAGTTTCCGTGTGCATATATACGTATGCTGTTGAAACAAAAGCCACCAGTTGGCTTTTTTTCCCCTTAGCTCAAAGAGTAGGCTATTCTACTTGTGACGTCAGTACAGTTTTATGTTGCTTAGCTTAAGCTTTCCACCCCAATTTTGTATTTCTCCACTTTTAAACAGTTCCATGGTCTTGATTTTTACAAAATAAATGCTTTTACAGAGCCATATATCACTCCAAAGTTAATTATACGGCATAAAAAGTTTGTGTTGGCAAAGCAACAAGAGTTGCTATAGTGTCTTGATTGATTTCAGACCATTACTGTGTCTATTGTTCTTGCCCCTTAGCTCTGAACACAGTAAAAGCAATGATTCTTTCTACTGTAATTTACCCATTGTTTTTTTTTCCTAAGTCATCCAAGAACAGTTGATTATTTATTTTTCCAGCAGTGTGAGGAATGCCAACAACACCTCTCAGACTCCTTCTATGCCCAGCAGCTCATAACACACATAGTGCTTCTTTGTCTGAGGTCTTTCTGTGGTTTAACACACTTTTGTGGGTTTTAGTTTGCCGGGACAGTATATAGAGTATTTGTTTTGTACTGGCCACCCTTCAAATTATCTCTTGTCCCTTTGGCTATCCATTGGACTCAGAATTCCCTACAAATCGTCAATCTTTAACCCCACATGTTCATCCCAATTACGCTAAGGAGTGGCCAGGGACTATTCAGTGCCAGGGGTTAATCTTTGCAGCTTGAACCCTCTTGCATTCTAAAGGCTACTTTCTCTGCCTTTACAAGCATGTATCGGCACTGTTGTTCATGCTGTCACATACAAATATCAGTCAAAGTTGTTGGAGGGTGGGATTAAGGCTTCACATGCCGTCAGTCAGCACGTTAATGTAAATGTGCTGTATTTATATAGCGCTTTTCCAGTCTTAACAACTGCTTTTACATCTACAGGAAACATTCACCATTCACACACATTCATACACTGTTCATCAGATAAACACTAACACACATACACACTCCGATGCGCAGCACCGGGGGCAAGTCGGGGTTCAGTGTCTTGCCCAAGGACACTTTGACAATGACTGCAGGGGCGGGGATCGAACCACCAACCTTCCAACCTCTACCACTGAGCCACAGCCGCCCCACGTTAAGATTGTCAAGACAACAAGTCCAGTCTATATGTGTAGCCCAAAACAAAAAACCTCTACCAAAGGGGTTACAGTTGGTAGAATATGAAATATGTAACACCCTAAATCTTTAGGCCCTGGCCAATTATAAATCTGAAATGATGATGTGAAAATAATATCACAAAAATATGACAAATCATGTAGATTCGCTGTTTTTAAACTGCACCGACGGTTAATGCCATGCTAGCAGCTCTGTGAGGCAGAGTGTTGCTGTGAGCTAAATGCTAACGTCAACATTCTTCAGTAATGTGCCTAAGTACAAATATGAGTAGATTATAAGTACAATGTTAACCATGTTAATTCATTTAGTGTTTTAGAATGCTAACATTTGCTAATCAGCCCTAAACACAAAGTAGAGTGTAGACAAATGGGAAATGTCTTTGAGCCCCCGGATAGTTGACCTACTGGTGGCACCAGAGGGAAAGTCAAGGGGTCACATAAGTCAGGAAGCTTCTTCCCTCCTCTGTACCAAATCCATCCAGTTGTTGAGATATATCAGCAGACGGAGCGTAAGCCCCACAGACCTAGCATGGCTAGAAAGACGTGAACATGTTTTACTATTTTTGTTAATATATATTTTTAGAAAGAAGTGGTTCACATGTGGATCACATATGATGGGTATGCTGTCCCGTCTTATATTAGCTCCAGAGAAAAGGTACCACAGTCTGTCTTAACTGTTGTATTTCCATTACGTTACATTTTATTTAGCCTACGCTTTTATCCAAATTACTTTTATCCCTCCAGACTAAAACCCGCTAACTTGTGATATTACTACAAATTTATGTAAGATTTCTTAAAGGTGTCCTGCCTCACAAAATGTTGATAGCCAGGCTCTCATTGTCTAGCTGTTAGCCAATCAGAATCACGAAGCTTAGCTTTATGAATATTAATGAGAACTGGCACAAATCAAGTCTTCCTGCAAGCGTTCTATACCACACTAGAATAGCTTGAAACAAGGTAACCAAGGCAATTTGTTCCACAAATAAAGGTTACAGAGTCCATGGTAGAACTTCTATTATTACAAAGTAATGAAATACATGTGGCAGGGCACCTTTAAAGTGAAGAGAGAGAAAATGTGACTTATTTTAAAGTAATTTTTACTTCCCACCATAGTTCTCTTTTAGGTTATGGAGGCACTTTCGCTCTGTTTTGCAATGTTTTGTATTATTTTGACTGTTAAATGTAATCAATTGTTTTATAATTAGTTGAATCAGTTACAATAGACTACCGGGAAAGCCTATAATTATTGAGGTGACAACCCCCGCTGCTATATGAAGCTGCTTACAACTAACTCTAACTTTAGCAGGTTTCTGGGTCGGAGGTGTATGTGCTCTAACACGCGTCGGCTCCGTCGGGGGTCACAGCTGTCCCCGACTGAGGGGTCACTCGCCTAACTATACCCCGCCAGGGGGACGAGCTTCTCAAATACAAATAGATTGATCGTCCAGATAAAACGGGATCTCTCATGCATTGCAGAATGCGTAGTCACAAGTACAAAAGTGCAAGTCATGATTTGTTGTAGACTGAGGGCCTCCCTACAACCACCTACAATCAGTCAGTCAGTGACATATGGCAGGTACTTACTGCATTTGTCCCTGCATTAAAAGCTAAATGAAACCTAAATATTAACCGTGATAACTTGTTTGTCATGTGTGAAGCTAACTTTTACACTAGAATTACATGTGTCATTTGTTGGAGGACCCATCATTCTAACATGTTATTAAATTTCAACAGGTTTGACTTCACACTAACTTCTAAAGCGCGGACATTAGTAGTTAAAAGCTCTGCTGACCTTTGCCTTCCCTGGAAGTGGCTGGAGTGGCTCGGATCTGATATCAGAATGGAGGGCACGTGTGCACACCCCCCAGACCCCAGGACAGCAGGCCTTTACAGTGGGCCAGTCGCCAGCCACCATCCATTGGTGGTGACAAGTCTATTCTGGGCCTTGAGGAGCTCTGAGACATTGTAGCAGAAGTGGACACCTTAACCAGGAAACTATTTAGATACTCTTTCCCCAAAGTCTTTATACTCCTTTATCTGCTTCAATCAATCAAATCATGTTTCCATTTACAGCTGCATCTGTTTATAGACTGAATGATTAGAAGCCATTAGTTTTAGCGTGAGCGTTCCCTTCTGAAAGTCTATTTCAGATCAGTTGTTATGTCCCTAATGTCACTGGAAACAGTCACAGTAAAAAGCAGCAACGCCATGTTCATGGCCAGGGTTTGTCAGGTGGCGCGATACAGTATTTCTCTTTGAGTGGGCATATTTCATATTTGGATGGTTGAAGGGACCGGGACTCAAGCCAGAATAAGGTCGCTGTGGGAAGTTTGGAGTTCACTGAACACTTTGTGCTTAAACAGTGCATGAAATCACACTGATCTGCGGCCAGGAGAGCAGCGCACCATGCATGGTGATGCATACTACCCGAAAATGAGATAGCTCCAGGCTTGAATTTTAACAAATTGCTAACTGGCATACTCTATCATTGAGTTGATTGGCAATGCATTTTTTTTTCTTTCTGTTTGAATACTTCCTTACAGTATATGGTGTTTCATGACCCATATCTGCCAAAGAGACATTCAGCAGTGTACCACAAAATAGGTTGGGTAATACGATGCTTCAGAATCTTCTTCATCTCAGTTATATACACTTACTTAAGCCTGAGCATGCAGATTCCCACATGCACATACATGGCCAGCTTTATCTTGCTGGCACCACCCCCGTCAGGCAAACGGCAACATGTCAATGAAAACTCATTTGTTTCGTAATACAGAGGAATGGCGTTCTTGTACAATGCACCTGAGTATTCTTTTGTTCCTCCAGCGAAAAGCCTTTAGGCTGAATCATTAACTCAACAAACATTCACCACTAAAGGTAATATAACACCATGAGGGATGTTTGAGAGCATATCTTCTGTAGGTGGAGGACACACATGGCCTTGGGCAACACCCCTAGTCAGACTTGACAAAGAATTATTGTGTGACAGGTATTGTTTTTATGACATGTATAGTGAAAAACATAAGTGTGGTTAACTACTGCCAGAAATGATTATTAACTTATTCATATTAATGTTTGCTTTGGGCTTTAAGTTAAGCATTATACGTATCATTTTGCTCTGAGATCATTTTTAAAATGTTCTCGATTGCTGGCGAAAGCTTGACAATGTGCTGATGGTTTGTTTTAGATTGCAGAGTGTCTTTGCAAATAAAGGTCTGCTAAATGGCATTGTAGGCCAGCTGTCCAGGACAACAGATTTATGGTCTGCTGCTCTACTACAGCCCTGAAAACGGATGTGTGGTTCACTCAGAACTGGCTTACTTCATGTTACTGTTGCCATGGCAAATTAAATAAAAGTGTGTGGTTTTCAAACAGCAGGCGGGATCCATCATTTCGTCACTGCTATTATTTCACAACTGGATACCTGTAGCGTGTGCTTACTCTACTCTCCAGTTTATCCTTTTTCTTGTCAGTGGGATTTGTGAATCCAACAATAGTCACTTTTCCTTTAAGTTTGACTTGAACGGCAGCTGTGAGTAGACACTCACTGACACAGAGAGACAAACTGGAGACAGATGTACAGAAGAGAGAAGTGATCTAGGGATAGAAATCTGATATCATGTTCTTGGGAGCGCGGAAAAGGTTAGCTATAATGCACAGCTCTTTATATAGTTGTGCAAGACAGATTCTTGGTGGCCAGCTAAATAGAGGCATGGAGCCCAAATGTTAGCTGTCTGAAGCAACAGCACAACTTTAGAGTGCATGTACAGTCTGTTGCATCACTTTAATGAGCTGGGAAACACGTATTAGTTTAGGTAATTTCCTTTATTTGGTGACTTGGTGACCAGCCAACAAACAAGCACATGAATAGAATTGAACTAATTTTGATTCTCTCTCTCTGTGTCGCACCAGTGTGTGAGTTAAACTATCATGCCTGTTTTGTCTTTTCCATAACTTGGAGACCATTTATGGTGATTAATGTATTCTTTCTTCACATGTCACCTTTGCTTTACACATTACCAAGACTATGTGACACGAGATGAGAAACTCCTCAGTGATATCTGATCGGGAAGTGTGTGGAACTAGACACCTTGTATTTGATGCCCAGGGTAGGATAGATGTATGCCAACTGGTTGACCCTCTTTCTTCCTTTAGACCAATCCCTGTTTAGAACAGCTCATTTAGTGGGCCGGTCTGTGTGTAACACGCCTAGGGGTGTGTATCTGCCAGTCGGTAATGTGTGTTTTGAGGTGTGAATGTATATTAAATGGAAGGCGTGTGCTTTTGAATAGGGGTGGGCGTCTCCGTAAAAAGTCACAGAGCTACAGAGCATGTGCTCAAACGCACTTCATAGGTGTGTTGCTCCAGTAATTTGACTTTGCGCTATTTTTATTTTGATCAATTTATTGCATACGTCTTTTTTCTCTCACTTTCTACCCTCCGCTGTATTATTTACTTCAGTGAGGATTTTTTTCCATGCTGTTTTTTCCCCTAAGAAATACAGAGAGAAGGTAGGAGGAGCCGGACTGAGAAGTGTGCTTCACTCTCTCTCTCTCCCACTCTCTCACACACACACTCCGTCCCTTCCATTCTGTCATTGCCATCTCGGCAGAACGGAGACTGTTCATTCCCAGCCACGCTGAGAGTAGTGGGGGAGACAGCACAATTTTGACTTTGTTGACGTCAGATTTCACTAAGGAATACTCTTTTTCTTCACAATATCCAAAGGATCAGCAAGAACTAGAGGAAAAGAAAGTAAGAAACAGAGCTCACAAGTATTTCTTCTTCCATTTTCTTTCTAATTGAATTGAAAAGAACGTGACAGCCGGTTTTGCCACTGGATTCTTTCACAGAAGAAGACGTGAGCTTGCCTTATTTATCCTTCTTTCATGTTGTTTAGTTTCATTTCTAATTTGTGAGTGTACTGACAAAGGACAATGGTTGCTGGAATGCTAATGCCGCTGCGGGAGCTAAGGGCCATCTATGAGGTCCTGTTTAAAGATGGTGTCATGGTGGCCAAGAAGGATAAGAGGCCTCAGACCAAGCACCCTGAGATAGAAGGTGTGAGCAACCTACAAGTAATCCGTGCCATGGGGTCTCTTAAGTCTCGGGGCTATGTGAAGGAGACGTTTGCCTGGAGACATTTCTATTGGTACCTGTCTAATGAGGGCATTGTTTACCTGCGTGACTACCTGCACCTGCCTGCTGAGATTGTCCCTGCATCCCTGCAGAGGATCAGGAAGCCAGCTGCCACCCTGGCCGTTTCCCACCGTGCACGGGTCCAATCTGTGGAAGGTCCTACATCTTATGTCCCTAAGCCAGGACGCAGGGGTGAATCTGAAAGCCAGGAGTCTCTGTCCGAGCGTCAAGGTTACCGCCATAAGATGATGGGTCCCGGAGAAAAAGAGAGCTACACTGATAGGACACCCAGGTTTAGGGGTCGTCCGCTGGCTGCAGAACCAGTCCGACCAAAAGCCGCATGGGAAGTTGAGGAGCAGCCTAGGCCTTCCTCGAGGAGGGGGGACAACCTCAGAAGTGAGGCAACAATGATTGAGGAGAGCAGGGTAAAAACAGTCTCTCATCAACAGCCTGATGTGATCAGTGAGAAGCAAGTGACAACATCCCAGAAAAGAAGAGTATCTGAAGTCCAAAAGGAGAAGGCACCAGTGTCTGTCCAGAGTCAGAAAGCAGCGGGGAAACAGGATGCGTCACTAACCACTGTGACATCAATGTCCTCCAAAACATCCCTACCATTAACTGTGGCTGCTGTTGCTGAGGCTGCAGGTGCTGCGACATCAAAGATTCAAGCTGAGCCTTCTACTCCCAAAACCAATAAAGAGAAGCTCAAGATGGCTGATGAAAAAGCTCCCATGAAGCCACGGGAAATGGTAACAAGCAATTCATTGATCGCATCACTTCCTGCTACAGAACTCAAAGAGGTGAAGACGCAAAAGGTGATTGTGGATCCAATTAAATCTGCAGAGATTAAGGCTACAGCTGAAACAACAACCGATAACATTCAGGCCCAGGCAGCTACCACAGTTGCTGGTGCTCAGCAAACCTCCAAACTCCTTACTGCCAACGCCACTTCCACACCTGTCATCCCAAGTCCTGCCAATAAAGACGTAAGGGAAGAGAAGACACAATCGGTGATTGTGAATGCAGTTAGATCTGCAGAAGTGAAGCCTTCAGCTAAAACAGCAACTGATAACACAAAGGCCCAGCCAGTTATCAAAATGGAAACCTCCAAACTCCTGAGCGACCCCGACACTACCACTTCTGCCACGATCATCACTGTCCGTAAAGATGTCAAGGAAGAGAATATTACCAGAGCAAAGGTTAATGGGGAATCAGTTAAACCTGTGGAGGTGAAGACCCATGTTGAATCCAAAATAGAACATGAGAAGGACAAGAAAACTGCCAAAGGAACTGTCACTCAGAAGTCCATTGATGCTAAAGTGACCTCGGTGAATCTCTCCGCAAAGCCCAAAACTGATGAAACACCCCCGAAAACTACTAGGGTGGAGTCCTCCATACTTGAAGTTAAAACTACTGTTAGTACCACGACTGTGTCAGCACCTATGGCCAATGTTGAAGACTCAAAAGCCATCAAGGGGGAAGCTACGGTTACAGAGACTATTACAAAACAGGAGAAAACTAACATTAAGGTGACTACTCATGTCTGGAAGGATGAGAAAATAGTGCCAGAAGAGGTCCCTAAGGTCTCAGAAAAGGGCGCCACATTAGCGCAAAAAGACTCTTCTTCACCTCAGCTCAGTCAAAACGTTGGGACCACAGAGGAGGTTATGGAAACCAAACAAGTGGCTGAGGAGAAATCCAAACGGAAGAAAAAGAAGTCCCCACTTGAGATACCCAAAAGTGTCAATGCTGAGGAACTGCCTGACTCTAAGTCCAAGAAGGAGAAACCCTGTAAAGACAAGCCCGCTGAAGAGGTGGCTGAAAAAACTCTCCCACCCACACCAGTGATTACCTCAGAGCCCTTGACTGTGGGTACCAGCATGAAGACTGAGGGACCTATAGAAGGAAATAAGACTCAGGCTAAAATAGGTATAGATGGGGGGGGGGAAAAGAAGCAAACTCATGAGAAGCCAATAATAGAAATCCCTAAACAAACTGAGGAGCAGAGTGTTTCTAAAGTAGCATCACTACAGTTAGATCAGATCCCAGCAGTGCCCCCGGTGGAGCTCCCAGACAAGGTAGAGGGCAGCAATGTCAGCAAAATAAAACATGAACCAATTTGCTCCAAGGACAAGTTACATGCTAAAATGCCCCAAACGGAGCCAGTGAAATCTGAGGAGATGACTGTGTCTAAAGTGGAAAGAGTGACGGTGCAGAAAATAACTGAAGTGGAGCTCATACAAGCGAGTCCAAAACCTGAAGAGAAAAGCCCCGTGTTAGCGCCAGGATCTCAGAAACCCACAATTGAGACTAAATCCCTAACAAACAAAGGGCAAGCTGGAGAGGAGTCGTCAAAGGGTAAGAAGAAAGGGAGAGGGAAGAAACATGCAGCAGTGTTAGACACCCTAAACACCAAGCCTGAAGCAGAGGAGTTATTATCCAACAACATGACACCATTGCCAAAGGCCGCACTTAAAGGTGACTGTGTTACGACCTCTGAAGTGACAGAACTGACTGTTTCTCCAAAGATGACTCCTGAAAGAATGTGCAAGGAGGAAACCAGGCGGGCAGCAGCTGTGCTCTGTGAGGCCCCAGCAGACAAAGGGGAGGTGGAGCCAGCACTATCCTCTGCAGAAAAAATCAAGCGGGAGGTTCCGAAACCAAAAACATCCTCCACTGCGAGGGAAGCACCCGCAGCCGGAGAATTAGCGTCAGCAGCAGCAGTAGAGCAGGCAGCTGTAGCTCCGGCACAGGCCAGCCCCCTTGACAAGCAAGAGGAGCCTCCCAGAGTTGCACAACATTTAGCCAGTCAGGCAGCAGAGCACTGCACAGAGAAAAGGCTCTCTGTTTCTGAGGCCTTGAAGCAGGAGGAAGAGAAGAAGAGGGACTTGGAGGAGGACACACCCTCTGCCACTGCCACACCTGCCACTGCCCAGTCCGTCCAGCTTCACCTGGTGGACACCTGTGAGTCTGTAAGCCCCGACACAGACGAGGCCGCCATGAAGAGAAAAATTGTAGTGGTGGAAGAGATAGTTGAGGTGAAGCAGGTTATTAGTCCTGAGGCAACTGGGGTGCAGTCCCCTCCTCCACCTGCACAGCGTGAGGAGGAAGGAGAACTGGACCTGGATGTTCTGGAACAAATTGCCATAGAGCGGGCACTTTTGTCAGGGCTGTCTGAGGCCAGGGTGAAAGGAGCCTCACCTGAGGAAGAGTGGGACCACTCACTGGCCGAGCCAGAGGAGAAGTCATGGCCTAACTTCATTGAAGGTATGTTTGCATGTGTGCCAATTCATCTACTTGCTACCTTGTCCTACTCTCGCTGTGCATGTGATGCAATTGCTCTCGGATCTAGACTCCCACCTTTCTTTGAAGCGTGGGAGGTCTTAGGTAAAGAATTTGATGACAGCTCGTTTGTTGCTTCTCCACATTGTCATGCTCTTATAGTTATACATACTCCAAAGAACGTTGCCATACTGTAATTTCCTGGCTCCAGCGTCTCTGCCAAAGTGTTATTTGGGGTGATTTGATTACAGTTCATGGCTTAAAGATGCATGTTATAGAGCTCTGCCTTTATTTTATGATGTGGACAAGAGGCACGCTCTTAAGGAACAGTTTCAGTGAGCTGGTGAGAAGAGCCAGTTGAGATGTGGATGTGATTTAATTATCTGTGTGTTAAAATAGATAGAACTAATAGAAGTATTAGTAACACTGTCATAGCACAACCTTTCAGATTTCACACAGGCATTATGATGCACAGAATCACAGGTCACAGCTATAACAGTTATAAACTATACTTTAGCATTAAGTACAGTATATCTTAGCTATAATTTGCCAGGCGGTTTACATGCAGAGCATGTGGCAGTGGCAATGATTATTACAATAATAAACACAAAAATCACACTTTTTTTGAGTGTGGAATACCATGCTTAACATTTTTTTATTTATTTTATTTAAACTCTCCACATGTGTCAGTGAAAGCAGTAATCTCTGGAGCCATTTCTTACTGCAGTGTTTGCCAAATGAGATCCTGCAGACCTGCAGTCATTCCAACAAGGTGGGGCTGTTTGATGAGATTCAGCCTCGCCTGTTCCCTGTAGAGATACTTGTGCGTAAGTTAAAGCCAGACTTAGTGGAGGTGTGGCACTTTATGAAGCATTTTCTCCTCTTTGCTCCAGTAAGTGTGTTCTTGGCACTGTTTTCAGTTCTGGGGTGTTTTTTTGTTGTTCTCTTCTCAGCCTGTCTAGTAAAGGAGATAAATACGCCCCTTGCATACCATTATGCACTGGTATGCGTAGGATATGGGAGTTATGTATGGGATAACAGTAGCATATGCTGGCCCTCCTTTGCTGGATCTGTGGGAAAAACATTCCAGTAAAAAAATAAAAAATAAAAAACTGTTACAGAGTGCCTTCAAAACAGTTGCCACTTGATGCTGTGGTTGGTACTAGTGAAGTGAAACTTATGAATCATGATGTTGAAGTATGTTCATGTGACTCAAGGTTTTGGATGATGCCTAATGTTCCACAACTTTGAAAATTGAAATAATATGATGTCAAAGACTCCACATGGGCGTTGTCTTTTGTGGGTGTGAGCAACGGACAAAGAGTCAGGAAGTTGGAATAGCTTGCTCCCAATGCACAGGGTGTGTTTGAGTGGTTCCACACGTGACAGCAGATCTGGACTCAATAAGCACCATGGCTTTTTGCATTTTATCTGTTGCACTCAACAGGAAAAAAAAAAGTCCCTTTTGCATTTGCATGCTTTGACACAACGTAATTTACGACTCTCATTTAAAGTAAACAGCACATGTAACTAATCATAAACAGAGCTTCTTTTTAATGTATTGCTGTAAACTTTAGAATCTAAAAAAGAAGCTGATAATTGGAACTGGGAACCTTCACAACTATTTCCATTCTGCTTTTAATTATGGAGTGACTATGCAGTGCCAGTCTATCAGATGACCACAGTGTTGGGTGACCCACTGCTGACATCTGCTGTCCATTACCAAACATTGTCATCTGTCACACAGACCACATGACACTAAAGTCAGTTTTGATGAGCTCCAAGTGTAATGGACGAGCCTTGTTTTGTTTTTGTTTTTGAACCTTTGTAGGAGCAGGATATCTCCACTGTTGCCAAAGCAGTTCGCCAGCTTTATGCACTGTTACCAAAGCAGTTTACCTTTGATTTCACCTCAGTACAGTAGTGTTAAGAGAGGGTAGTGGTTTACAGAGATACAATTTTCAGTGCTGAGTGTGGTGTTCTTGGTATGTTAGCCAATCAAATAGGCACATTTGATTGGCTAATCAGCAGTTACACCCCGGCATATAGTTGCAGTTAAGGTATGTCTGCTTTTGTCTTGCTTCACTTTCTGTCTGGCTTTCATTGCATCAGTGATGTGGAAACCAGGGAGAAGGAAAGTTTTGGGGAAAATGGACTTGCGCCACAAAAATGTTGCTTTCAAAACAAGGCCTCTTTTTGCTGGTTTAAATTGCAAGGGAGACACTTTGACATTTCTTGAATGGAGGGTGCTGTGCGTGCTGTGTACAATGGACACTCTCGAGAAGCTGTTTCAAGTCTGCCGACACATGGCGGCACCAGGGGCAATTAGACTGGAGCACATGCCAGACCTGGCACTGAGGCCCTCCATGTTGTTCATCTCTGAAATCATGCCCGATGCATACTTGTGTGATTGGTTAAATGAAGAGCTAGAGTACGCTGCAGCGTTGTGCCTTTCATTATGGTGACACATAGGGCTGGGCAATACATCAATACTATATCAATATCTTGATATGAGACTAGATACTGTCTTAGATTTTGGATATGGTAACATGGTAATGTGGCATAAGTGGTGTCTTTTCCTGGTTTTAAAGGCTGCATTGCAGTAAAGTGATGCCACTTTCTGAACCTACCAGACTGTTGTAACTGTTCTATTATTTGCCTTTTCCTACTTAGTCATTATATCCCCATTACTAAGGATTATTTTATTAAAAATCTCAGTGTGTAAATTCTTTGTGAAAGCACCAATAGTCAACCCACAATATGGTATGTATGATATATACAAATGAGGTTTTTGGTCAAAAATATCAGGACTCTTGATTTTCTCCATGTCGCCCAGCCCTAGTGGCACATCATTTTTATGTTATGACTCACCCAGACAAAATCTGAGAGCTTGAGTTATGACTGACCTTTTTGATGAGAGAAAGGAAAAAATAAATGAATAGGGCGCCACAATGAATGTTCAGTCTGATGCTATCTAGAAAGCCTGTGTTGTGAGTAGGCAGCTTAAGTCTGGTGCTGCTGGTTTGACTCGTTGACCACCAGCGATGTTTTGCTCATAGCAAAGTCCTTAGCTGCAATATATCCTTTTTTAATTTTTTACAACCACTATATCATTGTGGATCTGTATTTTCAGCCCTGGCATAGTCTAAGGCTGTACAGTATATCCTTTATATATATATATATATATATATATATATATATATATATATATATACTGGAGCTATTGTGCTTTGATCCTTTATGTATACAAGGCTCAAAACACAATAGATTCTCTTTTATTTTTATTAAGGATTAAAGCTCAATATATCCTTTTTAAATTCTTTTAAAACCACTATTTATTTATATATATGTATAAAGGGTATATTGTGCAGCTGTCTGTGCTACAGATCCAAAATGAAACTGTCTTTTTGTTAAGTCATTATTAAAATATAATATAAAATAGATCATCAGATCATTTCTACCTGTGACACTTTTGGAAAAATCAAATGCTGCAGACGTGAGTAGACAGTATAACAAACTACCAACACATTTATTTTTTCTCCTGGGCCGTGTGTGTGTTGATCTTCCCTCACAGGAGTCCCAGTTGCCAGTTCGATGTGGCACCTTGGCAAATGTTTGATATCAAATGTAACAGCAGTCCATTGCAACATGATGAGACTGGACAGTGACGCAGAATCAGAAGTCTGTTCTAGCTGCATAAGAGTAAACTAACTGAAGTCCAAACCCCAGAAACAGAGGGGATTGATTCCATGTGGAACATATGGAGGGTTTGGCTGAGATGGTTAGGATGTTAGTCATCTCCCAGGGTACACGTTGGGCCTTATTACAGGGGCTCATGACTAACTTAACTTCAGTTTTGAGAGCGACTTAGTGGAATAGCTGCAGTCTGTAGGGTGTTTAGCCTTAAATTTGACCTTCATGCAGAGAGACTTCACCACCTGCTTAGTCAAAATTACACATTTAAGTAGAGGAGTGTTTACAGAATGGAGCTACATAAGTGTAGGGCTGTAGATGTGACATAAGACGTATTCCCCTTTATGGACGCGAGCTTAGAATACCTTTCAGCTATGTGTCCTAACATGAAAGATGTGTGCGAGAGGCTCAGTCTGTTTAGGCACATAAGGAGGATCACGGAGGATTCCTTGCGATCCTCTGTAAGGCCCCCCCCCCCGTGGTTTCCCAGTATAGCGGCCTCTGTTTCACACAGGGCATCCATCTACAGTGTCCACGAGAGTAGACAATCCCAGCTCTGCTCTCCAGACACTGGGTGGAATTGCTTTCAGCATTACGACAAAGAGAAATGGAAGCAGTTGCCAACACGGCAATTGACATCTATTAGGAGCTACTATATTTGGGGGATGTTGAGTATTGCTGTGACCCCAACAATCAACAACATTCTGTCCATCAATAAACTCTGTGTGGCTTTATGATTTGATAATTTTACATCTGTCTCTGTTTTCTTATTTACCGGCTTTGTTGCTATTTCTGTCCACTTAGTGTAACCGCCAGTGCTTTTTCCTATATTAAGATATCTTGCTCAAGCCATCTCATTTACAGATTAAATGTCAGACATTAAGTGAACACTCGTTATAAGTAGTGCTGGGCATCAGATTTACAAGGTCCCGATTCAGTATTTTTGTAGTTGCAATACCAATTTTGCTTAGATAAAAAAATTGATTTTCAGAGAACTTATGCCTGAAATTGTTCAAGCAAGAAGCAGCCCCCAAATATGTTTTAGTAATACACCCGATTCATTTTAAATCAAGAATTGACCCCCCAAAATACATCCTTTATGAAAAGGCTTGTATTAAGAGATTGATTTTATGAATTGATTTTAAATGGAGAATTGATTATTTTCAGCCAGCCCTAGTTAGAAGTGTTGCATCTTGAGAGGAACAGAAGAATAAGCGGAAATTCCTAGATCAACAGAAATTAGAAGTGCCGAAATCATTTGATTACAGATGTATGACTGCATAACATTACTGTAGGAACTCCATGTTTCTTGCTGTATGAAATTGATAGGTCTACTTCTATATGTGCTCACAATGTTATGTCTCTAGCATATGTTGAGATCAGTTTCTTTGGCTGAGAGTTGTGACTTAATATTACAAAATAAGCCTCATTATCAGAGAGAGAGAGAGAGAGAGAGAGAGAGAGAGAGAGAGAGAGAGAGAGAGCTGTGTTTGTACTGGGTGTCTCGAGGGGCCGAGTGTAGCCAAGTGTCCTGCCACAGCTCTTCCATCAGTTTCTAACTGTGACACTGTGTGGTCATCTGGCTCTTGTGGATATTTATAACCCTCAGTCAGCTCCTGCCTGCGTCCCCCCCACACACACTGCCACCCGCCCCCCCCTCGCCCCCTGCCATGCCGTGCCGTCCCTCCTCCCCTGCCCACAGGAGAGCAGGCTGACGGATCCGAGCAGCAGGCGCAGCCTGTCAAAATACTCCAACACAAGGGAGAGACGAGGCAGATCAGGGCAAACAAACGGGAGCTTCTCCTGTCCTCTTCATTCCCGCTCTGTACGCTAAAGCTCTCTTCTTCCTCCTCACCCTCGTCCTCCTCTAACTCCCTTTACCGTCTCTTTAGATGAAGATCATACCTGGTAGGTTCCACAGAGTGGGGTTGCTGTGGCGTGTGTGTGTGTCTGTGTCTAACTGTGTCGGTCTGTGTGTCTGGCGGCTGACCGCCAGTGAGTTTTTTGGCAAACACACAGTGTGCAATGTTGTTGTGTTTCAAACAGGACGGACACACACACGTTTAGAGTAACCTTTTACTCCAGCACAGATTGTATTCCATATTTAAACCTGTCTACATTGTGACTGATTGGACTGCGAGTGAGGTCGCCTGCCTTGTATATTTCCCTTTATTTCATGGTATGTAGATAGAAGTGGCTGAGGGCAGGGGTTGAGTAGTGAAATGTCACCCCCCAGTCCCCGCTCACTTCCTTCAGAAGGTGTTTCTCCTGTCAATCACGACATCTGATGTACGTGAAGAAGCAGAGGAGACTTCTAAAGGGTGTATTTTATTTAAAACCTTTCACTTTGTCCACGCGTGAGGGACAGCCGTGTGTGTCTGTCTCGGCTATTTCAGATTGACCACCTGCTATCAGATCTATCCCGATGTGATGATGTATGTTTGTTATTGTTGTCAAAAATAAAGATAGGACTTTTATGATCTTAATCTTGACACTAGATCTGTAAAGGCAAGGGCAGCTTTATTTGTATAGCACATAGGGTAATTGAAAGTGCTTTACATAAAAAGATTAAAATAAGAAAAGTTGCCGTGGAGTACAAGAAATTAAACATTGAAGAGCATGTAAAACCAGTCAAAATAAAATATGAAAATAAAAGTTACATTACAGAGTAAGAAATTAAACATTAAAGAGCATTTAATTACCCTTGCTGATTGTCATACAGATTCAACACAAATCTACTTCAGTATAAGACACGATTAATCATTTAAAGAAAGGCAACATCAAAAAGAAAGGTCTTCAGCATTGATTTAAAAAAAAGAAGAATCAATTAATGGATAAGTCATGTATTCAATTAATCGTCCACTATTTTGATAACACGATTAATCGGTTTGAGTCATTACAAATTCTCCAATCCCAGCTTCTTAAATGTGGATATTTGGCAAACTGAATATCTTTGAGGTATGGAAAACCCATTTGAGACATTTGGGAATGTCATATTGACCTTTGGAAAACCCTGATCAACGTTTTCTGACATTTTCCTGGCCCAAAAACTGTCTCGAGTTTATCGAGCAAATAATTAACATATCAAATAACAATGAACATAATTGTTGGTTGCAGCCCTACCCAACACAGTCATCATTTGCTGCTTCAAGATATGTAGTAGTAACACTGCTGAAGGGTGTTGTAATAATCACAGAGGTGCTTTTGGACTATCAAACAGAGGAAGAGAAAGGTAGACGCTCCTGAGTTATCTGCCAAGAATCAAGATAACGAGTCTATCCTGCGTGACAACGTCAAGTAGATGTTACATTTCGATGGAATGAGTCCCGAAGGTGCTTCAGATAAGCCACAGAAACACAATAGAGCTTTTTTTCCCCCTCCTGCTTATTTGACACAGAAAGAGGCCTAACTTAATGGGTGGAGATAACTAACATTGATTAACAGAAACACTTGGATCAAGAAAATACAGACAAGATCGTTTGTTCTTTTAATGCTGGGCTTTGGAAAAGAAAGTACATATTTTGTAATGCGATAAGTAATCTGATTGTATAGAAAGCATCAGACAGGCATGTGTTTTGAAAGCAGACAAAGAGATCAAGAGAAGCGGACCAGAAGTCTTTCAGTAATAGCTTCGGGCAGGAATTTCTGCTTGGAACGTCCTTTTTTTGTTTTTCTTTTATGTCCCTGCAGCCCCCACACCAGCGCACACCCTCTCGCCAGTAAAGGCCCACCTGTCAGCACAGCCCCACAATCATCCCCTCATCCCCACTGCCTAATTCCTATCTGTCCCAACAAATGCCTCCCAGCCCCCTAGGACCCACTTGGGGGTGTTGGGGCACTTAGTCACTCTGATTGTGTTCTGGCGCCTCAGAAAACATAGGACTCAAGGTACGAGAGCGGCATATTGCGGGATATTGAAACATGGTGGTTTTAAATACAGCAGTCTCAGATTAGATGCTAAAAGGGTGTTGCTTTGTCTCTTCCTCGGTCTAACTGGAGGATAACACGGCATATGCTGATTTAGGTGCTCATACTGTGTTAGCAGTTCTAAAGGATGGAGGATATTTTTGAATATTTAGGATTTTTAGTCTTTAATCACTACTTATTATGTTTATTTGATCCATATACTGTATGTACATGTCATATTACCAGGGATTCTGCAGAACACAAATTCTGAATAAAAACTAGTACCCCGTGTTCAATCCCAAGCAGAAAAAATTCTTCCCATTTTCATTCTGGATCACCACTGTAAACGATAAAAAGAAAGTCCGCAGATACCATGGGGGTCTGCATATTGCTATAACTCTGCGAGGTCACACACAGCTTCGTGTGTGGTGTGTCCACCTGTGTATTAGTCACATCCATGTGTAACCTAACCCACCGTGACCGGTTGAAGGTGCCACCAGGCCTTTCTGTGCCAGTTTCACAAAGTGTCTGTTCTTACTTGCAGCGGCACAGAGATTAGCCCTTATTGGTCTTTGCTCCGGCAGCGTTGGGGGACTTCTGTTTGGCCCCAGACTGACAGACTGACAGTTTGACATGTCGCAGTGTTTTTATCCAAACCAGTCCAGCCTCCACCGAGCTGAACTGGCTCACATTGCGTGCTGAAGAAAGTCTGACTAGTGCAGTTGGAACATTGCCTTACTAGTTCCTTCCAAACCTGTCTAGGCAAGTTTAAATTATGGATCAAAGGCTTGTCTGTTTGTGTGTGTCGGTGTGTATGTGTGTTCTTGCTTGAGGGCGTCCTAGTCACTTCAGTACCAGCCCCTAAGCTGGCTGCCAGCTTTTGAATCAACAGACAAGTTTACGAAATATCTGCTTCCATGTTCAATAGCAAGACTTTGAGGGATTTATCTTATGTCATCCTTAGAGGAATTCAATGTACAAAACTCATCCAACAGACAGTAGAAAAAACAATACGCTGCTCATGACTACTGTATGACTTTATGTAAATCTTTGACTCTTGGGTTTTTAGCCATCGATCGGTCTGCTTGGTACAGACTGAACTATCTCAACTACTCTCAGAAAGATTGCCATGGGATTTTATAAAGACATGTATGGTTCACAGAGGATGAATCCTACTGAAATTGGTGATCCTCTGACATTTCTTCTTCAAACTCCAAATTTGACAAAAACCTGCTAAACTAATTCCATTTTCATCAGCCTTAGCTGTGTGTTTGGTGCTAAATGTCAAATGTTAGCATGCTAACACATTTCAGCTAAGATGCAGAATGTGTTTAACATTCTTGCTAAAGATCAGAAGTTTAGCGTTGTCATTAATGTACAGTACAGACACACGTATATCAAAAGAGCAGGGATGTCACTTAGAGAAAGCATTGGTATGTTCCTACCTAACATAGCTGCAATTAAAAGGAAGTTGACTGTAGTGAGGGACTACGTAGGAGGAAACTGGGCTTAGAAATAATTTGTGTAACTCAGGTTGATACATATTTGGCAGTCTGTGTAAAGGCAATGATGTGACCGAGAATAGGAAGATATTGCTGTAGTTGCATTTTGACCTGGTTGAAATGTTACCATGGGCAACGTTTACAATACAGTGCACAGTACATTTGATATTTTGCACACACATTTTCTCTAAAATGTCCAAATTGAATCTCCATTTGATATTTTGCACACACATTTTCCCGGAAATGTCCAAATTGAATCGCCATTTGATATTTTGCACACACATTTTCCTTAAAATGTCCAAATTGAATCGCCATTTGATATTTTGCACACACATTTTCCCTAAAATGTCCAATGTGAATTGCCTTGATATTCTACTCTGTCAGTCTAATCTGTGATGACTTAAATTGGCTCCATATTGACCGATTTACTGTTGTTTACATGACCCTGACATTGTCATGTTCTATCCGCAAATGTTTTATTGTGCGAGATACGGAAGATTTAAATGCAGCTGCCGTGCCTGGTGATGATCTGTGCTCTTCACGGGGCTTTCTGGTCTTAGCTGTCCCCTTTCCACCGGCATCCATTCTGCATGATAACACTGTCCTCTAGTTAGCTCCTCAGCTTGAGCTGTTACTTATTACATCAGTGAGAGCCGCTGCAGCCTCTATGCAGATGCATGCTGTGCTGTACGTGCCGAGCTGGGAACACAGATCTTAACATACTCCTCCGACCATGTTGGAATGAAGTCAGTTCAAAGGTCACGAGAAAGGGCCATGGTTGAGTTAGACTGTAAATACTCCCTCGGGCAGATATACCGAATGTATTTTCAAACTCATTCTCACAGTTGTCAATTCAAGTTTTACAGTAACATCAAATCTGACTTTACATCCATATTAAGTGAAAATATTTTAGAACCATATGCAGCCTGTAATGTTGGGCACAACAGAATGAAAATGTGTCTTCTTTTATTTAAGTAAGATCAAGTCTATTTTATTTAAAATAATCAATATCAATGAACATTTTGAAGAAGGTAAATATACAGGAGTATAGGCAAAGGCTAATTTCCATCCTTAGTCCCTGACCCGATCACGCTCCATTTTTCTTCAGAATGGCCATTTAGTGCCATTTAATCACACACATTGCCAAAAAATGCTTTGAGAGATGAATGTGAGACACACACGGTGCTGTGTGGGTTGTTGTGGTTGAGCTCTGGCTCTTTGGCGGGGTTGGTGGAAAAGCCAGCATTCTTCCTGGAAACTACAGCTATTCCCACTTTGAAAAAATCCAGTGTGTGTGTGTGGATGGCCTAGATGGCCCACACCACTGTGACTGCCATTGGTAAACCATGTGGGCATGAGTCATAACATAAACAGTGAACTTGTGTCTGAAGGGCTCCAACTACAAATTGTATGTCTTCTGGCAATAGTAAACAATCCGATGACAGAAAAAAGACACATGGAGCCCATTTCATTTCCTGGGACTGTGGACACACATCCGCTCCTGTGCTGGGAGTTTATTTATACCCCTTGTGACCCCCATGAGGGACCTCCAGGGATTTCTCAACACTCCTTGGGCCACATAGTATACAGTGACATCAGCAGTTTAACTAAAGATGCTGATGTATCTTATGCAAGTGTCACTTTATGACTATAGTCTTTGTATGAAGTTCAACTAATGAATAAACCACAGGAAACATATTTTACATGTTCATTTTTCATGAGTCATTTTTTATGACTTGGTTTATTTTGTTCAGACTGTGTCTCAATCTAGTTTTCCTTTCTCCAGTCTAGAGGACCACTCTGTCAGTTGTGTTCAGTTACTGCTGTCAACAAACCGTCATTCTGACTTCAGTACAGCTTTGGGACAAAAACTTAAATTACATGTACTGTATCTACTTTTCAAGTAATATTTAGGGGTAGACCAACAGGATGCTAGGGTAGCATAGCGAGTGGAAACTGGGTGAATCATGCTCTGTTCAAAGGAAACCTAAATCTTGGCCGTGCACACTGGTTTTCTTCAGTGTCAACGTGAGGCAGTAACCAGCGGAGACTGCAGACGTAGTCGCTGTGCCTGGCCAAGAACAGGTCCTGCACATGGCCCTCTGTGAAACAAACTAGAAACAATGTTAATCACTGAGCTTTAGAGATGCCGGTGGGCTGATTGAGTTAACTTCCGACAGAAGCAGGCAGTCACTACATATGAAACTGACAGATAAGAAAGTATAGCAATCTTTGTATTCTTAAAATATCAAACTAATCATTTACAATGTCCTTCAATTTATTTTTAAAGGTGCCCTGTCACACAAACTGTTTTTACTTGCTTTTTTAAATGTGTCATGTCCATATGTCTTTGTGTTATGTGGTGAATGTGAAAATTAACTGCTACCTTCTCTGTCAGCTCTACCCACTGAAAAGAAATAAGAGGAGAAATCGGCCAATTACAAAAGCTGGTCAGTGTGACGTCATGTTGCCTGAGTTCATTACTATTCATGAGCTCGCCCTGCTGTGCTGGGTAAAGGATGCTGATAGCCAGGCTGTCATTGGCTAGCTGTTAGCCAATCAGAGTCAAGCAGCTTCGCTTGTTGAATGTTAATGAGACCTGGTACCAATCGAGCTGAGTCTTCCTTCAGGCTTTCTATTCCACGCTAGAATGGCTTGAAACAATATAACCAATAATTTTAATTTAACAGAGCCCATGGTAGAACTTCAGACATTACCACAAAGTAATGAAATTTGCGTGGCAGGGCACCTTTAAAGTTTAAAAGAAGTGAGCTGGCTCACATCAGTTTATTATATATTTTAGATGAACTCAGAACCAGTTCCATGTGTGGTTTACTAGTAATTTAATTGACGATATGATATGTACTGTAACGCGAGCGAGTATGAATGTGTAAACCATCAGAGACCTTGGTATGGTTTATAGTTTTACAGCTTTGTTATCTATGTTTGCGTAAGGCTATTATGGCAATATTGCAATACATGAGGGCTTTGTGACTCTACTTTGACTGTTGGGTTAAGGATCTTTTGTTTTGCCATGTATTCAGCTCAGCTCACATTTCATATGTGAATATCCAAACTTCAGCTCTATCCATTTTGAGGTTGCATGAATTTGATACCAATGGGAGTCCTGGCACTATTAATACAGTCTTGCAACCTATTAAACGTGGCATTTTGAACTCGACATGGGTTGCATCAACAACCAATTTATGTAAACTATGAGTCACAAAGGGCGATATTTGCTGTGAAAGGACTCCAAGCATCGAAAAGGTGCTGCTCTGTGAGTGATTGCGGTCAGTGTAACATGTGAGGAGATCAGAAAGCAACCTGTCCGGTCCTAGGTCAGAGGACAGTGTCCTGTAAGAAGAGAACACAGCATATTTAGGTCAGCTGTGCCCCATCGTAAATTTTCACATGCTACAGTTGACTGGCGTCAATACGTGCGTGTGCCAGCTGGAGCAGACTGCCCCTTTTGACCACTCGTAAAATCATTACTTGGTGATCTTAACATAGTCAGGGTGTATTGTTTGTGGCTTTACTGCAAACATATACTCTTCGTCATGCAAGTAGTACAGCTGAGAGGATGTTATGCTTCCTAGTTTTTTAATTTGGTTCTGGAAAAGGCCCAATGGAGACAAATCAATAATTGTAATGTCAGACGTTACTTGTCTGTGTTGCTTCAGGGCAGCCAAGCAAAATGACAGCAGTCACATAAACCACCACACCCCGAGGATCTCAAACACCTCCCTTTTATACAGCTTACTGCAAAAAACAACCTGATTTTAATACAGACTCCAATAAATGATACAGGTCCAACAGAAACTGTAAAAAGATTCTAATAACCAGAATAACCTTATTTCTGTAGATGTTAAAGGTCCCATGGCATGAAAATGTAACTTTATGAGTTTTTTATTTATTTATTTATTAAAATGCGTTCCCCTAGCCTGCCTATAGACCCCCAGTGGCTAGAAATGCCAATAGGAGTAAACCAAGCCCTGTGTATCCTGCTTTGCCTTTGAGAAAATGAAAGCTCAGATGGGCTGATCTGGAATCTTGCTCCTTATGATGTATTAAGGGGCAAGGTTAACTCCGCTTTCTCTGTTTGCCCGGCCAGAGAATTTGGCCCACCCATGAGAGAAAGACAGTATGGCTTTCAAACGCCAGACCACTAAGGTCTATATAAAAGAGACTTCGGATACAGTATTAGGGGACCACTAAGGTCTATTTAAAAGAGACTTCGGATACAGTATTAGGGGACCACTAAGGTCTGTATTAAAGAGACTTCGGATACAGTATTAGGGGACCACTTAGGTCTATATTAAAGAGACTTCAGATACAGTATTAGGGTACCACTAAGGTCTATATAAAAGAGACTTCGGATACAGTATTAGGGGACCACTAAGGTCTATATTAAAGAGACTTCAGATACAGTATTAGGGGACCACTAAGGTCTATATAAAAGAGACTTCAGATACAGTATTAGGGGACCACTAAGGTCTATATAAAAGAGACTTCGGATACAGTATTAGGGGACCACTAAGGTCTATATAATAGAGACTTTGCATACAGTATTAGGGGACACTAAGGTCTTTATAAAAGAGATTTCAGATATGGTATTAGGGGACCACTAAGGTCTTCATAAAAGAGACTTCAGATACAGCATTACAGCATAAGCATTATTGCCTTTATTTGTATAGGACAGCTAAAGATGTGAACGGGGTGAGAGAGGGATACATAACATTCAGCAAAGGGCCGCAGGTCGGCCTCGTCACCGAGGAGAAAACCTTTATGTAAATGGGCGCGCGCTCTACCAGGTGAGCTACCCAGGCGCCCAGAGGATGACACTTATGCCGTGAATGTATCAGAGGACAAAGTACACAAGCAAACTGAAACGAATGTGGAATTACCGGTCTGTTGTCTTTTGTTTTTTCCATTGAAGAGGGGTGGAGGTGGGGTAGGGCCAGCCATCTGGCTTTCATCTGTTAGAAAGTAGTTCCTGTTTTCTCACCCCAGCTGACACAGTGTGTCTGCAACGAAGAGGGCACAGGGGGGGTCTCGCCTCAGGCTCATAATGTCTGCATCATTGAACCCTGAGCAAGGGAATTATCTGATGGGCTCATATGGAGAAAGATGCAGATATTTGTACAGTAAGATGTGTTGTGCAGGTGAGTGGAGAGCGATGACGTGTACTGCATGGACCGGGTGCCGAGGAGTTACTGTTTGATGTCACATTTTTTTAGGTGAATTCAATCTACTTCATTGGGACATTTTAAAATTAATATATTTTATCTTGTACAGCAAACAAATGTTTTCTTTGCATGTATATATACATATATATACTGTATACATACAATATGTGTGTGGGTATATGTTTGTGTGGATATATGCATACATGTGCATATATACAGTATGGGTTTACATACAGTATGTACATATGTATGTGTGTATATATGTGTGTATGTATGTGTGTGTGTGTGTATATGTACATACAGTGAGGAAAATAAGTATTTGAACACCCTGCTATTTGGCAAGTTCTACCACTTAGAAATCATGGAGGGGTCTGAAATTGTCATCGTAGGTGCATGTCCACTGTAAGAGACATCATTTAAAAACAAAAATCCAGAAATCACAATGTATGATTTTTTAACTATTTATTTGTATGATACAGCGGAAAATAAGTATTTGAACACCTGAGAAAAGCAATGTTAATATTTGGTACAGTAGCCTTTGTTTGCAGTTCCAGAGGTCAAATGTTTCCTGTAGTTTTTCACCAGGTTTGCACACACTGCAGAAGGGATTTTGGCCCACTCCTCCACACAGATCTTCTCTACATCAGCCAGGTTTCTGGGCTGTCGCTGAGAAACACGGAGTTTGAGCTCCCTCCAAAGATTCTCTATTGGGTTTAGGTCTGGAGACTGGCTAGGCCACGCCAGAACCTTGATATGCTTCTTACAAAGCCCCTCCTTGGTTATCCTGGCTGTGTGCTTCGGGTCATTGTCATGTTGGAAGACCCAAACCCATTTTATTACTTTCAGCTCTTCATATCAGGACACATTACATGCGCTATCGCTCACTTATCGCTCTTTCTCTCTCTTTCTTTTTGATGCTCCAGTAGAAAGATGCTTTCCTAAATACAAGATTGTTTTATGAAAGAGAAACGAATGAATCGGTTAGATGGACGGAAACGATGTCCATATTTGGGTGTGTCTGCTGTTGAGTTACCTTGGCTGTCATTGTTGAATATGCAATACTTATGTATTATTACTTAAGCAAATTGAATCAGACCGGTCCATTCCATACTCGTAAACGACAAGGGGGGGGGATAACTCCCACAAGTTATGAAAGTTGGTTGAATTCAGTCATAGGGAATATGAATACATTTCAAATTAACTAGAGAGAAATACTTCAATATCTTGGAACATTATCTCTAAAGTGCAAATAAAAGCCACGGAACGACTTTCCTTGGAAAATGTTGTAATAAAGAGTGATGCACGGAGATTTGCCTCCGGCTGCTGCTGCAATAAATCCATCCACAAATCCAACATAAGTCAGGAAGAAGTATATCATGCAAGCATACCTTACGACCCTCATCAAGCACTTTTGCACGCCAGTGGACACAACATACCTAAGGAACTGTCTCCAAAGACGAGCTGTGAGGTGCTGTAACATGTGTCTGAAGATAATAAAAAATCGTCTTGTCAAAGAAATGCAGTCCTTTAGATCGGCTACAGTTGCTCGATGCGTACGAGACTTTACAGTTTGAAGCAGAACCTAATTGTATATTTTTGTAAAAAAAGTAACTACAGTAGAAATGAAGTGGCCTTTAAAGTGAGCATTATCTTTGTTATGTAGTTGAAAAGTAGCACCTCCACCCTGATAGTGTCAGGTTTATTCTAAGAAATGTTATCGGTTTGCTGGGAATAAGAAACATTTAAGGCATACCCAACAGTCTAATAATGAATGATTCATCATGGTAACCAATACATTGAGTGGTCTTTCTTACCAGATGTTGAAAGATATTTCATAATTCTATAATAGAGAGTAAATGACATCAGTTTGCGTATTTAAGGTATGATGGTATCAATCAGATAATCCTTCCTTGATCAAATGTGTAACATGGTGTTAAAAAAAGGTTATCATTTATATTCTCTATCAATAACTACTGTACAGTCAGTCGGTTAGTTTTTTTTTCGAGAGAGAGAAAGGATTTGCATCCACAGATGTTGTTTATGGTATTTAACCTTAAACCCACATTCCTATATATTTTTGACACATTTTGTTTTTTCAGTCATTGTGAAAGTCCCCTTAAATCTCTAAAGAAAAGTACTGCTTTTTGATGTCAGATTTCCATAACATGCTTACAATGTTATTGGGAGAAAACTTGAATTTCCTTTCATATTCATGAATTTTATTTTATTTTATTAAAATAAATAAAAACTTTCTTCCAGATTTCAGTCCAGATTCTCATCTGGACATTTTTCTCCCGCATTATTCTCACTGTAGCTTCATAGTTTTAGAATCGGCTGGGGAAGAGGTTTGGGCGTGGTTGCGCTCTGCCGCCATCTCGTGGTGAGAACATTGTACTGGCTTCAGGGAGAGGGAGGGAGCACGTCGAGTCGGCCAGTAAGGGGACACTCCTGTGTCTGTGGTCTAAAAATACAGCCATGAGTAAGAACCACTCACGGCTACCATTGCACATGCTTCTGTATGTTTATAGCTGTTGTCATAGAAACATTGCTCAAGTTCTCCTTTTTACATTTAGGGTGACTTGGCTTAGGGAAATCCCAAATTATAATAATAATAATGAATTAAATCAAACACAAAGTGAAAGGGAAGCCCACAATATTAGTTTATGGGGTGGTGGTCTAAAGGTTGAAGAGGCGAGTTTATTACTTGAAGGTTGTTGGTTCAATCCCCCAGACCAACAGGATGAAATCTGGGTGGGGAAAGTGAAAATCATAGGGTCAATAGGCTCCACTAAGACACCTTAATCTCCAGGTAAGAATGTGGATAAATGAAGGTTAAAAAAAAATTATATAGGCTGTTATTCTTTTTAGTTCTTGTTACAGTTTAAGAAAATCCAGATATGTCTGTGCAGTTTTCAGTTCTAAAAATTGAAAGCAACACAATTACCCTTGACTGTAATTGGGTGGCTTTTTGTGCACCTTTACTCATTTCTTTTTAAGATCAGTGTTTAAGTTGTATTCAAAGTAGGCTCATACTCCACTATATTTCCACGGTGCTTTGACTTCTATGAAAACAAAAAGAGTGCAGGTCGGGATTGAACCAACGGCCGCTGTGGCAAAGACTGAGCCTCTGAACATGGGGCGCATGCTTTATTATTAGCTGACATACACTTTATTTAGACATATATTACAACTTCTGGTCTAATTCAAAGAGATACAACAAATAATGCTGTTTCATTTTTGTTCTCAAAACAACGAGCTAACTTTTTCCTGTTGCTTGAGTTAATTAGTTGACATTTGCGTTTTCAGGAAAGTGACAGACTCCACACACATTTCGTTGCTCTCACCTGCAGAGGGAGACACATGCGGCTTTAAGCGTTATCCTCTGTGCCGTCAGAAGCTATTTCCCCATTGCCCTGTTGCATTTGAATGCACCAACTTCAGCATTATATTGACACAATCCCAGATGTTGGGCTTTTCTTCAGAGGCCTCTTAAGCTCCGCATTGAGCTGTTTAGAAACTCAGCTGCTGTGGCTAATCCAGAGACCTGTTGAGTCGGAGTTAAACCGTGTCATCGTCGGATCTAATCCTGACAACATTATCTAAAGTCCACTGACAGGTGGGAGATGGTTGTGCCTAATAACTGGACAGCGCATCATGGCACAGTGATGACACAAACCACTGTGAATAGATATGTATAGAGACTCTTGGGTCAGCTGGATCAGCATATATCTAAATCCTCATAATTATGAAGTATCAAAATGTGTGTTTTGAGTTTTTTAGTTTTCTCTTTACAGAACAGGTAGAAATACACCACACCTTACCTGATCTACTATGCACAGTTATTGGCTATCTGGTCACAATTCTACTTAAAAACAGCCTTAGTGCTTTCATTAGCTCTGCTTGAATGAAAAACAGGACAGCCTTAACAGTGTGTTCCCAGGGCGTGTTTTTTTTCTGTTTTATTGTAATTATTTATCCAGGTCACATCAAAAAAGGCTTATACATGTTTAAAAAGTGGTCTTAAGTCATGCTTAAGCTTTGATTATACTGCTTATGATCATAATGAATCCTCACTTTCAAAAGGACAGTCGTGCTCCCAAGCCTTACAGGGCTTAAGTTTTATTTATTTTTTTCCCAGCTGGCATTGTGTGTTAAGCACAGCAGGAATCTGATCCGTCAGCAGTGTGATTCAGGTGACAGCTATCCTGCCTCCTCCTCCTCCTCCTCCTCCTCTTCTTCTGTACGGAGGCACTGAGGTAATAATCCAGGGTGTGTTTATGGGCTGCACCTTCTTTTATCAACATTCCTTTCCCGGTGGGGTGTGGTGGCCAAGTACCCATACTTTCACCATAGACTTGACAATGAAGGACTATGGGGTTAATGGGAGGGATGAATGAAGATGAGAGAAGAGAGGTATACAGCTAAATTCATTCTTTTTCAGCCTCTAAAATAAAATGTGCAGTCCACCCTCCCTCCTCTTGAAATCTCTGTGGTGTAGCACTTTCAAAAACCATAATGACATATTGTTCTGTAATGAGTTTGGGTATAGAGTCCCCCGTGCTTAAATACAGGTTGGTCTATAGCCGTAAATGGCTGCAAGCTCAGCAATGTGTTTGTCAGTATTAAAGTCTTTATGTAGCTGTAGTTTGATGCTACAGTATAGAGTCAAAGCTAATTGGTTTTAGCCCAAGTATGGACTGGATTTTTTTTCTACTCTACCTTTACTGCAGCAGTCAAAGAGCAATGAAGAAGTTGGTGGCTATCATGTCATAGAAAAGAATAAGGTTGTTGTAGATACATGTGAGATTACTTTTAGACATTTGTAGGATCTTTAAAAACAAAAAATCATTTACTTTTGGCACAAAACAAAAAAAACAGAAGAGAATACATCAACAAGGTTTATGGGAAATGTGGTTTTTCCGGACCTCATGCACTGTTGTGGGACAGAACCAAGCCATCATGTTGGGGGTCAGATATGATAATGGTAATTCCAGCAAACCATTTTCACAATGATACAGTATCTTGTGTTTTTGACAAGAGTCTGCAGCCATGCTAGCTGCTCTGTGACGCTACATTAATGCACAGCGGGCCGGGCTTTGAGCTAAAAGCTGACGCTACCAAGCTATCACGCTCGCAAAGACGGTGCTAACACGCCGATGTTTAGCAGGTATATTGATTAGCTTAGCGTGTAAGCAATGCACTAGCGCTGAGGATGATAGGAATGTCTTCAGTTGTATCTTCTTTTGAATATTACTAGCAAGCATTCAACATGTAAATAGATAGTAGCCTAATGCTAATGCATTAGCTAATACAGTCCATTGAATCATAGTCCAAATGTCTGCTTGGTAAGACAACATCAATGTGGGGTAAAAAACCCAACTTCCCTTTCACTACCATCATGAAGACATGATCCAACCTCAAGCTTTTTGAAAGTACTTTCTCCCTTTTTATTTTCAGCAAGCTGTCTCTGCACGTATAAAAAGCCCAACGTGTTCCATCTGGTTTTAATGAAGCCAGAGGAGGGAGCAGTGTAATAAGCATGTTGAGACCTCAATGATATGTCTCCTTTTTGGTGGAAAGCTCTCATGACCAAGATGTTCCACACTTTCTGCATCCTCCTCCCTTCTTCCCATTTGGGTTCCCCCTGCTTGTTTTTCCCATGCGGTTTAGAAATCCAGCTCTAGCGGGTGTCAGTGAATGTTCCACTGCCAGAACGTCACCGAGTTCTCAGTTACCGTCTACTGTTGCTTCGGCATCTCAGATAACCGGGACAACCAATAGTATCTTGTTTTGATGACATTACAATAAATCCTATTCTATGCTGTGTTGTTAAAGAAAACCTTTTAGAAAATCTTTTTAGACCTTTTGCCTTTCTCATTCTTTAAAGCCTGATATGTTCCATCTGTTTGAATCCAGTCGTCTGCCTGTATGAATCCAGGCTGTATTTATGAATGGAAGGGTTTCAGCTCTTTAGAAAGTATTCTGTATTTGCTATGATTCCTTTCCTTTTTCTGAGTTAATTGCCTAGCCACATACCACTCCCTAATTCCTTCGCTTGCCTAGACATTGTATGTAACTATAAAGGTGTGTCTCATATTTGCTAACGTGGCTTAAATGAGTCAACACCTCACACACCCACACTTACACTGATACATTAACTACCTTCATGTTCATACACGTCGGGTTTAAGAAATACCCAGTGCTCTGGAAGGAAAAAGTAGTTTTAGATGTCTGATAAAGTGAAGTCAGTCAGGTTGGGGGAAATGAGATGTATGCTCTATATTAGGGCTAGAGGGAGAGGATTTAGCACAGGTAGGACACACGCTGTCCTCCCGCTTCGCTGTCAGCACTTTCGACCCATGTTGGGACCATTATGGAGGGACATTGTGTAAATAAGCCAAAAACTCTTAGATCGTGTGGGCTGGAACTTTAAAGCGAGAATAACTTTTGACTCTTTTCTACTTCATCCTTAGTCAGTAAATGTAACTTGTTGCAACATGGGCTGCTGTTAATGACACTGCCAATCATTCATTCATGCAGATCATTTGGATTTAATAACTGATTGAATTAATCTATCATGGGAAATCATTTTTGTTTAAGGATCCAGGGTGTGATCCTGTTTAATTATAATCCTAAACAGTGTTCAGGTAATACCTGTTGTATTTTATTTGCTGTTCTAAATTGCTGCCTGTCTGCACCTCCCTGGTAAATCCTCTGGGTAACAGGATGCATTTGAAAGTCTTCAATTTGTTAGGATTACATACAACGGAGCAGCAAATGTGTAGCTATAGGCTGAGAAACAAGGGACTGTACAGCCGAAGAAAGGAACTCTGGCAAAGGTTACTTAAACTTTATCAAAGTGCAAAAGATTGTACAGAACTAGACATCAAAAAAGTGCTAAATGCATTGCAGCAATAACAACTTAAACACAGATGTAGACAGATATTACAGTTACAATGCGTTAGCGGATTGTCTTTACACAAATAGCACACAAGCATTCTCAAACATCCAAGCCGCTATATTTCTCAGTACATCAGTGATGTTCAGGGTGTGGTCACTCGTCAGTGTCTGGAATCCACAGCAGCCCTTCCCAAAACTATCTCCCCCCCCAATCGCTTCTCTTCTTCCGTTACAGTGAGTAACTCCTAAAGTGAAATGTTTTGAGGAAGGCTCTGAATAAGTTATGATTCACCCTGAGGATGTGTGCATGGGAGATGGAAGAACTTCATAGGCTCTTGTTGGATATCTGTTACTTCTGGGTGTAATGGGATATTGTCCATTCAAGTTTTATTCAGTGCAACATGGTGTAAAAAAAGAAGCCTTTATGATGTTTTATCACCCCCAGTGACTAAGCTTGGATGTTCTTGTTCAAGTAAATCAATTAAGCGATAGTGCATGCAGGTTACCACACCTCGCCTCCGCATGTTGCGAGAGGGAAGGGGTGTGTTCAGAGCCCCACCCACCATGTCGTCCACACACACTAACTCCACTAACTACACACTCGCTCATCACACACAAGGACAGGCCCAGACTTCAGCGCCCACAGGCACCAGTTTACCAGTCTCTATAAAAGGAATGGAGTGAGCGGCAGAAAAAAAAGAGAGAAAAAAAAGAAACGTCAGGAAGGAAAAGAAGGGCAGAGTCAAGCCCAGTGAGTGAGTGAGGAGTTTGAGAGGCAAGAAGGAAGAGAGAAATTATAGGTTTGTGAAGTGGATTGTGGCCACAGGACTCCAAACTCTGGGACGACCCAAGGGCCAGAGGGACAGATAGACGCGAGAAAAGCAGTCAAGTTGCCGTCAAGTGAGACACTCGTCAAGGATTATTATTCTGTGTGTGGACAAACAGTGGAAAATGAATTCTCAGCAGCAGAGGTACAGGAATTTCTCCTCTGACAGCGTGGGCAGAGATAGAACGCCCTCAGATGAAGCCTATTACCAGGGGATGCTGAAGGCTACCGACGGCAGGAAAGGTACCAGTACGGTGGCAGTTGATGGAAAATAGCTTAACTGCAAGCCTTGATCTATTGGTTGTCAAATGTGTGCACTGGGCGAGAATGAAGGGTTTTCCCAGGAAGATGTAAAAGCAGTTTTAAAAGTCTTTCCAGTGTTTGAAATTGTTCAGGTTGTGTGTTTTTCTTCCTGTTAGACCTTAAAGAAGTGTGTGTGTGATGAGGCTTGATGGGTTAGCGTGATGCATGATGCATGATATTGTACATAGCTCATCAAGTTTGAATGTCATAAGATAATCTGCAGCAATCTGACGTATTTACTCTGTAAATATGCACTGTAATGTCCGGTCTGTCTGCGCTCTGTTACTTAAAGGAAGATACTCCCCTTTTCTAATGCATCAGCTGCTTCCTCACTTTGTATTGGTCAGTAAAGCCTGTTCACAACTTCTGTTGTGTTGCATGCATGTGTTTTGGGGCAAGTGAGTCACTGTATAGCTGCAGTGTCTTTGCCTTTAGTTGTGCTGTAGCCAGGGTAAATGGTTTCTTCCTTTTGTAATCCAATACGTTTCTTCCTCTTTCCCCCCCCCCCCTAAAAATAATAATACTCAAGCTTTACCACGCAGGAGACGACTTTATCAACCCACTTAGAATATGTCATTGTGCTTGTGTGTTTACTCATCTAGCCTGAAGAACTATTGATCAATAATTGTGGTGGACAATGCATTTAGGTTAAATAGGTATCCTATCCTAAATGTACCTAAAGTCCTCATCATGCAGGGAAAATGTCCCTAAGAGCGTCATACCTGTTAAAGTTGGAGCTAATTTTCTCAAGACCGTATCATCTCATCGTTTCATCGAAAACATTTGATCACATTTTATACGTTAATCGTGTGTTTTGTATGTAAAACTTTAGGCGAGTAGTAACTAGAGCTCAGATAAATGTAGTGGGGTATAAAAGTCCAATATAAGTAATATAGTATTATACATGGGTTAAAGTGTAAGGATAATGTTGCATAACATGTCAAATGAAGAGTACAAGTACCAAGTAAGTAAATGATCTTGGTAACACTAGTAACCGGTGTTTGGACCAGTGTTTGGGCTGTAAACTCCACACTTCAGTAAAAAGTTTTTGTTTCAGGTGACATTTGATACTTAAAGTTCACTCAGCCCCTCATCCACTCGCATTCCTGTCACTAATAAAGAGCCATGAATCCACAAAGAGTTGCAGTGGTTGAAACCAGGTTAGGTAACGTGGTGTGAACGGAATGCAGAGACCCAACAGGTCAAAGTGCAACCCCTCTGGGAAACTACTGTGTGTGTGTTTGTTTGTGTGTGTGTGTGTGTGTGTGTGTGTGGGTGTCTGTGGGTGGGTGTTTGTGTCTCTCTCTCTCTCTCTCACACCAATCATCATGCTTCCATTTGATGACATGTTGTCCCCTTGACAGGACATATGAAAGCTTGGTCCCCTGTTGGTTTGAAAGATAAAGGATGTTTGAGGTCTGTGGTGTCTATATAAAGTGTATATATGTTTCCATGGAAACATAGTTGCAAATACTGTAGCACATTTGCAGAAGTCGTTGCTCACTTCCTCCCGGGAAAAAAAGAAAGAAAAAAAAAACGAGCCTCTGGGCACCTATTAGGTTTTAGCGTTGAATCAGAGGACTTTGCCTTTCTTGCTGGGTGTGTCACTGTACTGTTAGATCACTTCTTTAAAGCTGATAAGACACAGGACTCCGTGTTGGTGTCCATAGTTCACTCTGGCATAATGTGAATGGAATTGATTATTGTGAGTCAGTGAAGGTGGGTTACTCAGCAAAAACACAACAACCCTGAAGTGGCATGGAGGGACAACTTCAGTCACCAAGGCGCCACTTTACATGGCTGAAAACAGACCGATCCATGATGCTGCAGTGCCATGCAGGGAAATTGAGCTTAAGAGTGTCATATCTGTTGAAGTTGGAGCTAATTTTAACAAAACTGTTAGATCATTTCATTGAAAACATTGGATCACGTGTTAAACGTTAATCATGTGTTTTGCATGTAAAATCTTAGGCAAGTAGTAACTAGATGACAGACAAATGTAGTGTAGTAAAAAGTACAATAAGGAATAAGGAATATGGCTGTATACATGGGTTAAAGTATAAAGTAGCACAGCATGTGCCACACCTTTTGAGTGTATGCAGGTTTTCTTAAAGGGTGTTGCCAAGAGCTTGTAGTTTCTTGTTGGGAAAATGACTCTAATAGTTTTGTCTTGTGCTAATCCTGCAGAGCATTTGGCTTTTAAGGTGGAATCCTTTTTTATGAATGTTTCTGTCCAAGAGCACAAATGGCAGTGGTTTCCTTCAGAGAGCGACTTGACCTCGCCAATGCAAAGTGTCCTAGACAATAATGGCACATCCGTGCACAATGAATGTGCTCTGATCCGCTCTGACTCAGATGCAGGTGTAAACAGTCAAGAGGCATTTTCTACCCCAGTGATGAATCTGTTTGTCATACAGCAGTCACACAAGTCTGGTATCTTGGGGATTTGCTCTTTGAATTGAACTTTTAATTGCTATTTTGAAGATTCATCAAATGCTGTTATGTTCAACTTGCAACTAAGCAACACCAAAATGTTTGGAACATTGAAAAATCTATTCCAGTGTTACCTTTTCATATGTTTGTGATGCTTAACTGCGGCTCCTCTATGTTGCAGATGAACGCGATCGAGTACAGAAAAAGACCTTCACAAAATGGGTCAACAAGCACCTGATAAAGGTAAGAACCCATTGACTTTCACCATACTCCCCAAGGCACATTCCCCGCTCACACATGCCTACAGTGTCATCTCCCACACTCATATACACACAAGCAAGGCACGCTAAAATAATCAAAAGTTCACCAAAAAGTGTTCCCAAATGTCTCTTTCTCTAAGCAACATGACCATTTGGTTGACATGTGGTTCTTACGTAACAACCACAGTGCATATCAATGGGGAAACGTCCCTAAAATGTGGCTAGCATCAGATGTTCTCTCAGCCAATCATCGCGCTGATTTGCCATCAGCTACAGGGTGCTATGTTGAGTGTTTGGTAAATCACTTCATCACATCAAAGTAGAACTGGGCAATGTATCAATATTTTATTGATATCGTCATATGAGACTAGATATCTTCTTAGATTTTGGATAGCCTAATGACATCCTAATATGGCATAAGTGTAAAGTGATACAGTTAAGTGATGTAATTTTATCATAAGACTGGTAAGATTATTTCCCTTACTTAGTCATTATATCCACTTTACTGATGATTTTTTATGAAAAATCTTGATATGTAAATATTCAGCTCCAACAGTCAACATGATTGTTGCAATATCGAGGCATGTGGTCAAAAATATAATATTTGATTTTCTCCACATCACCCAGCCCTACATCAAAGACCCCTATATTGTCACAAATTAGACCTAGGACCCCCCCCCATTTGATAAGGGTCCAGGCTCCCTGGAAAAGGAAAGGATTTTTTGCTTTTCAATGTTATTTATGGATGGAATTACTGTAAAAAATAAAGGATTCTCCCTTTTGCTCAGGACCCCGTGAAACCCCTTTTAAGGCCCCCTGGGGGTCCCCTGACCCTAGTTTTGGCATCTACTGTAATAAATTTTGCAACTCCAATGTTGACAAGTGATTGGTATCCACCTTTAGAATATTAGAATAAAGGCCATGCACTATAATTGCAGGTGCAAATTATTTATTTTTGTGTTGGCAAGAGTTTTGATGTCCTGTTAATATTTTACACTTGGCGTAATGATGGGTGATTAAAACAATATTCAGTGGGGATAATGTGATTGGAAGGAAGATAACATTTTGGTTTGGAGGAGGTTTAATGAGATGTCCAATTAAATATGAAATGCCCTAAGAACCTCTAACGAGAAGACATTTATTTAATGCATGCAACACACTTTATTGACCACCTTCAGATTCCCAGAATGCATTGCAATGTTTCGGATTATTTTGAATGACAGGCCATCATTAAAATCTAAAATTGAATCAATCCTACACCTGTGCATTGGAAGTGACACTCCCCCTCCCTCACAAAAACGAACATAAGCCAATCGGTTATTTACTTATTTACTCAGCTGAGTCTGTCTTTGAACCATCCGTCAGCCCCCGCCCACTCTCCCCTACCTCACCCTCTGTTCTCAGACTACGACCTGAAAGCCCTCCAATGCATCACACAGTCAGAGAGGTAAACAGCTCAGGGTGGGGGTGATGTCAAACATGCCATACTTTTCACTCTGGAGTTTCTCATTAAGCGTGAAAAACGGACCTTAACCCCCTACCCCCTACCCCCGCCCCCCCACCCACCCATAAACCAACACCCCTCCCACAGAGCAATAAAAATATCCCGGCATGCGCTACTACTTTTCTTCCAGGAAAATCTCATTGCCGGCAATGCATTTACAGCCTTTATGACATTAAGTGCTTCCACGTTTTTTTGTTTATTCACTCCACAGACACAGGGCCATTCTTTTTTTTTTTATATATATTTTTAGAAATGGAACAAGAAGCAAAAAGTCAGCACAACGAGTGTTTTCCTTTCCATGAATGTGCAGTCCTAACCGATTCTGCTACCACAGTATGAGAACACACTGTAGTTTCTCTTAAGTGTTCGCTGTGATTTTTGGAGGGTGAGTCACAGACATCTGGACTCACTTAGGTCTGGTCTCGGCCCCGAGCCCAGGGTGGTTAAGGCCAACGGTAGCACATGTGCTCCATAGACTCCTGGGTCTGGCTGGCTACCGGCATTCGTGCACGGTCTAAACTCACAGGCAAGCATTGATGTGTGGGAAGTTTTTTTGTTAACCCTCCTGTTGTCCTGGGCTCAAATGTGCCCCGTTATTAAAAGTTTTTACATCAGAGATTTGGGATTATTTCATCCAAAGTGTCCAAATATCACATGGATGGTTCCAGATAGCGCTTTTTGCAAGTCAAAAGAAGGATCAGTTCACCACTTATTGAATTTTACCCCTGAAAAGACTTTGACAAAAGACAAAAAATGATATAATTTCATATTAATGAGGTTTCTTGACCATGAATTTGAAAAATAAAAGTGTAAAACTAGTCATAATATGTTGTGTACAGCATACTAATGGTAGTGTTCTTCAATAATGAAGAACAGTTTGAAAAAAGCGTAAAAAAGTATGTGAAACGTGTCAACAAGAAATATAAAGTGTCCAAAAAGATTTGAAAAAGCGTCAAAAAATGTTTCCTTTTCAGTTTTGACCTGGGAGGACAACCGTTTGATAAAAAGTTTGAAAGTTTTCATGTCAATATTTGTATCAAAAATGTATCTTTTAGCTAAGAGGAGCATCAAATAACAAGAAAAGGAACATCACCTCCACCTAGAGTCAGCTATTGGAAATGTCTTTGAAGAACGAAGGCACGTGTTTGGTTGGGAAAGTGTTAACTCCGGGGCTGAATGTGCAGGACTGCTCGTCCTGGTTAACCTGATGTTAAAGTGATTTAATGGCTTAATGGCTGGCTTGACAAGGGAAGACTATAGGTTGGGTGCAGCCATGAAAAGCCGTAAAGGGCCATCAGTAAATCCTTTTAATGCTGTGCAACGTGAGAACAGCTGCAGAACAAACACGTGTTTTCTAGTTGGAACTTACATTTGATTTGATTAAAAACTACGATTGTTGCAGATAGATGTCATTAGAGCTGAGAGGACCCATTGATTAATCATTGTACATATTGTGTAATCACTGTACAACCTGCACTACTGTACATACTGTAGTACATAGTGTTATTCTACACATGTATATAGCATTCATACCTTGCACTCTTTACATACTGTAGCACAAGTTATTTACACTAACTACATTTCGTTGCTCTGTACTTGTGACATGTGCAATGATGATAACTTTGAATCTAATCCATTAGTTGTTTGATTAGTTGTTGATTGAATTCATTTTGAAAATGGGTGAATAGGTTTGAGTCATTTTGTACGAAAAAAAAGATTCTCTGATTCCACTTTCTTAAATCTGAATATGCTCTAGTTTCTTGAATGAAGGAAGACATTTATTATAGACATGTCTGAAAAGGAGAAGTAAACACTTATTAAATCCTACCCCTTTTCCATAATTCATTATTATTGTTATTATTATTATTATTATTATTATTATTATATTTACATACACTCACACCTAATATAATAACCCTAATATATTTGACCACATTTCTCTAACTTACTGTGTAATACAAGTAAATGATTACCACATATGCATGTCTTCTTTGTATTTATCACATTTATCTTACAATATCCACACATGATCAAACACTTACACGTTAATAAACACACATTGGAACTCGTAAAGCTCTCTTTCCTTCCTATATCTTTGGAAAATCATTCCTTTTGTACCTTTCCACCCTTCATTAAACTGAATGTGTTTGAGTTGTGGACATAACAAGACACCCCCCCCCCAATCAACAAAGAAAATAGTCCTAATTTGCAGCCCTGTGTCAGATTATACCTGACTATTCGTTCCTTGAGAGTATCGAGGGACCACTTAACTTTACGTTAAACCTGAAGCGTGTTAAGTGTTTTGGTTTCCAGGCAGTGGATAACAGTCATGGGGAGGGAGCGGGCTGAGGGGCTGTTAGCCATCTGTGCTAATGACTTTCACGTTGACAGTTTACACAGCAGCTCTTTTAAACTCTGAGAGGGCAATTTGTCGCATCACACCTAGCTTTCAGCTGCAAGCGTGTGGCAGATCAGCCTCAGAGACCACAGCCTCTTCAATACAACGCAATTAATGGGTGGCGATAGATGGAGTACACGCTAAGGAGATACACTACAACATAAGCACACAATTCAAACAAAGGAAATGTGCAATGAAAAACTGTTATGTTTAAAGTTGCATTAAATTATGTACAACTGAAGAATGCAGATACATCTAATTCATATAGGGTTTTGCAATTAATTGACATTTGGAGATACGTTGTTGTCTCCTTATGATCACAAAAACAGATTATTTTGCATACAAAATGTGGATTACACTTTACCTGAAAGTATCTACATAAGAGTGACATGACATAATGAGAGTGTCATAAACATTATAAAGGTTTATGACATAACGCTTCTTTTAGCAAGTGTCGTTCGGTTTGTCCTGACAAATTAGAGTTAAAACGCACCGCCCTGGATGGGCGCCCTGGATCGGACAGCGGGAGAACAAAACTTGAAATAAAGGTCACCTCAACTCATGATTTTGGGTGTTTTATTTCCCCCCCAAAAAAAATTCTTGACCATGAATTCAAAAAATAAAATAGTGTAAAAGTGGTGGTAATGATGTGTACAGTACACTGATGGTAGTGGTGCAATAATGAAGAAAATGTAAAAGAAAAACACGTCAAAAAGTGATAAAGTATCTCAAACGTGTCAAAACAATTGGATTAGTTAGGATTTGAGTTATGGTTCGTCTGTTGTGTTCATTACAGTGTGATGTCTTAAATAAGTGTTGTCAAGTGTTGTTTTTTTCTCTTGTGTTCTGTATGAAAAAGAAAACTCAAATGGGAAAAGTTGAAGGTGAATTTTAATTTGTTTCACTGTTTTTCTAAGTTCAACAAATACAACATCTTTCCAAAACGTGTCATCATGTTAAATAATCATGATTTCAACATCGACTAAATTCGTTGTGATTTAGATTTTTCCCCCCCATATCCCAGCAGCCCTAACAGTACACGATGAAAGTTGAAAAGCACACAACACACCCTTATGAGGATTTTTTTAAATGTGTAGACAGCGAACCCTAGCAGTGGCAGTGTGGGTTACCGTGGCTACCCTCTGATCCCGTCTTCGCTCTGCAGTGAGGGCGGAGCATGTGTTTAACGTTTGGATGAGTGGGCTGGAATTCTTGCCAACATAAATGAGACACTGTTGTAACTTGCAAGAGAAATGTGCTTTCATTACATTTGAGGGGCCGAGGCCTCCTTCACCTACATGACACAAAAGCACTCTCTCACACACACACACACACAGAGACACACACACACACACACACACAAACACACACACACACACAGAGACACACACACACTTGGAGGACAGATGCGTGAACTGAATTTTCTCAAGACAAAAAAAAAGTTGAATTGATTCTCTTTCTGTCTCTAACTCTAATCCTACCATCATGTCCGTCATCTAACTTTCCATTTATTTCCGTCATCTACTCATCCATCCGTTTTCTCTTTTTTTCTCCACCTTTCGTCCCTCTACACCCAGAATCGGAGGGCAGAGGTAGGTACTGGCACGTCCCAGCAGGACTGTACTAGATGTCTGGTCATGGGCACTTTTTCAGCATGGAGACTTTTCTCTTATTTGTTGTTCTGTTTTTCTCCTCCTATCCTATCTTCTATTGTACTGGCATCGCCAAAACATCTTCCCTCACTGTCCGGGTGCAAGTACACCACACCACCGTTAATGAAGTACTATTGTTAAGTTTTAGTTGATTTCATGGTCCCCAGCACATCTTTTCACATCACATTTTTATTTTTTTATTTTTTTTTACACCTCACTGATCTGGCTGTTATTCGTTCCCATCTATCACTTTTCAGGGATGACAGCTGACATTTGGCATCGGCATTATAAGTTTGGCTGCTCACGGCTATGCATTCCTGACCTGTACCAGCGGAGAGAACGCTCTGAGCAACAAAAAAAGTCAAAAGCTCACAGACGCTGCTGGGTAGCAGTTTCAAAGTCAGAATAAAACACATCTGTTAACTGAAAGCTGAAGTATGCCTGCACAATTAATCGTTATAAAATCACCATCTCCATTCACCCTGTTCACGAATTCTTTATTAAATTAATCTTTTTTTTAAACTTTTTTTAAAACTTTGATCAACTCATCACAAATGCTACTACATTCTCCTGTGAGTGTTAAACATAGACTTTATAAAATAGATTTTAAAGCGCTCCTAAGTGCAGCGATGCTCTCCCTTCTCTTCATTGAAGCCTCTATGTTTACAGGCTTCTGGTGATGCGCATTGTGCTATAGGGGACAAAAAAACATCTATGTTTGGTACTGTTAATTTACTTTGTCATGTCAAAGAAATTGTGGCAAAGAATTGTGATATCAATTCTAAGCAAAAACATTATGATTCATTTTTTTGCCCGAAAGGTGCAGGCCTTAGCTGAACTATTCAAAGACATCTTTCCCCATCAAATCTGACAGCTTATTGGCAGGACCACAAGGAATCTGCGGGCGCAGATGTTAAACAAAAAAAAAAAATCTGACTGTTAATACATCTCCACCCCAAGCAGAAAATCAGTTGTTTTTTTTATTATTCTGGATTACCGCTGAAAAACGTTCACAGATTTCGTTTGCATCTCATTAAGTTACACAAAAAAATCTGCGCCACATGTTGTTGACATGGATTTTTAATAAAACGCTTCTGAGGGCTTTTGTCACATAGACAAGAACATCAGCGAGTACTTTCATCAAAGAACCAGTGTGTTGATAGGATGCAAGACAACTAAACTGAGTTAACTACTGCAGCACTGCTTTTGTGTCCTGCTTCGGTTAGTACTAAACCAAATGCACCAGCTGTCAGTCCTGGGTGGCTGTCCTGTACATTATCTGGGCTTGTTTGTGTAAATGATGGTGCTGGCATCTTGAATCCTTGTGCCATATCTTCCCTTTGTGACATGCGTTCTCCTTTTTTGTCCCGGCAGTCGCAGCGTCACGTCACAGACCTGTATGAAGACCTTCGCGATGGACATAACCTGATCTCGCTGTTGGAGGTCCTCTCCGGCGAATCACTGGTGAGTATCGCCATGGTACCGCCATGGTGTCTGATTTCTGACCTTTCACCTCAGTCTATATCCACCACGTTTTACTTGCAAAGTTGCTCCGTTGCCGCAAGAAATTCTGCCAGATGCGTGTAATTTCGATGATGTTCTTATCCTCTTTCTTTGTGTTGGTGTTTTAACCTCCGGTGGATTTCTATGGACTATGTTAACTGCTCCTCAGATCTCTGCAGGGTAAATCAGCTAGCTAGACTATCTGTCCAATCGGAGTTTTCTGTTGCACAACTAAAACTTTTGAGCGTACACATGTTCCACCAAAACAAGTTCCTTCCCGAGCACACTAGTCACAGGAAATGGCGTATGCATGCCACGCCAATTCGTATGCCATTATTGGCTTGTTATCAAGACGCATACTCGCTTTTTAGCGTGTTAATCAATGTTGTTTGGCCTCCATTGACTTACATTGTCTTACAATAGCGTGTGAATTCACGCCTAGCGAGTACTATGAAAGAGTGAAAATCTGCATAAGGAGGTTGGTCGGGGTGGTGGATGGGGAAACACCGGACTTTCACCCAGGACACAGAGGATCGTGTCCCACTGGTCAACCGTTTTTTTGTTTGTATGTTTTTTATACTAAAGCCCGTTCTTCTTTTCATAAACCCTCGTGTCAAGGGACCTAAACTCAACCGTCGCTGTCTTCTCGCAATAACACGGCATGAGGCTTGTATGTTTACTTTTGCTTTGTGTACAGATAACACACCCCTTGGCTTAACAACATCGGTGTCTATGTTTACGCAAAGTCATGTTGTCCCGAGGCTATTTGGCAGCGGCTCCGTGCGGTGCTTGGCACCAACCATGACTATTCTGATTGGTTTAAAGAAATGCCAATAGAAGCGACCTCTTGCTCATCAGTAAGAGCGTGCCCCATGTAGGCGGAGTCCTCTGCAGGTTTGAATCCAACCTGTGGCACTGACGCTGCGTGTCATCCCCCATCTCTCTCTCCCACCTTTCCTGTCTATTCACTGTCACTCTGAAATAAAGGAGAAAAAGCCCCAAAAAATAATCTTAAATAGATAAATGCCAATAAACCAGAGCATGTTTTTCTCCCATCCTGTAATGCTGTGTGGAGTAGCAAGACCCTTGTTTGCTCCGCAGCTAGTGGATGGTCTGGCAAAGCAAGACCATATATATATATGTATATTTTTAAGATTATTCTTTGGCCATTTTGGGCCTTTATTTTGACAGGACAGTTGAACACATGAAAGGGGAGAGAGAGAGAGATGGAGGGGGGGAACATGCAGCAGAGGGCCGCAGGTCGGTGTCAAACTGAGCCTTCTTCAAAAACCAAAACCTTATCCAGACTAATTCAATGGGGATTCCTAATCTTTAGTCAACCTAGAATATCATAACACCATGGCAGCAAGCTGTAACCAATCACTGCCAAGTTGTCAGAGGCTTATTAATTACTGAGCTAAACTCTGTAATTTACTGACTTTGGCCGCTCAGGTCTTTTAATTCATATTTCTCCATCTCAGCTCTCTAGGAAACTTTTTATTTATTTAATTTTTATTTTTTTAATCAAATTTAACCAAGTGTTTTTTTTTAATTAAGGCATTAAGATCAATTTCCTAAACATGATTTTTTTTTATTCCTCTTATTAGTCAAATTTAGCATGGTTTCATGCACTCATATGCACCACTGTAATTAAATCCGTAATGCGACCTTTCTATGGATTTAACTTTAAACTTGAAGGCTTACCCGGCCACCAGGCTCGTTTCAAAGCCAGCGTTCTTTATTTTACACCCCGGGCTTCAGATCTCCATACAGAAGCTTCTCTGCTGCTGTAGCTCATTGCTCCCTCCACCAGCTCCAGCTCGGCTCATCTTCTCCATAGCCTCGACACATTACCGTCACCTCGGCCTGTGTGTGCATGTGTCAACTATATTTCTATCTGATGTATGGTTCTCCTTCTCTACTGCTTCTCTTCCTCGCCTCTTTTTTTCCTTTCTATTACCTTGGTCTGTGTGTGCTGGTCTTTGCCCCACGGCCTCGGCCTCCTCTCTCCGCTTGGTCCGGGGCTAGCTGAGCGAGAGAGACGTGGGCAGGAGCGCTCGGTTGGTGAGTGGCTTCATAACTTACAGTAGACATCTTTTTTTTTTTTCTCTTCATATTTTCTTTTTCATTCATCCGCGCTTTCTCCGTGATCTGGCTGTGCATGGTATCCAGATTAAGCATGGGACCCGGATGCAATTCTGACGGGATGGTAACTTTTGGTATTGCAATTCCAGCTTTAAAATGTAGTATTTTTGTTATGTCTGGGTAAAAAAAAAAATTGAACACAATGGATTTTACATTTAAAACCCACGGCACACTGGAAGTGAGAAGGATTTTCTAAACTGCGCTTTCTGTCCTTGACTCCAAAAAAGAAAAGAAAACTGCTCATACCACAGGAAGAGTACGACAGAATATTTTAGTGGTTTTAAAACCGTGACTTTTGCAAACCGCAGTACAACAGGTAACCGGCCCATGCCTGATCCAGATCTCCATGGGCAGTCAAGTGTTTGGTTGCCTTTTCTCTTTCTCTCAATCAGTGCATTTACATGCACACTAATATTCCCCTATTATTCTGAATATGACAAAATTACGAATTTGATACAGGTCATGGAAACAGCATATTCCATTTGGATATTCCGAAAAAGGCCTTTTTCCAACTATAAAATTTTCCCATTAAGATTTACATTGAAAATGATTTAAATTTAACAATATATTATCGTTTTAAAGTACTTAAATATAAAATGAGTGAACCTTAATCACCTGACATACAACTGCAGTAAGTGAACAAGAAATAACAACTATTAACAAGTAACAACAAAATAAATGTTGAGTTGGTATGGTAACCAGAGTCCAGAGGGAAAATATGGCATTTTAAAAGTTGCGTACATTTATGTTAGCTAACAGTAGACTACAGAGAAAGGGTGATATTTTTACTTCCGCTTCAGAGCAACAGAGGGAAAAAATGTCAGTCAACACATTAGGTGGAACCGTTCTAATCTGGTCCCATTCCTACCGGTTGCGTACCCAACCCTAGTCCGCCACTGCTGGAAGACTTTGAAATAATCCTGTGTCGCACAGCTGCACGAACACGGGGATATTAATATTATAGTGGAATACTCACTTTCATTAGTCATGTTAACAGGAACATCGTCTTTTTCGTAATTAAGGCAAAAACGGAATATTATGGCTTGCTTTAGGCATGTACTGTAGATGCAGGATATAAACATAAATATCCAGGTAGCAATATGTGCCGCTGACACTTACAGGACCATTTTGATTAGCTTGGCAGTTTTCTGGTGCAAGCAATACTCGATTTGATGTGTTTGTATACAGTAAATATGGAACTTTTTTTACTTTTAGTTATTTACAATTCAAAGGACACAGCATTACGCATCATGAGGCTCTTCTTAGCTTGCTGTCCGATGACTTGAATCATACAAAACCGTGGCTCAGCCACTGCTAATTTTCTACTGTAATTAGTATTCTAAAGGGTTTATTAATTCCAAATGTATCCCCCTTTTGTCTAATAATGTGTCAGATAGTGGTGAACAATCGGTCTGAGGCAAAGAAACCTGTTAGATGGAATATTAAGAATGGTATCTCTGTGGGCATACTTTAAATCCAAGCACATACCCACCAGGATGAATTATTCTAAATATAGATTCACCAGTTGTTACTACATTTCTTCTTTCTGTTAAATGTCTTGCCACCTGATTTTTGTCCTTTGTATTCATTGCTATATTTGGATTGAATGCTTTCCTTCTCCTTTGCCATGAGTCTACCAAAAAGGATGTCTCTGGCTGCCGAGTCGTGCGAGTCGTGTAACTAAACGCGTCTCTGTCTCTTCCCTTCCACCTCAGCCCAGAGAGAAAGGCCGCATGCGATTCCACAAACTGCAGAACGTACAGATCGCTCTGGACTTCCTCAGACACCGGCAGGTAGGACACATAAAATCTTACCTTAAACCTCCACCAAACAATTAGGCCTGAAACAATTCTTACATAATTGTCTAATTACAGTTTCTTTTGCATAATCACCATTTCTTTGTTTAACAGCAATTAATTGCTAACTGTAAGCTAAGGCCCAAATTGGTTTGAAGTGTTGATGGTAATTGTTCAATTAAGAAGAAAACAAAACAAAAACAACGTTCAATGTCCATAAAGAGGCGTGGTTCACTTCATAGGCTATGTACATAAGATAAGAGATATATATTTGAAAAAGATCTCATCTAGGATTCATTCAAATCTTTCATTTGTTTGAAAAAATAATACAAACATGCATTTATTTTTTTTATTTGACTGAAGGAGACAACTACATTTTTAATTACATTTATTTCTGAGGCAATTAAAGGTCCCATGGTAGGAAACTCTCCCTTAATAAGTTTTTTTAAACATTAATATGTGTTCCCCCAGCCTGCCAATGGTCCCCCAGTGGCTAGAAATGGTCATAGGTGTAAAAATGAAAGCTTGAATGGGCCAACTTGGAATCTTCCCCTTATGATGTCATAAGGGGCATGGTTACCTCCCCTTTCTCTGCTTTGCCCGTCCAGAGAATTTGGCCCACCCATGAGAGAGAGACATCACGGCTTTCAAACTAGCAAAGTGGCAGTTGGTCAAGGCCACACCTCCTGCCCCCACATTGCACACCCCCCCCCCTCTTCTCCTGACAGACTCAGACTCAGAAATGGCACATAATAAGGAAAGCTCATTGTGGGACTGACTCTAGTGGCTGTAATTCTGAACCAAGGCTGAATTTTGGGAAAGAGACTTCAGATATATTTTTAGGGGACCACTAAGGTCTATGTAAAAGAGACTTCAGATACAGTGTTCTATATAAATGGTCTACATAAAAGCCTCCAAAGAATACCATGTCATGGGACCTTTAATTGTTCAAAAAAAAAAGTTGTTACAGCGCTACAAACAATAGCAAAATCTTGTCTCATTGTGTCTGTGTATTCCTGGGATGCTGTAATCATTCCAAAACACATCACTGCGTTGTGTTTTCTCAGGTCAAGCTGGTGAACATCAGAAACGATGACATAGCAGACGGGAACCCCAAGCTGACCCTTGGGTTAATATGGACCATCATCCTCCATTTCCAGGTCTCCTTCTCTGTCAGTGTTGTGTTTTATTATATTATCGCTCTATACCTCTGTCTCTGGGATCTGCACCTGTCAGCTGATGTTTCTCACCTCCCTGGAACCAATCAGAATGGACGCTGCTCTTCAAAAGAAAAAGACTCTCAATATAAGACCTAGTTTCAAATCAACAATCAAAAATGGGGATACTTCTCAATCTATTTTTGAAAAGCATTCACAGCTAGCATAACACACTATCACTGCAGTCAAGTTTCTCATGAATTTATGAACGGTATAAAGACCCATACACCAGGGCGTGTTAGTATGAGTCACTCCCTCGCTGACTCCCAAGGGCAGGGGGTGTCAGGCCAGGTGGACAACGTGCTGTAATACACTCCCAAACCACATCCCGGATAGCCAGGCCTTTTCCATTGTATGTCAAGAGCTGCCAGGCAAAATTAGGTAGGGCCACACCTTCTAATATCAAATGATTCAGGTTTAGATGATATGGGAAATAAAGGAGACATTATTAATATGGTGAAGGGGCCATTGTGCCCTGTAGAAATAAACAATGTTCCCAGAGTCTTTATGCTTGTATATAATAGAGGGGATAATAGCTGGGTTGTGGTTGCAAGTGAGTCATAGAGATCAAAGTGGAGAGGAAAATCTCCCTCTTATTATGTCATTTAGTGTTAAATCTCACAATGTGATTACCCTTAATTAATTTAATTTACAAAGGAAAAAAAATTGCAAAAGTGCATGTAGGATCTAGATTTAAATAGTTAATCTAGAATACTGTACATGCTTTTCAATAAAGTAGGTACAAAAAACTCGGCAAGAGGGGTGACATAACAGACTTGTTTGCAGACTTTGCAGACTTGCAGGGCAGAGGTGTGAGAAGTGAATTTGAATGGCACGCACACCCGTTTGTACACGCACACACAAAATGGAATACCGGATGCCTATGACTCATTTCTCCTAACCCCAACATCTCCAAATGAAAAGTGATCTGGAGGCCACAGCCGCAGCGGCATTTTCCCAAACAGAAATCCTGCTGCATCCTGTGAGCCAAGTCATAAAAAGTAACACTTCGATCTACTGAACAGGAAACAGGAAAGATATTAACCCAAGGAGTGATAAAGGTGTTAATTGGGAAATGATGATTGACATTTTATTTTGAAATTAACCACGGGTGTCCTGTGATTCCAATCAAACTGCATCTTATGGTTTCCACTAATGACTGATTTCCTCCACATTCCTTCAAAATGGATTCTTCTGCACATCCTTTACCTTCCTAACACTGTATTTATATATAACATCCCAGATCTCAGATATTCAGATCAACGGCCTGTCAGAAGACATGACGGCCAAGGAGAAGCTGCTGCTCTGGTCCCAGAGGATGACGGACGGCTACCAGAACATCCGCTGTGATAACTTCACCACCAGCTGGAGGGACGGAAAGCTCTTCAACGCCGTCATACACAAACACCAGTGAGTGGGGCGGGTATTGCTGATTAAATAGTACATTGTAGTGATTGCACAGGCATGTGAATCCTTTTGCAGAGCACCTACATGAAGACAATGTCAAATATAAATAATTTAGAAAAATGCAGGGCTTCTGTAATACGACCTGAGGTGCTGGGTCTTGTCGTGCCCCATCACTGTCTTTGCCTTTTATTAAATATAGAGTGCACTGGGAAGGGGCAATTCCAGGACCTTTTTAAATAGGGTGGTTTCAGGGTTATTACATTTTTTTCATTTTTTATCAGTTTTTATTTTTATTTCGGTTTGACTTGTTGTCTTCAAATTCAGTTTAGTTTTTATTAGTTTAGGTAAATATGGCTTTAACACCCTGACGTACAGCTTTAATTAGAGATTTGAGCCTTCAGTTTTAAAATCCTACAGCAGAATGTTCTTATATAACCCGAATGAAACACTGGTTATGTGTTGTCTCACCCTGAGTTGAAATGAATCTGGCATAACAGAAGGCTTCCTTTTTTAGAGTAGCCTGAAAAAAGAGTAAAAATGTGGCTTGAACAGCCTAAAAAATCTTTTAAAATAACAACAGGAGGATTCCTTTTTAGAGTAGCCTGAAAAAGAGTATACATTTGACTTTTCAATTAAGTATGTAGCTCAACTGTACTCCTCATTTAAAAAAAGGTTTAAAGACTTGCAGCACAGAGGTGTGAGAAGTTAATCTGAGTGGTACGACACCCGTTTGTACAGCACACACTAAATGGAAAACCTGATACCGATGACTCATCTCTCCTCCAAATGAAAAGTGATCTGGATGCCTCAGCCACAGCGGCATTTTCCCAAACAGAAATCCTGCTGCATCCTGTGAGCAAAGTCATAAACTAGTTTATTAAACTAAGCTAGGTCAGCCTCCTTGTGCTACTTTCAACTTCATGGGATATTTCCCTGTAATAACCTGTCCACATATTTCATAACCTTCCACTGCAAGGCACTGGCTTTTATCTGACACAGTCCTAATCAAATAGAACTCTGCCACTTTCTCCCGACTTTCGGTATCGCCATGATACCAGGGACACGGACATGTTGTGTTCAATTTGACATGGAATGCCAGAATTTATGGGTTCCCAGTCGGAAACTGTACATGTCTATGGCAAATGTCATGTCGGAAAGATATAACGTTATTTGCTCTATGAAAGACATTGACAAGACGAAAACTAAGGATATTTCCTTGTTAGTTTTGCAAACAGACATTACGGTTTTAGTTTAGTTATTGTTTTTTGTAATGCATTTTTATTTTATTTCAGTTAACGACCATGTATTTTCCCACCTAGTTTTAATTATTTTGTTCATTTTGGTTAACAGTCGTAACCTTGGGTTATGCTTAGAAATAAATGTCTGTGACAATGCGCTACATAAATGTCATGAAGGTTGTGCCCCTGTGGCCCCCCTGTGCCCCTCTAGCGCCGCCCCTGTGCTCTGGACCTCCAGCTCCTCCATGATGCCAGTCTTAACCTGCTCTGTAATTAAATCCCACTCTCAGTATTGACATAGGTGTATCTTTTCTAGTTTACATCATTTTAGACCTAATAATCATGACGTCTTTCCATTTATTGTAATGGAAAGACGATAAGACTTAACATTGACAGCTTTCGTATAGTTGCACTCGAAGTGCTCAAATTCATTTATGCACTCTTGTCTGTTTAATCAGGTTTTAAAGTCTGATATTTTCTACTAGCTGCAGTTGCTGCTTTAATAAAAACATGAACATTGCAGGCCTTCAGGCTAAGAATACCAAAGGCAGGCGTTGGCCATGAGTACTCTGCCACCTTAAGATGATAATTCCTTTAAACATGATTCATTTATTAGATGGTTTGGGAGCCTATAGTGGATTTGAACTGGTTGCTGTTGAGCACCAAATATGCTAATTCCCCCAAAGCTGTGGTGTGTATTTATAGTAGACTTAGTGGTTAAGGACAGCTTTGTGAGGTGGTTCCTGGGAAATGAATGTGCATTTATTTCTCAGGAAGATTTGTCAATACAATTCATTTCTTTTTAGATTTTCTTGACAAGGGGCTTCGTGCAGAGGAGTCCAGACAGCAAACAGAAGAAAAGGTGTATTAGATGAGCGAAGGTTAAAAAGTAGTTCTTTAATGTCATTCTGTATTGAAAGAAAGAGACGCCTGCAGGGGCACGTTTCCTCTTACCCAAGCGTTTTCCTGAAACAGTTTTCTTCTGTCTCGGTTTTGGAGACACCTGAGGCTGGATAAGGGCTGCCTTTTCATACAGGGCAGGGGTGTGGTGTGTAGGCGTAACTCTTGCACACTTTGGCTTCAGCATGAAAACTGCAGCATTACTTTGTGCCCAGACATAGTTCGGAGCATCCTGGGGCAGAATATGCGTTCATCCAAAGAATCTAAGATTGTCCAGGGTTTATGTCGATGTGTAGAGGTTTACAAATCGACTTCACACAGCTCTTCGTATGTAGGTAGCATGTGGCAAAGCGTGATGAAGGAGCAGTGACTTGGCTGTACCAGTAGGAGCTTTTTTCATCTCAGCAACGCTGCATAAGGATAAAGGGGATCTTCACATGATGATAGACCCCTGAGACGATGCCTTGGATGGATTTACATGCAACCATTGAGCCAAAAAGACAAAAGGAAACTGTAAGGCCAAGCACTAAAGCAGAAGCATTGTAACTGCTACTGGACAAGGACCATTAAGATGCTCAGTTTAAGGAAGAAGTCAATGAAGAAGAAGGGACGCCTCGGCTCCAGTGATGGATCTAACAGCAATGTGCGCGACCGGGTGGTCATGTTCTGTGAGGATATCCCATCCGAGGGATCCTCCCGGGACTCAGGGTGGGGTTCCCAAAGCTCAGGGGCTCAGGGCTCCAGCAGTGATGAACCTGGTCACATTTGGAGGTCCCGTAGCTTTCATGGAAGAGAGGGACAGAGCACGAGCAGCTCCTCCAGGCCAACAAAGCAGTACTCTTTTGGAGAAATCCGCCATGTGGAGGCTCCTCCTGGTCAAGCACAGAATGGGGGCCGTTCTGTCCGCATCACAGAGCTGTATGAAGCTGCTCCTCCTGTTGCTTTGTGCACATATTGTATTTGCTTGCAGAGATGCGCATTGCACATTTGAATGTGTGGATTTTGTAATGCATTTAAGACATGTCATTATGACTGAAATTATCTGTTATAGTGGAGTATGCATGCATTATAGATAGGTTAGGTTTTTGTGGTGCATTCAATCACGCTGCTCTGCACACTGAACCTTTTTTGAAGTTGTGGGTGGCTGCCAATTTAAAAGATGTCAGCTCTGATTACGTCAATTGCTTTAGAAATTACATTCCACCTATAGATGCTCTGACATCTGCCAGAGACGGTCAAACGCCCAGAGGACAAAAAGGCAGGTGCTGTACAAGTCTGTCAGAAAGTGAACACTTTTTTATAGCATTTAGCCATTGGCAGAAGTCTTAAAAAGGCCCAGACAGCGCTGCTACTATATTTAGTGTCATACCATATGAGAGAGCAGACCTGTACAGACTGCATTGATTATGTACAGTATATCATAGCATTCCATCTCAATTCTTCTAACTTCTAACTATTCTAACTTTGATTTCTGAGGCTGAAAAGACAAAAACAACAGATGCAGATAGTTACAACGGCATTAAGGTATTAAAGCTCTTGTAGGTGAAAACAAATATGGAGCTGTGGGAAAGGGGATAATAATCTGATATTAAAGTTGTAAATCTCTGAGGAATAGAAAAACTTTTTCTGGGATTTAAAAGTCATAAATGTAGTTCCTAAAGCACACAAGCTATCACATCCTCCAAAACGAGTAGTGGTTTTCTTCTGAATAGGCTCAATTCATAGCAATGCCTCTTCCAAGTCCGGGTTCTTATGATAATATAGATTCTGTGCTAAAATCAAGAGTATTTACTTATTGTTAAGTCTGATTCCAAAGTATAATTTGATAGTACAGCCAATTTAGGAATAATGCACGTCAAGTGCTCTGTGGTCTGATGACGTCGATCCAAACTTGCAAAGTGAAGCAATGTGGTTCCTTGACAAAAAAACTGTTTTTTCCAATTTTTTTCCTATACAATTTACAACTTTAATCCTGATATGCAGTGCTAGATTGTAGCCATTACTGTCATTTTTCTTTACAATTTCAATTTACAATAAACATTTATACATTACTATCACACACATAATTACAGTGTTGTTATGGAAACTCTTAATGGATGTCCCTAAACTGCAGGTTGTAGTCAGTCATGCTATGAAACTCTCATGATACATTTCAATAGACAACCCCTAAAGATTGATCTGGACCCTGTTAGGGAATAATTGTGTATTTTTTGTGTTCCCCTAGTCCCAGACTCATCGACATGGGCAGAGTGTACCAACAGACCAACCTGGAGAACCTGGAACAGGCCTTCCATGTGGCAGAGAGAGACCTGGGAGTGACACGCCTACTGGACCCGGAGGGTAAGACTGGCCCAAGGCCAATTTAATCTGAACCCCCAGACCTGGTTTTGATGATTAGATTAATTCAGTGTGTTTTTATGTGCTATGCTGCATTTTTTTTGCAAGTTATTATTGGTTACTGCAATATGACATTAGACAAGGAATATAATGCAAATAATTTGACCTTATCCTTTCAGATGTTGATGTCCCACACCCCGATGAGAAGTCCATCATCACTTACGTATCATCCCTGTATGATGTCATGCCCAGGGTCGATGTCCATGATGGCAGAGCTCATGTAAGCAGAACAATGCATCTTGGTTTTTAGATGCCTTTTAGCTGAAGAAAATGTAAATTCAATTCAACTTCATTGTCAATTCTGCAATGTGTGCCAGACATATTGCAGAATTGTGCTACTTGTAATGCGAAGGTTTGCTTTACTTTGATCTGATAGAATGCTTGATCAGATTTAATCAAACCTGAACAGGCTTGTGATTCTGCTTATGAAAGAGCTTTTGTTTGCAGTCTTTAGCAATGCATCCCGATGTTTAACAAGAAATAGAAATCTTGTGAAACCAATTACATTCGAATTTCATTTGTTATTCATTCACAACGTAACAAAACAAGCAAGAATTCAAACCACCTTTCAGTGTCCTGGATAGGCCAGCCATGCCGAAACACTTATTTACGAACATTTCAATATCCAATGAAAAATAATCTCAATATGAAATAGCACAGCGCTTTCACCCAGACGAGACCTCCAAACCAACTGTCATCGCCCCATGATGCTCACCTTTTCTGGCTAAACTCCACTAACATGATGCCTGAAAGGACCATCATCTGGTAGTCATCTCACAGTCACCTATTGGCAGCTAAACAACTGCCGCTTGTAGCCGGCATTCTGGAGCTCTGTAGCAGCTAAATACAACCCAAAACTGCCCCTCAGGTTTTATCCTTCTATAGTACTAAGGCTAAATTATCTATGATCTATTGGTGCAATAGCGTTAATCCCATTGAGGGAGGGGATACATTTTTTCCCCACCAGGGATAAAAAATAATTAAAAATAATTAAACAGAGGCAGAGATATGTAGACCAATAAAGGGGAAATCCCACGTACCCTGCCGGAAAATTGCACCATGCTCACAGGTATTGTCTATTGTCACACATCATCTGTTCACATATTGTAAAACATAGTAGTGTGTATATATATATATATATATATATATATATATATATATATATATATATATATATATATATATATATATATATATATATATATATATATATATATATATATATATACTGTAAACACTTTACGTTTAAAGGTGAATACTGATACATCTTTCCTAATAAATGTCTTTAAAAACATAGGTACAACTGTACACACTTACTCTGGGAAAACAGGAGAAAGAATTATGTTTCTGTCTGTGTCCCACCATTGTCTCTCTTCCCCCACTGTCTCCTCTACCTCTGCCCACTTCATCAACCCCCTCCTTGTCCGCTCACAAAAGACCTGGATTGTTCGGTTGCCTAATTGAGTTTAGCGTGGTGTGTGAGTGATGTATCATGGCGACTCGTTAGAAGAAGCACTCTCCTGTCTGTCTGTTGTTAAACCTCTTCTTTTTCTGCTGCGTTGGCTGCAGGAGCTCGAGCTGCGCTGGCAAGAATACTACGAGCTTGTGACTATTCTGCTCCAGTGGATCCGCCACCATGTCATGATCTTTGAGGAGAGGAAGTTCCCTGCCAGCTACGAGGAGATCGAGGTGAGCCAAGCTGATGATATGCTGATATTATGCCTGTGCGCCAGAGATTTGTCTTTGTTATAGGTATGTGTTAGTTGAGCAGCACTAAAGAGCACTAATATACTGTTTATTAAAAAAAAATGTTTCCCTTAATGCTCAGCATGAAACTATTGTGAAAAAGGGTATTCCAATATATCAAAGAACAGGCTTACATAATGTCTAGCTGTGAGCAGACAGAAACACCTTTATTCATACATATTGTTGTACTGTAGGTGGGGCAGTGCTTCTGCTGAGAAAATACAGCCAAAAGGCAGATAATGCTAAACCTAGTCCTAGGAGCATGAGCCCTCTGCCACTCCCTGTTGCAGAACAAAAAGTTAGCGTGACTTGAATATTTTTTTCACTCTCTTTGAAGTCACATTATCAGCAACACAGGATCATCAAAAGTAGTAGCTTATGCTTCAGTAAAGCAGTTAAGTCTGGTTAAAGGGCGATTAACATTTTACTTTAGTAATATAGGCAGTATGAAGTTATTTGAATTGTTATAAGTTCAACTCAATTGACACCAGTCACGGGAATAAACAAATAATACTAAAGAGGACAGCAGCCCACATACAGACTTTTAGAACTGTGGCGTAATGTGTTACTTAATTTACTTATCCTATTTAGGACATTAGGATTTCAAATTCATTTAACTGAGCCAATGCATAACAAGTCAAGCTCTAACCATTTGTTCTGTAAAGGCTGATGCTGACTATTTTTGTCTTGGAACAAAAATACATTTTTGAGAAGAAGAAAAATTAGGACATTTAAAATATATATAAATTGCTAATACAAACTTTTTTCGGGTATTTTTTCTTTAGCTTCTTTGGCGCCAGTTCTTGAAGTTCAAAGAGGCAGAGCTGCCAGTGAAAGAGACGGACAAGAACCGATCCAAACACATCTACCAGTCCTTTGAGGCAAGCTAACCATCCTTTTCTATTTTTTTGTATTTTATTGAAATCTGTTCTATTGAGTTTTGACTTACGCATTCTGCTCCCACCTGCCCACAGAGTGCCGTGCATGCTGGTCAGGTGAAGGTCCCCCCAGGCTACCATCCCATTGACGTGGAGAAAGAATGGGGTCGACTCCATGTGGCCATCCTGGAAAGAGAACGGCTGCTCAGGATAGAGTTTGAGAGGTTAGGAGCGTGTCATAACATATTCCTTTTTGATGGATCAGATTAGTAATGAACTAGTTTTTCCAACCAAGGAGTGTAGTGGTAACAATGCGGAACACTATATCAATAAATAAACAGTGTTGAGAAGGATAGTTTCAAAACGTATTCCATTACAGAATACAGAAACATGCCCAAAAAAATGTAATTTGTAACGTAATCCATTACTCAGTCTGAGTAACGTATTCTGAATACCTGGATAACTTCCTCATTGAATAGCATTTCAGAAGTCAATATAAATATAATGCTTAGCCAAACATGCCTATTTTGGTGTATTCTTCTGTTCCAACTGGCTGAATGTGTACATGAACAAGTACATAGATTTTTGTATTTGTAGTCCCAAACTGCATAGCCTACTACAAAAATCTAACTACAGTCTTGCTACCACAAGCTAATTTCAGCAAACGTTAGCTAGCATGTCGAACTGGGCTAGTCAGTTTTTCAATGGTTCGGGGCTGGAAAATCAGCACATTGAAGAATGTAAAGTTCCAAGTCAACTAAGCAGGTACCTGATACAACTATACAATAGCAAGGTGAACAGTATAACTAGAGCAGACGACTACCCTTGGCTAAATAAAAAAAAAAAAAAAGAATTACTTTAAGATTCTTCAGGTTGGAGTTGGAGTAATTTGGACGCTGAAAGGAGGTTGGTTTCTGGGAAACAGAGGATGCATTCCACAGTTATATTTCATTCTCCCTGTTCTTTAATGTGAAATGCTGTTTGAATTTTAAGATAGAAACACATTCCTGTTCTGGCTTTGTTGTGAAACAAAGGAGTACAATCATGTAATCCATTGATTTCAACAATATAACTGTATTCTAAATACCACCTATTTCAATTGTAACTGTAACGGAATACAGTTACTCATTATTTGTATTCTGAATTCGTAACGCCAGTATGTATTTCGTTACTCCCCAACACTGTAAGTCAGCAGCTAATTTTATAAAGCTAATAACTGAAAAATGCCAGCTACCTAATAGCTTAGTGGGAAGACAGACAAAATTAGCATTTCTTTTTGGGGGTGGTTGAAAAGAAGGCCTGTGTGCTGCGTGGGTGCATTTTTTTTCTTTTTGCTATGTATTATAGCCATATAAATGAAGGCTTTTTAACTTTTTGTTCAACAAGAGTGCCTTGGTTTTCAAACATTTCTGTAGCTAGTAGCCTAACCTTAGCCTTAAGGCCAATGAGTTAGCTAGCCTGCTAACCTTCCAGCATTGCCAAAGATGTGCTCATAAAGGTATGACACATTTGCTAAACATTACGAAATACTTTTTAATTTACCTTTTGACTAATGTTGCCTCAGTGTCAAACAACTCTGAAAATTATTTCACCATTTTGGAATTTTAGTTGCATTGGCTTTAGTTGTTGGAATTTACTTATTGCTTCCTGTTTTGGTAGACGATTCTGGTTAAAGTCGGTTTGGTTTGTATCAAAACAAGAGAGATGTGTCCCTCATAATTGGACACGTAAAAATAAATAATTAGGTCAAATGAAATTGGATGAGACATTGCGTCATGCCTGGAAAAATGGAATGTCTCCATGTCACGAGATTGTCCGGTCATCTTGCATTCTGATTGCCTTGTTCATGGTTTTGAGACGGGGAATGACTGAATGAGCAGACTGGATGTCTTCGTCAGAAGACATTTCTATCTCACTCTGCTCTGCTACTTGGCACGTAGCTGGAACTGTCGTCTTTATAAAAGAGTTAAGGAATGGCCTTTGTGAGTGACCCTCATAAATTGGAGTATTTGCTGCAGCGCAGGGGGCCGTAAGTTATCTTTGGTTCAAAAGCAATGTGGCTCTCTAACACGGGTTTCAAGGAGTTGATACTGTGGAAGTGTGACAGGGATTATCACAATTTGACTTTAATATATTGATCTTTTTTTTCTTTATCGATCTTATCCAGACTTGAGAGGCTGCAGAGGATTGTCAGTAAAGTCCAGATGGAGTCTGGGTCGTGTGATGGAAAACTCAGCCACCTGGAGACCCTGCTGCAGACGGTGAGTCCTACTCAGGTCTTACATTGGAAATACTACATTTTGGTGTGTGTTCACAAAAATAAAGCATACAGAGAATCCAGAAGAGGATCATTTAGAGCATAAAGCTTTTGTTAATTTTAGTGTGACCAAAAAGTTTGGGATTCAATTTTCTTTTTCCAGAACTTTGTCAATACGAAATCCATTTTTCAAAACAATTCTGAAGTCTGGAGCCAGTTATGGCTGCTGGCATCCACATACATAGCCCTCATAATATCTTAATATTTCAAAGTACAGACTTCTTAAGCCTTTTTTCTGGCAACTATTTAAAATCAATTTTGTCGGTCAGTGTAACACACCTTTATTTTCCTTTCTAATCTGGTTGGCATTTAAAAAGATGAGAATCTATATTTTCATTGGCTTTCATCCCTTCAGGACATTCGCCTGCTAAATGCAGGGAAACCAGCTCAGCACACAGCAGAGCTGGAAACGGAGCTGGACAAGGCAGACAACATGATCCGCCTGCTCTTCAACGACGTGCAGATACTCAAGGACGGGCGCCACCCTCAGGCTGAAGAGATGTACCGCAGGTGGGTGCGACGGGTATTACATTCAAGTGAACTTGTAACCCTGTTACAAAACAATTCTGGATACAAAAAAGCACCAATAAAAAGTACTGTGTTTCTTATCTCCACAGGATTTACCGCCTTCATGAGCGCCTGGTGAACTTGCGCACCGATTACAACCTTCGCCTGAAGTCCTCCGGGACGACGATCAAGTTTTCCCAGACGCAGCTGTCCCAGCAGTCCACCATGAAAGGTCGGCCTGAGAAAGATGATGTAACCCTTCTCTATGTCAAAGATCTCCTAGCCTGGGTGGAGGAGAACCAGCTTCGCATCGATGGAGCAGAGTGGGGCTCTGATCTGCCCTCTGTGGAGTCCCAGCTGGGCAGCCACAGAGGCCTTCACCAAACGGTGGAGGACTTCCGCTCCAAGATTGAACGGGCCAGGGCTGACGAGGTAGCAGCCTTATCAAAACCACTGGATGGGATTACATACTGTCTGACGTTAAAAGTAACCTTTTTTGCATCTTTTTTTTTCTGCAGAGCCAGATATCTCCTGTCAGCAAGGGCTCGTACAGAGAATACATGGGCAAACTGGACCTTCAGTATGGCAAACTGCTGGTAAATATTTCTACATGTCAAACTGCACTGAATGGTAAAGCTTGACGTTGTAATTGTGCTGATTTTTTTTTTTTAAATCAACTGTTGGTATTTTGATCTTTGCTCTATCAGAACTCTTCCAAGTCCCGTCTCAGGAACTTGGACGCACTCCACGTCTTTGTCAGCGCTGCCACTAAAGAGCTGATGTGGTTAAACGACAAAGAAGAGGAGGAGGTCAACTTCGACTGGAGCGACAGGAACACCAACATGACGGCAAAGAAAGACAACTACTCGGTGCGTTGAAGCAGAGGATTTTGTCAAAGATGCTTGGATAAATTAATTAAATGACTGATTGCCATTAACTGTTTCTTTTCAAATGTCCAGGGTCTCATGAGAGAGCTGGAGCTGAGGGAGAAGAAAGTCAATGATCTCCAGGTCATGGGGGACAAACTGGTCAGGGAAGCACATCCTGGCAAGAAGACAGTCGAGGTAATTACTCTACTCAACCAAGCTGATAAGCAAACGTCCATGTACTGCATAAAAGCTACTGAGTAAGCAGTCAACTAATGCACTGTCATCATCATCATCATTACGTCTCTTGCAGGCTTTCACAGCCGCCATGCAGACTCAGTGGAGCTGGATCCTCCAGCTGTGCTGCTGTATTGAGGCTCATCTCAAAGAAAACACAGCCTATTACCAGGTATGGAACAGTGATATTGATGAAAAAGGTTCTGTGGATTCCAGTTACCAGGGTATAAAATTAGCACCCTCCGCAATCCAAATGCTGGTAAAATATACACATGGCTGGGAGATTTAATTTGCTCTCCAGCCCAAAAAAGCAATGGTAATCTAATTGAGTAGCTGGTAAAATTTAAAAAAAAAAATACGTACAGCCATTTGGCTGTTGGACAGAAAAGTTAATTTTGCACCCTGCTAAAACCCTACAATGAACACCTGCCAAGGTTTATAGAGCACAGAGTCAAATGTTCTGTCCCCCATGGTGTCCATTCCTTGCAGTTCTTTGCTGACGTGAAAGAGGCTCAGGACAAGATGAATAAAATGCAAGAGAACATGAAAAAGAAGTACAGCTGTGATCGCTCCACCACGGCCACACGCCTGGAGGATCTGCTGCAGGATGCTGTGGTGAGTGAGGACTGCATGCATGGGTATATCTAGCTGCACATGCACTTAACCCTTGTGTTGTCATCCCCTCAAAATTGAATGTCAACAATTTTGTTGATGCTTTTTATCAATGTTTTTAACTTTTTCGTACGTTTTTGTCCCTTTTTTCAACACCGCTCCTTTTTTTTTTAGTTTGTCACTTTTTTGACGTTTTCAACACAAAGTAACACTAACTTATTAATTTTTGGTTTTACAGTTATTTTGGGAATTTATGGTAAATTAGTTAGGAAATTATACCTAATGTCTGAGTTAGAAAAGCAGAAATTAGGATTTTTTTAGACAAACATTTTGTCGATAGATAATCACAGACTGGAATATGTCTTGCCACAGTGTTGTGTAGAATCAATCATGTTATTTTGTGTAATTAACAAGAACATTGATATAGAAAAATGGTTCGATTTGACCCGTTGACAACTTGAAGGTTAATGATGCCAGATAGGAACAAAACAGAATATGAAAGAATACCAAGATGATGACCATTTTGCTTCAGAAGCCAAACTGACCCAGTGCCTATATTTAATGTTTTAGAAATTATTTTATTCTAATCTTGTTTGTGTCATTTATTTTTCACCAGGAGGAGAGAGAACAGCTGAATGAATTCAAGACCCTTGCAACAAGCCTGAACAAGAGAGCCAAGTCCATCATCCAGCTGAAACCACGCAACCCCACCAGCTCCATCAAAGGCAAACTGCCTATTCAGGCCGTCTGTGACTTCAAGCAACAGGAGGTTAGTGATTTGGGATCCATTCGCAGCCCAGAGTGGTCATACGTGTCGCAGAACCTCAGTATCTCCTCCTTTAATGTGTGTATTCATCGAATGGGGGATTGTGTTTCAGATCACTGTCCATAAAGGAGACGAGTGTGCGCTCCTCAACAACTCACAGCCTTTCAAGTGGAAGGTCCTGAACCACTCTGGACACGAGGCTCTGGTGCCTTCCGTCTGCTTCATGGTGCCTCCAGTCAACAAGGATGCCATGGACAGTGTGTCCAGGTGGGAAAACCAGTAAAACAACAAAAAATGAGTCAACAATGTAAATGTAAATGGACTGTTCTCATAAAGCGCTTTTAACTGGAAACCAATTCCAGAATGCGATACTGTTCCTGTCAACCGATCCAATTTCTGACATTCAAACCAAGTACCTAGTGGTTTGATAATGTATACTCTCTGGCGTAGTGTCTGTTTCGTAATTCTTGTGCTATCTGCGTTCCTCTCCTACTCCAGTCTGGATGCAGGGCATCAGCAGATGGTGTCTATGTGGCAGACGCTCCATATAGACATGAAGAGCTTGCTCTCATGGCAGTATCTGATGAGAGACTTCACACAGATACGCTCCTGGAACATCACCATGGTGAGTGTTTACACTTTAATGCAAAAAAAGAAAGAAAGAAAGGAGAAGGATTCATTAAGAGGTGCTGGGTTAGTTTTGAGCTTCACTCTCAAGCTAATGTGTGTGTGGCATGTAAAGGAACAATGCAAAAAGTGTAGTATACAATCTTAAGCCAACTAAACTCATTAGAAAATCTGACCAAACGTTTCCATTAGCTATAAATAGCTAATACAATCTAAATAAGTAAATCAGGATTTTGTTTGTGCTTTAATGATTCTGTTTATTTTGGTCCATGAAACAAACCTCTCTAAATCAAATTATAACATCAAGTTCTTTAGAGTCCTGCTTCCTAATCCACCCCCCATTCATCTCCACCCTGAGCAGTTCAAATCCATGAAACCAGAGGAGTACAGGCTGTTGATGAGGAACCTGGAGCTCCACTACCAGGACTACATGCGCGACAGCCAGGACTCGCAGCTCTTTGGCCCTGCCGACCGAATGCAGGTCGAGGAGGACTACACCAAGTCCACCCAGCATTTCGACAACCTGATTCGCTCCATGGAGAAAGGTAACAAAAATGTTTCTAAGTAAAACACTGGCTTTTTCATAATTCATGGATTTATAAAGGGAACATACAAGAAGTGAATAGCAGCTTTACAGTATATATAATTGTCGTTCACCTTTCAGGACTAATGGTTGTAAGGCTCAAAGGTGAGTGATGGCAAGCCAGTCAAAGCTACGGCTCACCGAGATAGTGTGTGTGTGTGTGTAAACTCTTTGGATGAGATGTTCAAAGACATTAGTGTTAGAGTAGAGTCCTGAGTGACTGCATGTTGTTTTGATTCCCACGTTGCTTTCTTTTATTTTGCAGCTCTGCACACATCCATATTTTGTGCATTAGGCTACAGTTTGTGGTGCTTTTTGTCATGGTGTGGTTATTTCCCAAGACATACTGTATAATAATGGGAAACAGACATCTAGCATCACTACAGAAATATTCAAGTTCTTTACATCATCCCGAGTGGATGCAGTTTGCGTTTTGAGTTGTCAGGGATGTAAAACTCAGCAGCACTATGGTAACTTTGTCCCACCAAATTCATGTATTGTAGCGTCTATCATTGAAATGATGGTAAAAAACACAATGTCTGCCATAAGTCTTACGTGGAAATATTTCAAAAGATGCACCAGCAGCTTCTGAACGCTACCGTAACATGGAATCCGTCTTAGCTTGATAGAATGCCAAATTTAGTTTGTTTCTACAATGACAAACTGTCAAGTATCCCCTCCATGAGGCTGATCACAGGCTATGAACTTGGCATTTTATCTTCCTCGTAGCTACCGTGAAGTTGAAGCTGCATGCAAAGTATATGTTCTGCATATACAAATGTTAATTAACACAAATAGTGTTATTTTGCCTTGATAATTATAAATACCAGCAATGTGGTCAGGTTAGAAACCCTTAGGTTTATTCCTAGGAGATTGTACAGCTCTCTGCTCTCTGGACAGAACATGTTAAGCCCTACTACATCCTGTAAGCTATAACAGTAGTGCATAACATGTGTTTTTGTCACAACACATGACGAGCTGCATGCATGACTGTGCTTACATGAACAGTAAATATGTGGTAGATGTCTAAAGTCTAAGATATTTAAGGTGTGTGATAGTATATTCTCAATAATCTACATTATTGGCCCTTGACTGCATCATAAGTGTATCAATTACACCTTGTCTTTAGGCTTAATACATAGTTAATTTGGCTGTTCTAAACTAAGACACACTATGCTGATCCACAGGTCAACAGGATGAGTCTCTGTGTAAGAACTACATCTCTGAGATCAAGGACCTGCGAGTGCGTATAGAGGACTGTGAGGCCGGGACTGTGGCTCGCATACGCAAACCCATGGACAAGGAAGCTCTGAAGGAATGTGTTCAGAAGACAACAGAGCAGCAGGTACTTCACATGGCAACATGGCCATACTAATTACACTACATTACCATAATAATTAGACATTAGCAACCATAGGGAGACTGCTACTACACCGCCTCTATGCTTTACTCTACTTTGACTCTCAATACTACATCTCAGCAGTGTTATAGAATGTCTATTCATGTTATATACCATATCACTTTGGCATGTCCATCGACTTACTTACAACTCACTTGCGCCGGCCTTGTAATGCCTACTTAATCTGTACTTTATATAGCCTACTGTATTTTTTTTACATTGTGTATTCTGTATTTTTGTGTTGGATGTTAAACTGTATGTTGTCTTGCACGCTTATGCTGTTCTTGGCCACATCGCCGTTGGAAATGAGAACCTCAACTGCCTACCTGGCTAACTCTTGGGGTGTCTTCCCGTCAAAATTTAAAAATCAACACTTTTGTTCAAGCTTTTCCTTTGTTTGTTTTTTACTTTTTCAAACATTTTATCAATTTTTGTAACACTTTTGATGCTTTTTTTCCAATGTTTGTCACTTTTTTTGATGTTTTCATCACTTCGTAATACGAACTCATGAACTTTAGTTTTACAGTTATTTATGAAATTTATGGTCAGTAAACCCCATAAGAAATTATACCTAATGTTTGAGTTAGAAAAGAAGAAATTAGGAATTATTTAGACTAGAATTAAAGGAATGTATGTTGATGGGTAATCACAGACTGGAATATGTCAACTTTTACTGAATAGTATTTCAAAATCACTTCAATTCTTTTTTTCAAAAAATTCATTGGATTGGAATCAATCATGTTATTTTGGGTAATTACAGTTGGGTTGTTAAAAAGAACATTGATATAAGAAAACAGTTCAATGTGACCTGAGGACAACATGGGGGTTAAATAAAGGTTAAATAAAACATTTTAAAAACTAGGCTTAAATCAGATGGAAAGTTCAGAGAGAGTTGCCAATAGCAGTTTGGTTTGGTTTTCTCCAGTCATTTGTTTTTCATTTGTTGCCAACTGTTCTTCTCTTCTTCTCCTGTACAGAAAGTCCATGTGACGCTTGAGGGCCTAAAGAAGGACCTTGGTAAGGTATCTGTGAAGACACAGGAGGTGTTGGCCTCCCCTCAGCAGTCTGCGTCAGCTCCTGTCCTGCGCTCGGAGCTGGACCTCACCGTGCAGAAGATGGATCATACCTACATGCTCTCCTCGGTTTATCTCCAGAAGTGAGTCCCCAGCTGATTGCTCTTGGGAGAAAATGCGCTAATGCCCATACTGTGTGCCTGTGATGCTATTTTATTTACTTTTTTGGTTCTTGCCCCCAGGTTGAAGACTGTGGAAATGGTCATCCGTAACACTCAGGGTGCTGAGGGAGTTCTCAAGCAGTACGAGGAGTGTCTTCGCGATGTTCACACCGTGCCCAGCGATGTCAAGGAAGTAGAGACTTACAGAACAACGCTTAAGGTAAACATATTATTATTTTAATCAGTGTTTTGGGTTCAGGGATATAACATCTGTTAGAGGAGAACTGTCTCAAGTTATTGTAAATTTCAGTGGTTTCAAAGCTGGGCTTTTTATAAATATAAATAAATATTGTATGGTTCTGCTGAAGAGCTGGAATAACATGAATACATTTGTGAATTCACTGCAAGGGAAATGTAAGACAGACGAAGCTACACCAAACACCATAACTACCAAAACAGAGAAAAGAAAATATTTACACCATTCAATCTAAGGAGCCTGATTCGAATCACTTTGGGTCTCATTGACTATCCTATGGTTTTAAAACATATGAATGTTGAGTAACTCACTCTCTCTCTCTCTCTCTCGCCTCTTTGTGGAGAACAGCTCATCTCAGTTCAATTCAAAGAGGCTTTATAGGAATGGGGAACAGACGTTTTAAAGGTCCCATTACATGGTGCTTAGGTCTCTTTCCCAAAATTCAGCCTTGGTGCAGAATTACAGCCACTAGAGTCATTCCTACAATGAGCTTTCCTTAGTATGTGTCATTTGTGAGTCTGTAGCTTTAGAGGAGGAGGGCTGGGGGGGGCATGGGGGAGGCTGGGGGTGTGGCCTTGACCAACTGCCACTTTGCTCGTTTGAAAGCCGTGATGTCTCTCTCTCCTGGGTGGGCCAAATTCTCTGGACGGGCAAAGCAGAGAAAGGGGAGGTAACCTTGCCCCTTATGACCTCATAAGGAGCAAGATTCCACATTGGCCCATTTGAACTTTCATTTTCTCAAAGGCAGAGCAGGATACCCGGGGCTCTGTTTATACCTATCACCATTTCTAGCCACTGGGGGACTATAAGCAGGCCGGGGGAACACATATTAATGTTCAAAAACTCATAAAGTGACATTTTACTGCCATATGGGACCTTTGAGTGAAACTAATGTGTACATATAGGCCTACAACAGGATGGCAAACGTTTGGGAATAACTATAGCAGTGGTTGCATACAAAACTACAAATCATCCCGTAAACAAATTGGGAACGGTTTCCATTTAGTAACGCCTTGTGTGAACTTGTGGTTTTGACCTTGTTTGTTCACCACTGACTGTCTTTTATTTTTATGTTTTTTTAATGAAATGTGCAGAAAATGCGAGCTGAGGCAGAAGGTGAACAGCCAGTGTTTGATTCTCTGGAAGAAGAACTTAAGAAGGCGACAGCAGTGAGTGACAAGATGTCACGTGTGCACAGCGAGCGTGACACCGAGCTGGACCACTACCGCCAGGTCCGGTCAAGTCTCCAGGACCGCTGGAAAGCCGTGTTCGCGCAGATGGACATCCGCCAGAGAGAGCTGGAGCAGCTCGGCCGCCAGCTGGGTTACTATCGGGAGAGCTATGATTGGCTGATGAATTGGATTTCTGACGCCAAGCAAAGGCAGGAGAAGATCCAGGCGGTGACCATCAGTGACAGCAAAACTCTAAAAGAACAACTGGCCCAGGAGAAGGTATATATCGTGTAGCGCTTCATATTTCCTCAGCATTCATTTTCTTAAAATTCTCACGTTAACTAGCTTAGTTTTTAATTCAAACCTTTTTTCAATCAGAAACTGCTGGAGGAGATTGAGAATAACAAAGACAAAGTTGATGAGTGTCAAAAATATGCTAAAGGATACATTGACACTATTAAGGTGAGCATTCAACAACACTAGTTTGCATTCATTATTGTAAATAATGTAATTTAAAGATATCTTTATTGTCATTGTTTCAACAAACAGAAATATATAATTGAAATAGTAAAATTTTGTGGAAATAAAAATAAAAAGGAGCGTTTAGAGAAAGTATTTGTGGCATAATTGATGTATGGAAGATTTACTTTTTCCCCCAAATAGGACTATGAACTCCAATTGGTCGCCTACAAAGCTCAGGTGGATCCTCTTGCTTCTCCCTTGAAGAAATCCAAACTGGATTCTGCTTCTGACAACATCATTCAGGAGGTTTGTTTCTTAGAACCCGTGTTGGTTACAGCTTTGGGGAAAATAGTGAATATTTTGATAAATTACAACTTAACTATGAATGGATTTCACTGTGCAAAACACATGCATGAAGCTGAAAATGACAAATGTTTTTTGTTGTTGTTTCTCCCTGTGTCAGTATGTAACACTGAGGACCCGGTATAGTGAGCTGATGACTCTTACTAGTCAGTACATCAAGTTCATCACCGACACGCAGCGCCGCCTGGAGGACGAGGAGGTGCGTGACAACAGGCTGAGGATCCCAAACGAACTAAATTCTAACATTAACCTAACCAACCAACCAAATATTGAACCAACCGATACACGAGATTGCCTGCCGATCATGCATGCACGCACTGTGTGTGTCACACACACACTCGCATTACATTAATGTACGGGTGACAAATAGCTCCTTCGCAATCATTACAACATTGGCATGCTGTAGCTGAGCTAAAAAAAAGTGTGTGTCTATTAGTAGATTATATCAGAATCCATTTAGGCAAATTATTAGTGAAAAAGTGAGAAAAACATCAGTAAAATAAGAGTTGCAAACAAATACGATGCATGAGGTTTGAGTGTGTTAACATTCAAAAGAATGCAGTGTTTAAATAGCACATTCATTAGGAAGCTACATTGAGGCCATAATTCCCAATGTCAGTCTAAAACTATACTAAACAACTATACTGTGTGTTTGTAGTATCTACTCCATCTCCATTCATTGTGTGTAGCGTGGCGTTGTAGATTTAGAATGAGGGGTTCTTTCTTTCACTACGATTTTTCTTTACTTTCTTATCTATTTGGCCACTTCATTGCCTGAGGGTAAAATCCAAGTGAAGACTGTGTTTCAGTCTGCTTATCATGGTCTTCAGCTCTCCGTTTCCCCTAAATTAACCACAACGTTTTACATTCTTTTCTAACCCTAATCTTTCGTTTGTTTCTTTGCTCTTCTTAACTGCTTGCCAGTGCTTTGCCATGATGAATGCTTAACTTGTTTGAGCATTAAAGAGGTAAATTACTCAGTGTTTCAAGTACCTACTGTAACGTATACTCTCCGTTCCCTCTGTCATGCTAACATCTGTGTTCCTCTCAAACTGCATTTTGGCTTTTTCATGGCTTTTTATTTTGCTTTCACTGCAGCTTTTTATAGAATAACAGTAGCTATCTGCAGTTTGATACACTATGTATTCAATATTCTATTTTTTTATTCCTCTTCAACTTTCTGACACTTCCTGGAGTCAGAAAGTGTTTTTCTAATTTTACTGTCACATCTCAAACCTCTTATCGTTGACTTTGGCTTTCCTTTCCCTTCCATTTTGTAGCATATAGTGATTTAAAGAACCCCCGATGCATGGGATGAGATACAATGTTGTCCAAGGGAATAGTGTGAATAATACTGTAACAGCCTTTGTTTCAGAAAGAAATCCCACACTGGACACAGACAATTTAAACAAAAATTTAAAAAACATTTTTTATTGTTTATTATTTTTAAACAACTAGACATTTACATCAAACATAGCAATATTTTAATAGACTCTATAAAATAAATGTGTGGTAAATACTCTATTGCTATACTATTGCTATTCAAAGTTGAAATCTACATTTCAACAAATTATATGATCATAATTAAAGTTAAAGTAAAGTATATATTATTATTGGAATCACATATATAATGCCGTTTTTGAAAGTTAGTGCTACAGCTACAGTTGCATGCCATATGATTTGATGCTGTGTTGTGAAGTGATATTTTGTTTCCATACATGTATTCATTCATCCCGATCATCCATTTTTCCCTCAATTGTCTTGTCATTAACTATTTTCATTGCATCGTGAGTTTAACATCACTTGAATCATATGAATGTGCATCTAATTTACGTCTAGTGATTGACGTTTGAGCTAACCTTAACATTAACATTGCCTGGGTAATACAGTACATTAAATTGCTCTTATTCCAGTGTGATTAGGCTGTGATTACTACAGTAATTACAATTTGAATCTACACGGTTTTGAGCTAGTTAATGTAAAGTGCTACCTTTAACATATCATGCTTGATTTTAATTCTTTCTTTACCATTTGCTTCCACTAATGTAGAAAACTGCAGAGAAACTCAAAGCGGAAGAGCAGAAAAAAATGGCTGAGATGCAGGCTGAGTTAGACAAACAAAAGCAGTTAGCAGCCGCTCACGCAAAGGCCATTGCCAAAGCTGAGAAAGAGGCTCAAGAGCTGAAACTCAGAATGCAGGAAGAAGTAAGCAAGAGAGAGGTTGCTGCTGTGGATGCAGAAAAGCAAAAGCACAACATCCAGCTGGAACTGCAGGAGCTCAAAAACCTCTCAGAGCAGCAGATCAAGAACAAAAGTCAACAGGTGGATGAGGCTCTTTACAGCAGAACCAAGATTGAGGAGGAAATCCACATCATTAGGATGCAACTTGAGACAACATTAAAACAAAAGTCTACCGCCGAATCTGAGCTTCAGGAACTTCGAAACCGAGCAGCTGAAGCTGAGAGACTCCGAAAGGCCGCCCAGGAAGAAGCTGAGAAGCTCCACAAACAAGTCAATGAAGAGACCCAGAAAAAGCGCATGGCAGAGGAAGAACTCAAACGCAAATCTGAGGCAGAGAAAGAAGCTGCTAAGCAAAAGCAAAAAGCACTGGAAGACCTTGAAAACCTCAAGATGCAGGCCGAGGAGGCCGAAAGGCAAGTGAAGCAAGCAGAGTTAGAAAAGGAGAGGCAGATCAAGGTTGCTCAAGTGGCTGCCCAGAAGAGTGCTGCGGCTGAGCTCCAGAGCAAACACATCTCCTTTGCAGAAAAGACCTCGAAGTTGGAGGAATCCCTCAAACAAGAGCATGGCGCTGTCCTTCAGCTTCAACAAGAAGCAGAACAGCTCAAGAAACAACAGGAGGATGCTATAAACGCCAGAGAAGAGGCTGAAAAAGAGCTTGAGAAATGGAGGCAAAAAGCTAATGAGGCCCTCCGTCTTAGACTCCAGGCTGAGGAAGAAGCCCACAAAAAGAGCCTTGCTCAAGAAGAAGCTGAGAAACAAAAGGAGGAGGCTGAGCGCGAAGCTAAAAAAAGAGCCAAGGCTGAAGACTCAGCTCTGAAGCAAAAAGATATGGCCGAGAAAGAACTTGAGCGGCAAAGAAAGGTAGCTGAGAGTACGGCTCAGCAGAAACTCACTGCCGAACAGGAACTGATTCGACTTAGGGCAGACTTTGACAACGCAGAACAGCAGAGATCTCTCCTTGAAGATGAACTTTACCGCCTGAAGAATGACGTCATTGCAGCGCAACAACAACGGAAACAGCTAGAGGATGAACTGGCCAAAGTGAGGAGCGAAATGGATATACTCATTCAGCTTAAGTCCAAGGCAGAAAAGGAGTCCATGACCAACACAGAGAAGAGCAAACAACTTCTTGAGGCTGAAGCCGCCAGGATGAGAGATGTGGCTGAGGAAGCAAGCAAGCTTAGAGCCATCGCAGAGGAGGCCAAGCATCAGAGGCAAGTTGCTGAGGAAGAGGCAGCTCGCCAAAGAGCAGAGGCCGAGAGAATTCTCAAAGAGAAGCTGGCTGCAATCAGCGAGGCCACTCGTTTAAAAACAGAGGCTGAAATTGCCTTGAAAGAGAAGGAGGCCGAAAACGAAAGACTCCGGCGCCAAGCTGAGGATGATGCTTACCAGAGAAAAGCTCTCGAAGATCAGGCCAACCAACACAAGCTAGAGATTGATGAAAAGATCCTCCTACTCAAAAAATCGTCTGAGGCTGAAATGGAAAGACAAAAGGCCATAGTGGATGACACACTGAAGCAGAGGCGAGTTGTCGAAGAAGAAATCCGCATTCTTAAGCTCAACTTTGAAAAGGCATCATCTGGGAAACTTGATCTGGAGCTAGAACTGAACAAGCTGAAAAACATTGCAGAAGAAACTCAACAAAGCAAATTAAGGGCAGAGGAGGAGGCAGAAAAACAAAGGAAGCTTGCCCTTGAGGAGCAGAAGAAGAGGAGGGAAGCAGAGGACAAGGTCAAGATGATCACTGCTGCAGAGGAAGAGGCGGCCAGACAACGCAAGCTCGCCCAAGACGAGCTCGATCGTCTGAAAAAGAAAGCAGAAGAGGCCCGAAAGCAGAAAGAAGAGGCTGACGTTGAAGCGGAAAAACAGATTGTTGCAGCACAGCAAGCAGCCCTGAAATGCAGTACTGCTGAGCAGCAAGTCCAAAGTGTCCTCGCTCAACAGAAGGAAGATAGCATCATGCAGAAGAAGCTTAAGGAAGAGTACGAGAAAGCCAAGAAGCTTGCCAAAGAGGCAGAGGCTGCTAAGGAGAAGGCAGAGAGGGAGGCAGCTCTCCTTCGTCAACAAGCAGAGGAAGCAGAACGGCAAAAGGCAGCTGCTGAGCAAGAAGCTGCAATCCAAGCCAAAGCTCAGGAGGATGCCGTGAGATTGCGGAAGGATGCTGAATTTGAAGCCGCAAAACGAGCACAAGCAGAAAATTCAGCACTCAAGCAAAAGGAACAGGCCGATGCCGACATGGCAAAGCACAAAAAACTGGCAGAGCAAACACTTAAACAGAAGTTCCAAGTGGAGCAAGAGCTCACAAAGGTCAAACTGAAGCTTGACGATACTGATAAGCAGAAATCTCTCCTGGATGAAGAGTTGAAGCGCTTGAAGGACGAGGTTGATGATGCTGTCAAACAAAGGGGCCAGGTGGAGGAGGAGCTGTTCAAAGTCAAGGTTCAGATGGAGGAGCTAATCAAACTGAAAACTCGAATTGAGGAAGAAAATCAACGCCTCATCAAGAAAGACAAAGATAACTCACAGAAATTCCTCGCAGAGGAGGCTGAAAATATGAAAAGGCTTGCAGAGGATGCTGCCAGACTTAGCATAGAATCCCAAGAGGCTGCACGCTTGAGACAGATTGCAGAAGACGATCTCAATCATCAACGAGCTCTTGCCGATAAAATGCTTAAAGAGAAAATGCAGGCCATACAAGAGGCCTCTAGGCTCAAAGCAGAGGCAGAGATGCTTCAAAGACAGAAGGACTTGGCTCAGGAGCAGGCACAAAGGCTGCTGGAGGATAAGCAACTAATGCAACAACGCCTGGAGGAGGAAACTGAGGAATACCAGAAGTCACTTGAAGCAGAGAGGAAAAGGCAATTGGAGATCATAGCCGAATCGGAAAAACTCAAACTTCAGGTTTCGCAGCTCAGTGAAGCCCAGGCCAAAGCTGAGGAAGAGGCGAAAAAATTCAAGAAACAAGCTGATAACATTGCTGCCCGTCTTCATGAGACTGAAATAGCTACCAAAGAAAAAATGACCGTAGTGGAAAAACTGGAATACGAGAGACTCAATACCAGCAAAGAGGCTAGCGATTTACGCAACGCAATTGCAGACCTTGAGAAGGAGAAGTCTAGACTGAAAAAGGAGGCAGCAGAACTTCAAAATAAGTCTAAAGAGGTATTGTGTCAAAAATGGCATAACAGAGCAGCTTATGTCATTGTTAATCTTAAAACTAACACAATACTTTCTTTGATTTCCTCTATTCTTTTCTTTGACTAAACTAACCGTAAAACCAAATCTTTGATTTAAAATGTGATATTGACTTTATGTTTGTGATTTCAGTGCACTGTGCTTATGCAGATCACACCCTGAATGACCTCTCATATCCTGGAATGTTTTGTTTTTTTCCTTTTGAGACATGCTTCATATTTATTTCCATTTCAAAACTCAGTTGCAACTCAGCTCCAAAATAAATCACATCACTTAAAGTCAGATTGAAATAATTGAAATTATGATATTTCATTAGCAATTTAACCAAAATGCTCATCTTCAGTGCAATTAAAGAGATAGCCTTCCATTACAATACATGCACCCACAGATTTCCTGGAACCCCTAAATCATGAATATTGGCTGTATTTGTAGGATCCAAAAAACATTCAAACTCACCCATCACTGGCTAAGAAAAAGACATGCTACCAACAATCTCCCATTTGAAACAATCCACAGTATTCATTGTGAATGCTGTACTAAGATATGCAGACACCTCCACCAAACAGGCTTCCACCTCCCCAGATATATGTTTTTTGTTAGTGAAGGCCAAATTAAGCTTCGTGAACCAGTGTCTTTATTTTTTGAGCCTACTAGATGGCCCTCTTGGTTTTAAGAAAAATACATTAGGGGGCTCTGAAAATAAAGACACTGGTTCACAAAGCTTTATTTGGCCATCACTAGTATTTGTATTAGCAAAACTCTGTTTCCAACATCCACAGGCTAAAACTTTTTCCAGAGGATGTGTATGTCACCATACCTATCCAGCACACAATCTGTAATTACCATGTACTTCCTGGTTGACAAGTGTAACATCCTATTGGATTGTATTATATACCATGCACTAAAATTGAGAGCATTGTTGGTATGGTTATCTTCTATTACACTGAACGGGTACAGTTAAAAACAGTGGAATGCTTATTTAATGTTTAAATATTTTAAAAGGTACCACCATGCAGATCTGAGGGTATCATCCCTCTTAAACTTAAGCCTTACACGATGTGTTTTCCTCTTATCCAATAATTAGCACCAATGTCTTATGCAACACAATTGCTCCCCTGTTTCAGCCCATTAAATGACACAACGGTTTAATCCAAACAAGTGACAGCCAGCAAAATAGCATTATGGTAAAAAAGCAATTACCAATTTATTGACAATTTTTAAAGCTTTCATATTTATATTAAAACTATAGACCTTTTCAAATCTAGATCATTATAATCCAGCTTTACCATGTTGGAGATATTTATTAACTGATTTATAACACTACTATGCAGAATACTACGGTGGACCTGAGAGCTCAGTGCACTGCAAATGAAGAAAAAACAGACAGATAGACAAAAAACAAGCTTTAAGAATAGAAAACAAATGGAAACAGATTGCAATTACAGAAAACAACCAAATACAGAAACAAGCTGCAAATGTAGAAAACACAACGGAAACTCTTTTAAGGGGACACTAAAAAAATTAAGAGAATGTTGGAAAATCTTTTATGTTTATTTTAACATTTGGATTGTGTCATTCAAACAGTACTGCAGATATCTGCAGTGTGCATCTAATGTTAGCCTTTTATGACTATATCCTTGCCATTTAAATAATCTGACACAAGTATTTGTGAAACATGCTATATGGTAGCTGGGTAAAGTTACCTTTGGAAAAAGAAATTTAATAAATTGCATTTATCTTCTTAATTTGCAGTGTGTTGTGCATTTAGAGACACTGTAAAGTACCCTAGTTTCTACACAAATATTTAGGATCCTTTTTAATTCTATTTGCAGTGTGACCTCTTGATAAGCAACATATTACACATTATCAATAGAAATGTGTTATTCTGAACTCACTTATATTTACTTAGTTTTGTAGATGCAGTACATTATATAAGGTAACACAATCCACTTCAAGTAGCCGTAAATTATTTGGGGCATGGTTGTTTTAATTCTCGTTGTTGTTGTTCTGGACTTTAGAATGTCTGCAAAAATACAAACAATGACAATTTATGATCCTGAATCTGGATATAAGAATCCTAAACATGAGTACATTTACTGAACATATATACTGCACAATCAATTTAGTAAATGTAGAAAAACACTTGTATAACTTAAATTAGGGATTATTGTTATCTCCATAAGCAGAGTGCATTGTACACATTTTATACATTACAAATTAAATAAACAATTTGGATAAATAAAAATGTATAGAATATATGTGCCTCACTTGTATGCCTATTGTAACTTGTGTTTTCTATACTTTTCTCTCAGATGGCTGATGCACAGCAGAAACAAATCGAACATGAGAAGACAGTGCTCCAGCAGACATTCCTGACAGAAAAGGAGTTGCTTTTGAAGAAGGAGAAGCAGATTGAAGATGAGAAAAAGCGTCTAGAGAGTCAGTTTGATGAGGAAGTCAAAAAAGCCAAAGCTCTCAAAGATGAACAAGAACGCCAGAGACAACAGATGGAGGAGGAGAAGAAGAAACTCTACGCCACTATGGACGCGGCCCTCAATAAACAAAAAGAGGCTGAGAAAGAAATGCTTAACAAACAAAAAGAAATGCAGGAACTGGAGAAGAAGAGACTCGACCAGGAAAGGCTACTCGCAGAAGAGAACCAGAAATTGCGCGACAAGCTGCATCAGCTTGAGGTGGCACAAAAAGAAGTCCCCGACAAAGAGCAAATCCAGGTTACAATGGTTGAGACAACAAAGAAGGTTTACAATGGTGCCGGTGATACAGTAGATAGTGCGGAGAAGAGACCAGATCCCTTGGCTTTTGATGGCATTCGTGATAAGGTACCTGCAAGCAGACTTCATGCTGTGGGCCTTTTATCGAAGAAGGAGTTTGACAAGCTAAAAAAAGGCAATACCACTGTTCAAGAGCTTGGGGAGACTGAAAAACTGAATCAAATTCTTAAAGGAAAGAACTGCATTGCTGGTGTTATTACACCATCTAATAAAAAAATGTCAATCTATGAAGCATCAAAAGACAAGAAGATTACTCCAGGCACAGCCATAATCCTTCTTGAAGCCCAAGCAGCCACAGGTTACATTGTAGACCCAATTAAGAACAAGAAACTTTCTGTTAATGAGGCTGTCAAGGAAGGCTTGATTGGCCCTGAACTGCACAACAAAATGCTTTCAGCAGAGAGGGCAGTTGTTGGCTACAAAGATCCATACACTGGTGGGAGGACCTCTGTCTTTGATGCTATGAAGAAGGGTCTGATAGAACATGATCATGCCATCAGAGTCCTTGAAGCTCAGCTTGCAACTGGTGGCATTGTCGACCCAATCAATAGTCACCGTGTACCCAATGAAACAGCCTACAAAGAGGGACTTTACGATGTTGAAATGAACAAGATAATGGAAAAACCTTCAGAAGACACAAAGGGATACTTTGACCCCAGCACTCAGGAGCCTTTGACATATTCTGAGCTAATGGCAAGATGTACCACTGACCCTGAAACTGGCCTGCTTCTTCTGCCAATCACAGACAAAGCTGCTCAGTGCTCAAGTATATACACAGAGGAGGAGACCAAGGATGTGTTCAGCAAAACAACGGTGTCAGTGCCATTTGGACGATTCAAGGGAAAGACTGTCACCATTTGGGAAATAATCAATTCCGAGTACTTCACTGATGACCAAAAGAAGGACCTTCTCCGTCAATACAAGACAGGCAAAATCACAATAGAAAAAATCATTAAGATTGTGATTACTGTGGCAGAGGAAAAAGAAAAGAAGAATGAGATTACCTTTGATGGTCTGAGAGCACCTGTCCCTGCCACAGAACTACTGGAATCCAAAATCATTGATAAAGACATATACAACAAATTGCATAAGGGCAATGCGACAGTCAAAGAGGTGTCTGAAAAAGAGCCTGTCCACAAAGCACTAAAGGGAACAAACTGCATTGCAGGTGTGGTCATCAATTCATCCAATGAGACACTGTCTTTCTATCAAGCTATGAAGAAAGACATGATGAGAGCCGGGCCTGCCTTGAATATGCTGGAAGCCCAAGCAGGAACAGGCTATGTGGTTGACCCTGTTCGTAATCAGAAGTACACTGTTGATGAAGCTGTCAAGGCAGGTGTTGTGGGTCCTGAGCTGCATGAAAAACTGCTGTCTGCAGAGCGAGCTGTTACAGGTTACAAAGATCCTTACACTGGAAAGACTGTATCTTTGTTCCAGGCAATGAAAAAAGATCTCATACCTAGAGAACAAGGAATCCGACTGCTTGATGCCCAAATGACCACGGGCGGCATCATTGATCCAGTAAACAGCTATCACATTCCTCATGATGTGGCCTGCAAGAGAAATTATTTTGATGATGAAATCAAGCAGATTCTTAACAGTCCCACCGATGAAACTAAATGCTTCTTAGACCCCAACACAAAAGAACACGTCACATACTCACAGCTCTTTAAGAGATGTGTCACTGACAAGAAAACTGGTCTCCAGCTTCTGCCTCTTTCTGACGAAGCAATCAATGCAAAAGAGGAGCCAACATACACTGATGCCCAGACAATGGAGGCTATGACTCAGGCAACTGTGGAACTTGACTCTGGACCATTTAAGGGCAAGAAGATGACCATCTGGGAAATCATTAACTCTGAATATCTTACTGAAGAACAACGGCTTGACCTGCTCAGACAGTTTAGGTCAGGAAAGATTACAATTGAAAAGATAATCAAGATTGTCATCACATTTGTAAATGAGAAGGAGACCAAGAAACAAGAACAGTCCAGCTTTAAGGGACTCCGAGCTCCTGTCCCAGCAGGCTCTCTGTATGATTCCAAAATCATTGACAAACCAACCTTTGACCTCCTTCAACAAGGCAAAACAACACCCAGAGAAGTCAGTCAGAATCCCAATGTCAATAAATACCTCCAGGGCACTGATAGTATTGCTGGCATCTACCTGGAGCCAACCAAAGAGAAAATGAGCATTTATCAGGCTATGAAGAAAAAACTCCTCAGACACAACACAGGTCTTTCACTTCTTGAGGCCCAGGCCGCCACTGGGTTCCTTGTAGATCCAGTGAGGAACCAGTGCCTGACAGTAGATGAGGCAGTAAAGTCAGGTCTTGTTGGTCCAGAGCTACATGAAAAACTTCTCTCTGCAGAGAAAGCGGTTACTGGCTATAAAGATCCATTCACGGGCAACAAAATCTCCCTCTTTGAAGCAGTGAAAAAAGATCTCATCCTGAAAGAGCATGCCGCGCCACTGATAGAGGCACAGATGGTTAGTGGAGGAATCATTGACCCTGTGAATAGCCACCGTGTCCCAACTGATGTTGCATATCAGAAGAACATTTTCAGTAAAGAAATGGCCAAGACCCTATCTGAACCATCTGATGATAACAAGGCTTTCTCAGACCCAGAAACTGATGTTAATGTTACCTACAGACAGCTTAAAGACAAGTGCAAAAAAGATCCAGAGACAGGTCTGTATATCCTTCCACTCTCTAAACCTCAGTCTCCAACTGTTGTTGAGAAGACATACCTTTACACAGAGGAGCAAACACAAAGTGACCTGACCAGCACACAGATTGACATTCCAATCGAGGGGCTTGCTGATAAACCAGTGAACCTTTGGGAAATCATGAACTCAAATTTGATTCCCGAGCAAGAGAGGCAGAAGCTCATGGATGAATATCGCTCTGGTAAAATCACGAAAGAGCGGATGATCATCATTATCATTGAGATCATGGAGCAGAGAGAGATCATAAGAAATGATAGTCCACTGTCATATAAGACTATAAGGAGAATGATAACTATTGAGGAGCTCTACAGTGCCCGCATCATTGACCTAGAGACATACAACCTCCTTAAACAGGGCAAGAGGAACATCCGTGACATAATGGAGATGACCAGTGTGAAACAGTATCTCTATGGCACAGGCTGTGTTGCTGGGGTCAAAACCGACTCAAGCTCCAAGATGAGCATATACCAAGCAATGAAGAGAGGATTTATTCAACCTGAACTAGCCCTTAGCCTCCTAGAAGCACAAGCTGCTACAGGATTCATTGTCGATCCAGTTAAGAATGAAACACTGACGGTTGATGAAGCTGTTCGTAAGGGTGTTGTTGGCCCAGAGATCCATGATAAACTTCTGTCAGCTGAAAGAGCAGTCACAGGATACAAAGATCCATACAGTGGGAAAACCATATCTCTTTTCCAGGCCATGAAGAAGGATCTTGTTCCAGAGGATTATGCTCTGAAAATGTTAGAGGCACAAACTGCCACCGGTGGTATTATTGATCCTGAATTCCAGTTCCACCTGCCAGCCGACATTGCCATGCAAAGAGGTTACATAAACAAGGAAACCAACGAGAGGCTGACTGACAAAGTTAAAGGATTTACTGACCCTGTCACCAACGAGGACCTGTCATATGCACAGCTGCTCAAGAGATGCAAGTTAGATGGTGGGTTGCGCCTAATCTCCCTGGGAGACAAAAGGCTGATGTTCAAAGGTCTGAGGAAAGAGATCACAATGGAGGAGCTGATCCGCTCACAAATTATTGACCAGCAGACTGTCACTGAACTGAATGAAGGTGTTATTTCAATGGAAGAGGTTAGCAAGAAACTATCAATGTACCTTGAGGGCACAAGCTGTATTGCTGGTGTATTCTTAGAGTCCACAAAGGAACGTTTATCAATTTACCAGGCCATGAAGAAGAACATGATTAGGCCAGGCACAGCATTTGAACTCCTTGAGGCACAGGCATCCACAGGATATGTCATTGATCCCATCAAAAACCTCAAACTGACTGTCAATGAAGCAGTGAAAATGGGAATTGTAGGACCTGAATTCAAAGACAAGCTCCTCTCTGCTGAACGTGCAGTGACAGGATATAGAGATCCTTATTCAGGCAAGACAATCTCACTATTCCAGGCCATGAAAAAGGGGCTCATCTTGAAAGATCATGGTATCCGTCTCCTGGAAGCCCAGATTGCCACTGGTGGAATCATTGACCCAGAGGAAAGTCACCGCCTGCCGGTTGAGGTGGCCTACAAACGTGGCTTCTTTGATGAGGAAATGAATGAGATCTTGACAGATCCATCTGATGATACTAAGGGCTTCTTTGATCCCAACACTGAGGAAAACCTAACCTACCTCCAGCTCATGGAGAGGTGCATCACCGATCCTGACACTGGCCTGGTGCTCCTGCTACTGAAAGAAAAGAAGCGGGAAAGTAAGACATCCTCCAAATCCTCAGTTCGTAAACGCAGAGTTGTCATCGTAGACCCTGAGAGTGGAAAAGAAATGACTGTGTATGAGGCCTACAGGAAGGGACTCATTGACCACCAAACATACCTGGAACTTGCTGAACAAGAGTGTGAATGGGAAGAGATCACAATGACCTCGTCTGATGGTACTGTAAAATCTGTTATCATTGATAGAAGGTCAGGGAGACAGTATGATGTTCACGATGCTCTTACACGTGGCCTCATTGACCAGGCTGCCCTTGATACATACCGATCTGGAAACCTATCCATCACAGAATTTGCTGACATGCTTTCTGGAAGCACGGGGGGCTTCCGCTCACGCTCATCCTCCTTTGGTTCCACCACTGGCTCCACTTACTCCTCTCCCATGAGCCCCATACCCTCCATTAAACCACCTGCAGTCATTTGGAATGATCCATCGGAGGAGACTGGCCCCATAGCTGGAATATTGGACATAGACACGCTGGAGAAGGTGTCTATCACTGAGGCCATACACAGAAACCTGGTAGACAACATCACTGGTCAAAGATTATTGGAGGCCCAAGCCTGCACAGGAGGAATAATTGACCCCACAACCGGAGAGAGATTCACAGTCATTGAAGCTACAGAAAAAGGTCTTGTGGATAAAGTCGTGGTTGATCGCCTCTCCCTGGCTCAAAAAGCATTCAATGGATTTGAAGACCCGAGAACTAAAGTAAAGATGTCCGCATCCCAGGCGCTAAAGAAAGGCTGGTTGTATTATGAGGCTGGGCAGCGTTTCCTTGAGGTCCAATATTTGACTGGTGGACTTATTGAGCCTGATGTAGAGAACAGGGTGTCACTAGATGAATCTATCAAGAAGGGCACAATCGATGCACGCACTGCCCAGAAACTGAGAGATGTCGGTGCTTATTCTAAATACATAACCTGTCCAAAAACCAAACTCAAAATCTCCTATAAAGATGTCATGGACAAAAGCATGGTTGAGGAAGGAACTGGCCTAAGGCTCCTCGAGGCCTCCTCACAATCCAGCAAAGGCCTCTACAGTCCCTACAATGTTAGTAACCCTGGATCTGCCTATGGCTCCCGGACGGGCTCAAGGACTGGATCCCGAACAGGCTCCAGGAGAGGCAGCATTGATGCTGGCTCTGGCTTCAGCATGAACTTCTCATCCTCCTCCTTCACATCCTCTTCAACTGGCTACAGCCGCAGATTTTGATTAGCTAGTTCTGTTCCTAACAAAAGCCCAAGTGTCTAAGAACCAACCATAATAGTGCACTTAGCATTTTTCATAGCAAAGATAGTTACAGTAACAAACAAAGTATAATTTATTCATTCTGCCCTGCATGTGGTCACATCAAGAATTGCCTAGGCTATTGATTTTTTTCCTATATAACAGATGTCTAAATTTGTGCCTCATATATGGAGACATAATCAAGGATTGCTAGATATTACATTATTTTCCTTAGTACTAATAACCAAGTCAGTTTATATTTTTCAAAGCAAAGCGTGACATTTCTGCTTTTTTTTAAGTGACTTTATAGTTTTCATTTTACACAAAGTTTTACACTTGTGCTTTCTGAAACTAATATATACTGTATGTATGTCAAAGAGATATTTTTCAGTATTCCTTTAAAAGTCAAGGATATTTGTCTATTTTTTATCTTTTTTGACCGTACTTAATGAGATATCTACTGTATGTCAACTCAGTTGTAATGTTTTTAACAGATTCTAAAATACATAGATGCCTTCAGATTTCTGAAAAATTGTATAGACTATGGACAGATTTTGTTATGTTTGTATGCTAAATGTTGCCCAGGTAACTATATAATACCCAATAAGAATACACCTGTTCGACACTACAAAATGAGACACTACAGGAATACAACACTGAGATGTGCCAAAATTAAAATTAAGGAGACCATTTTGAAACCAGTTTCACATCTGTCATCATTTTGTACTTAATGCCCTTATATATTTAGTGGACTTTTAAATCCTTTGGGTTTGCTATTGTTTTACACACTCCAAGTTGTAGCTTCTTTATATTCACCATCATTCAAGTGTTCCTGGTTAATCCCAAGATGATGTCAGAGTTGAACCTGCTCACCCATACGGAACTGCATCCTGTTATTTTGGTTATTGTAAGTTGATTTTTTTTTTCTATTTTATTTTGCTGTCTGTTTTCTTCAGTTGACATTGATCACATCTCAGGGCTTGGATTATGCCATTTTCCCCAACCCCACACACTACCATGATTATACCACTAGTAAACTATTTAAAAAAAAATAAAAAATCTCATTTCTGCTAATTGACTTTTTTTTATTTTTTTGTTAGCAGCCCCTCCAACAATCCACAATCCAACATATCAGCAAAGCTACTCAGATGGCCGGATCATACGATATCCTCAACTTGGATGGATTTGTGAGTCCATGTCATCCTCACCCTGCTTTACAGGTACAGTGTTTGACTGTTTTTAAAAACATCACTTCATGTTCATTTCATTTGCCAAAGATTAAGCTACTTTCCATCATGATTTGTTTTGCAGGTTTTATTTAAGTTGTATTTTTTTCTTGCTTAATGCATAGTTATTTTCTTTTATTTCTAGATCTACCATTGAGTATTTCCTTTCTTCCATTGCACATCACATTTGAAGAATGCTGAGGCTGAGTCAACCTGACACCATCTTGGGATACCTTTCATGGAACACTCTTCATTCATGACTTTTTTTCATATATTTATTACTTCAATCCTAATAATGTTGTAATGTTTTAGAGAACACTCCCCAATCGTACACACTAACATTAACTGTGGCGGTAGAGCAGCACATCTTCAATTAGCTGCTCTTAAAAGTCCACTCAGAATATATTTGGATCATCCCTCCTTGAACTCAGTCCTACCAAAATGCTAAATGATACATTTGGAAAAGATATATTTGATACAGCACCACATTACATGAATGTATGTATTATATCAAATTAATTACTTCCAGTTGACATTTTGCCACATATTTTCTTTTGCAAACTGAAAAAAGAGCTCAAAGATTTGTTTTGCTTTATTATTTCTGTTAAGTATGTAAAATGTGTTTTACCTCTGTACATGTTTTTATTTTGTTGTCATCAAGTTTTTGGGTATATAATGAATTTGCCTTGCATGTTTCACTAACTTTACAAACAAGTTTGGGGGGAAAATGGTGATGTAAAAATATAGACAACTGCAGATTTGATTTTATCTTTAGGAATATATCAGATAACAAACTGACTGGTTTGTTTTTGCTTATGGGGCAGATTTTGCTTTGATGTGGTGAATGGATTCTGATGTATGTTCTGGACATTAACACTATTTTGTAAATAAATATGCTCTGAAGAGGCCCTATTGTCATTCATACACCAATACACATACATCTGAAGCAAATTTAAGAGTGTAATGTTTTATAGTGGTGTTTCTCAAATTAAATAGGAACACTAATGCTAATGAAAATAAGGCACTTCACATAATGCCTATGTTCCATCTCTCCATGTTAAAGCACAATGTAAGAACAGTTGTAGAGCTAGTTCTTTATTTTAATATATGAGAGTGACAGAAATATAAGTAATAGCTGAATGTCTTGCACATAGTGTGTATGAAGGGTGATACCATTATTTTACAATGTCAACCTTCTTTACCATTGCCTCTGTTGCTATTGATTAAATAGTTTTATCCAGGCTTCCCAGTGGCATTAATCTTCCCTCTTGAAAAAAAGAACTTGTTAAATAGTAGTTGGCCACATGAGGGCAGTGTTAGTCTGACATACTCTCATCCCCAAGAAAGCAAGTTAATCAGGTGAAACACAGCTACTTGGTCCAACACCTGCTCTACAAGTGACAATGTTATAAAGCCACTGAGGTTTATGCTTGCTATTATGATTCAATATTTGTACATCAATGAGGGTTGGGCTGGGTGTTTGAAGGCTAATGATAACAGAATATGACCGATGTTTTAGGTCCCCTTAAAAATGGCCTGATGAGGGTGTAAAAGACCCTAAATCACCATTTAGATCATTAGAAATCCCCTCTCTATTGGACATTACTTTTATGTTTGTGAATGGACACCCCGTTCCTTTGTACCAGAGATCCATATGTATTTTCTATGTGCCAACATTAGCCACTAGGCTTAATGGAGGAGCCTGCCAACAGAAGAAACGGGGCATTCACCTCCCAGAATTCTTCACTCAGCTCCCTTGACTACTCTGATCTGACCCTTTCCCTCCCAGCTCTCCCTGCACAGGCAATAAACAGGGAGGTATGACCACAGAAGACACACATAGACATAATCACATCCTACAGTAATGAACTGTTGATTAAACACTCTTTGCTCAAAGCGTCTGGAAATGGAAAACACAAGAACAGATCTCTTTTTTTCTTCTTCCAATGGTCTACTGCAGGATCAAGGAAGTGCTTTGTTTGACTCACCAACACCTACATCACAGGATCAGAGACATGGGTATGCTAATGTCTAATGTTTCCATTCCATCTTCTTAACTTAACTTGTGTCTTTGAATACGTGCTAAACTATAACATATGCACAAGTTAAATACTCAACCTTAAAGAAATACTAAGAGCCGTTTTGGATTATGACCAATTCAACCACTAAAGCTTCATCACAAAAATAATGTCGAATTGAACTTGTTTTATATCTGAAGCAAATACTGTAATAAAAGTGAGACTTGTCTGAATGACAGTGGCCGCCAACAGTCAGACTAAAAGGAACTACGCAGCCTGTGACGGCAGTTGCTCAATTCAAATGTATCAGCTTTGCAGACCGGTGCGTCTGCATTTGCCAGCAACACAAAGACAGCTGTGATTTGTGAAGTGAGCACACAGTGTAAAACGTCTAATTGAAACATACTGAAACAAACAAAAAAACTAATGTTGCAGCCCAGCGGCCAGAGAGAGAGAGCACATGCCTCCCTAATGAGATGTTTCTCTATGCTCTGGTTATATTGTCCTTTGATAACAACAGTACTTATTGAAGGCTTTGTTTTACCTCTTCCTACGGTTGTACAGGTCATGACTTTGCTTTTGTGCCTGTTTCCCCCATTCTCTACTTCCTGCCATCACAAGCATTCCAATTTCAACACCAAAGTAGGCATTCCTATTCAGAGTCCTACAGTTATTTCACAAATACACCGTATCACTATGAATGTGAATAATATAACTCAGCGCTATGCTTCCCGTGATATGACACTAACTAACCAAATGCTTCAGATAGTACAAAGATAAATTCATTACAGAAAAACGTATTACCAATTTATCTCTATATAACCAAATTATCAATTTGGCAGTAATTAAAATTTTGCTAACTATGCATTTAAGGTGTTTGTAAAAGATTATTCATATACAGTGAGGAAAATAAGTATTTGAACACCCGGCTATTTTGCAAGTGCTCCCACTTACAAAATCATGAAGGGGTCTGAAATTGTCATCGTAGGTGCATGTCCACTGTGAGAGACATAATAAAAATTAAAAAAAATCCAGAAATCACAATGTATATTATATATATATTATATATATTTGTAATTTAACTATTTCTTTGTATGATACACCTGAAATTAAGTATTTGAACACCTGAGAAAATCAAAGTTAATATTTGGTACAGCAGCCTTTGTTAGACATTACAGAGGTGAAACGTTTCCTGTAGGTTTTCACCAGGTTTGCACACACTGCAGAAGGGATTTTGGCCCACTCCTCCACACAGATCTTCTCTACATCAGTCAGGTTTCTGGGCTGTTGCTGAGAAACACAGAGTTTGAGCTCCCTCCAAAGATTCTCTATTGGGTTTAGGTCTGGAGACTGGCTAGGCCACGCCAGAATCTTGATATGCTTCTTACAGAGCCCCTCCTTGGTTATCCTGGCTGTGTGCTTCGGGTCATTGTCATGTTGGAAGACCCAGCCTCGACCCATCTTCAATGCTCTAACTGAGGGAAGGAGGTTGTTCCACTAAATCTCGCAATACCCGGCCCCTGTCATCCTCTCCTTAATACAGTGCAGTCACCCTGTCCCATGTGCAGAAAAACACCCCCCAAAGCATGATGCTACCAACCCCATGCTTCACAGATGGTTTGTTGTCTTCCGATGGTCTTCATCATTCTTCTTCCTCCAAACACGGTTAGTGGAATTATGACCAAAAAGTTCTATTTTGGTCTCATCTGACCACATGACTTTCTCCCATGACTCCTCTGGATCAGACAAATGGTCATTGTCAAACTAAAGAGGGGCCTTGACATGTTCTGGTTTCAGCAGGGGAACCTTCCGGGTCATGCATGATTTCAAACCATGACGTCTTAGTGTATTACCAACAGTAACCTTGGAAACGGTGGTCCCAGCTCTTTTCAGGTCATTGACCAGCTCCTCCCATGTAGTTCTGGGCTGATTTCTCACCTTTCTTAGGATCATTGAGACCCCACAAGGTGAGATCTTGCATGGAGCCCCAGTCCGAGGGAGATTGACGGTCATGTTTAGCTTCTTCCATTTTCTAGTGATTACTCCAACAGTGGACCTTTTTTCACCAAGCTGCTTGGCAATTTCCCCTAGCCCTTTCCAGCCTTGTGGAGGTGTTCAATTTAGTCTCTAGTGTCTTTGGACAGCTCTTTGGTCTTGGCCATGTTAGTAGTTGGATTCTTACTGATTGTATGGGGTGAACAGGTGTCTTTATCCAGCTAAAGACCTCAAATAGGTGCATCTAATTTAGGTTTATAAATGGAGTGGAGGTGGATATTTTGAAGGCAGACTAACAGGTCTTTTGGTCAGAATTGTAGCTGATAGACAGGTGTTCAAATACTTATTTGCAGCTGTATCATACAAATAAATAGTTAAAAAATCATACATTGTGATTTCTGGATTTTTTTTAATTTTTATTATGTCTCTTACAGTGGACATGCACCTACAATGACAATTTCCAACCCCTCCATGATTTCTAAGTGGGAGAACTTGCAAAATAGCAGGGTGTTTAAATACTTATTTTCCTCACTGTAACTCTTTACACTTCACATTGCTCCTCTCTGTTTTAGGAGGGATATGGAGGACTTGAGTCAATGGCAGTGTGAGTTCAGGGGTCAAATCATAGCCCTGAGACAGTGGCTGAAGAGCATGGAGATGCGGCTGCCTCCTCTGGACCCCAGGGTTAGTTGGGTTTACTGTCTGTCTGCCTTCTGGCGTCTCTGTACCTTTTTCTATTTCACTGTATCCCATGTTAAAGTCGTCAGAGAAGCACAGCATGTGTTTCATCAGATCCTCCACCTAAGGTCACATTACTTTTTTTCCCCCGCAGCAAATGTTTAAGTTACTGAATATTATAAGGCATCAGTTACTTTAGTCTAAAAACGTCAGAATTAGAAAAACAGGAGCTAGTTCTTTTTTCAATCATATTTTCTCATTATCTTTTATTTTTTTCTATCATTTTGTACAATGCATAGCATACAACAGCAGCTTGCACACTGTGCATCCTGCCATGCTCGTCTATGTGAAAAGAAATCCATCTGTCATGTCACTGCTCTTTATTTCTCTCTCTCTCTCTCTCTCTCTCTCTTTCTCTCGCTCGCTGTCCTTCAACCACTGTTGTTCTGAAGGCTACAAAGACATTTGTGGGGCCCTGTGTTCTCATCACGCTGGGAAACAATGCAACAATATTGCATTATCATCTAGCCATCTAAAGCAAAGCTAGTGGCTCTGCACAGCCGTGTTCCCACTTACAATCATACCATGCTGATGCAGTTATATGCAGTACAGTTGTTATGTCTACCATGTTCACCAATATATAATATTTGCTGATTAGCATACACAATGAAGTAAAGTGTTAGAAAAATCAAACCTTGACTTTAAAATGGTGCTAAGAAAGTGTATCATGTGCAGAACACAAACGGCCACATGCATAATGCCATGCCATGGATCTAAATTGCATGGCAATATAGTTGTTTAAGACACTGCACTCAAAACTGCAAATGTCAACCTCATGGTAGCGCTATTTGATAAGTCAGGGGAGCCACACAATCTGTTCTTCTCTGGAGACCATGGGGAAGGTATTCTACTAGTTGGTGAGATATTCCTTTCTGGTCCAGAGTGGTAGACCAACGAATGACAGCCCACATTGTATGGCTAAAAAAACAGCAGAAGGATTACAATGACTTATTGGTAGGTAAGACAGTGGCCAAACAGACTGAAAATGCTACACTTGAGGATGGTTTAAATCTTACACAGTGAAAAGAGCGTGCACTACCACATGCTGGTTTGACTATTGCGTGGGTAGGGAGGAACCTGAATGTGACTCCAAATGTAGTCAGTGAGAGTTCAGTCTCATTCATTTAATCCACCGTTCCCATGGTGCAGGGCAAGCATGCGTGACAGAGATGCTTTAGAATCCATGTCCTGGGAGAAAAAGGCTGTCCAATGTTTTATCTTACATATGATTTACTGTATCTTTGCTGGAACTGGTATGGACTGCATCTATGAAAATGCCTATTAACCATAATCATTTGAATTGATTTTTCTTTTAATGTTTGTCCTATGAAGTCTCTCTGTACCTATATCACCCTATCGCATTCAACAACATCCTACTTCCCCGGTGGAGACCAGTGCAGATTGCGATCGTTCCTACTTTCAACAGTAACTGGCACCTGTAAAGAATATCTGAACTATTCTGATAAAAGAGCAAAGAGGAAAATGAACCAATGAGTCATGCTAGAGAGTATAATAAATTGTAGAAGTTAACTGAGCATTACGGAAATGAGACACGAGACTGCGGAGTCAGACATGCTCAGACAGATACTGAGGTGGTCCTCCTCCACTCCTGCCGAGAAACTTCTTTAGGACACACAGGGAGACAGAGGGGTTGGCGAATCAGGCTCTATTGTGCGTGGCCTGGACAGCCAGGCTAGAGAAGTGCTTGGCACTGGAGGCCCTCTGCACACATGAGCACACATGCTGAAAAGACATTAGACTCAGATGGGTGGAAGGGGCAAGGGGATAAACAAAAAAGAAAAGCAGGATCTTTATTGTAAGAGCACTCAGATCTGACTATGGAGGCATTTATTGAACACCAACTGTAGATTTAGCCATACAACCATCTACCAATATTTGTACAGGGATTTGTCAGTCAAAGCTGCAGCCAGAATTTTCATTCCCAGTTGGGTTCAAAATCAGGGGGAAATTTTTTGCTGAGTACGTTTTTGAATGACAAGCATGACTAGCAAATACACCTTTGATCAAAATAGTAACAGATTTATGCAAATTGGGGGTCACAGTAGGTCAGCTAACAAGCTAACCTTAGCATTAGCATTGCTAATGTTAACTACTTCATCTCCCCATGTCCCTTTTCCTATTAGTCTAATTAGTCATTAAACCTGTTGTGCTTAGGTTCCTCCCATCATGTCTATCTCAACCAATCAGATTCCCGAAGCAGCTCTGTCTCTGATAATTGTTTCCATTACTAAAAGTAAGATTTTGCTGACTGAATATTGTTAATTTATGTAATGGAACAATTCAGCCTTTAGATAGGAAACATCTCCATTGAGCTTGATTACGTGATGAAGCTCAGTAGTGCAGCCAGACGTTGAGGTAATGATTTATTTAAATATCCTTAGTAAAGGGTGACTGCACCTTCTTCAACAAACTGTGAATCAATTACACAAAGGGATGGGAAGGGTTCGTTGTTTGGATTGTTATAGTAAAACTAGTTTTGGTTGATTTAGTGTTATGGTCTATTGAAGTGGATGTTTTCCATAGTCCTGACTGAAGGTCTGAGCCACTAATTGATTGTACGGTCAAAAAGGCCAATAAGACACAATACGATCTGTGTTTGTAACCCCTTTGGAGAAACTTACAGACTACCATCTACCATGTCAACACATTCGCACTCCCATCTTATAAAATACCGATGCTTGGTCAGGCGCCTTTGTCGTTGTTTTTGACGATAAAAGTCTCCTTTAGAAACATATAACACTGGCTTGGTTGGGACTATTGATGTCCCTTTTGACACTGTTAGGTTAAGGAAAAGGTTGTGGGTGGGGATACGGTTCTGTGACTCGCTGGAACGGGATCCATCGGGCTCTCCCCGGTACGTTCTATTCAATTCAATTCAATTCAATTTTATTTATAGTATCAATTCATAACAAGAGTTATCTCTTGATCTCTTGTGACACTTTACAGATAGACCACACTCCATAATTTACAAGGACCCAACAGTTCTAGTAGTCTCCTCCAGAGCAAGCAACA
>NC_048412.1:7630040-7673893 GCF_013103735.1 Etheostoma cragini
ATCGTTAACATGAACAAACTGAGATCGATCTGATAAATAAGACTTAAACCAGCTTAGAGCAGTTCCTTTAATGCCAATGTTCTACACACGCCGAAGGGCGACTTTTTTGCCGAATCGGACGCGGACATCCACTTTCCAAACATCCATATTTTACGCGTTCGGAGTGAGAACGGGTTGACCATGTTAAGCCAATGTCTCCATGGGGACTGACGTGTGAGATGCACAGGCATGACTTATCACGTCAAGAAAGCGCCCCGATGATGACCCCCGATGAGTGTGTAAAGTAAGTGGGTGTCTTTTTTACCTCTGCCATGCCTTTATCATACTGCATCCGACCACAGACCTTTGTCATGGTAATGCTGTTAGTCTGCTGCTCTGCTGGTTTAAGTCTGGGCCTGAGGGACTCGTTAGTTAGCTAGATGAATAAGGGCCCCCCTCAGCAGCCCCCCACATACAGACCTACAATACACAGGAGAGAGACACACCTGCTCCTTAACACAAGGCATGCACTGGCACATCTTAAACAGTTTTTTCCCATAAACACTGGCATACACCTTACGGACTAGGAAAGCCTAAATATAAAAAGAGATTGTTGATAGACCAAGAACTCAAAGAACAAATCTAATTCACTGAATTTGTGGGTTTAAATAATGTGCTCAAAAAACTTTGAAGTTAGCTAATACAAACAAATTAAAATATACTACATCAGATCAAGATACCTAGATTGCACTTTAGATTACACAGTAGCGATTCCACAAGGTCTATTCAGCAGCTGCTCTGAAGCTTTCAGTCGTATCACACGATCTTCCTTAGCATAAGGCGTTGCCCTTTAGGGATTTATTTAACAAAGGACTAACTTAAGGATTATTGTGTGATACCATCAAAAACTTCAAAACAGCTACATACAATTTTATTCAGCTGTTTTTCTCAGACAAAGTCACATGAAATCACCTGGTCACTATTTGTAAAACCCACAGACAGACGTGAAGGGTGACAAATAGCATTGATTTCCTAGAGCCACAACCAATGCACTACGCATCCGGTTATCACTACCAACTCGTAAAATACTGATGCTTAGTCATGGGCTCTCACCGTCAGATACGCCAAAAAAAAAATCACCCTTTAGTGTCTGTATGGAACGCAGCGGGCATAACAGCAGCTCGACTGTGGCACTGTGAGTTAACGTGGTATAAAGACGACAGCGGTAGCGAGTAGAGTGAAAGACCAAAAAATGTGTGTACGGACCTTGGTTGGGCTGGTGGATGGGCCAAACAACACAGGACTTTCACACAAAGGACCGGGTGTCGTGTCTCGCTCTTGTTCCGCGTGTCACCTAAACGTACATTTTGTGACCTCACCCAAAATCTTTTCCTGACTCTAACTGTCTCGTTCTTGTGCCGCATGTCAGTTTAACTTACGTTCTGAAAAACTGACGCTGACCCAGAGCGTCATAAAGTGACGCCAAGAGTCCCAGACAAGCAAATCTAAAGTTGACACCAAAGGGCTAGCTGCTGCAGGAGACTTTGTGCGTCACTAACAAATGCCAAAGAATGTGTTGCATTACCCGCTGCGCTGAGCTTAGTGGTGTTAACCAGAGACAGGAAGTATTATACGCATCAAATCCTTACACATGTGAGTAATAGGGGAAATTAGGATGTCTTTTGACAGCAATTTTAAATTTATCTTTGCATTGTGTTACAATATTATGACAATGCAAAGTCAAAATGACATCTCTTCCCTTAAGGTTAAGGTCAAAATATTTTTCTGCTTCTGGCGAGGCTCTTCTGGATAAAGGCTCTCTGTTGAGGTTTCTGGTTTCCCTGGCCCCGTGGCAGATGCTGCATCCTAAACACGACTTGTACACAAACATTATAATCAGGCCCCAGGAAGGGGAGGGGGGGTCCCAGCCTATTACCCTCTCATTTCTGTTTCTGACAGCCAGCAAACACAATCCCTGCTCTCTGACACTGTCATAACCTTAAGGACAAAAAAGTGGGGCTTGTTTCCCCTTGCTGTGAATCACTTACAAGACGAATGAATAATGCTTATTTATTCTACAAAGCTGAGTTAAATGTTGTATCCAGTTGAGTTTCCCACTACCTTGGCGGGTCAAATTGACTTCCATCTCATAGCACTTAAAGTAATCTCTCCAATAAGAAATTCTTTAATTCACACACTTTATCAGGGTTAATGGCTATGTGGGGCCTCTTCCTTTATTGCCCCTGTTTTTCCTGTGCTCAACGGAAAATGTGGACTTCTTCTATCCCAAAGTAGCTAAATCTTGTCTTGCACATGGCTGTGATCTCCAGCATCCAGGCAGCCCAGCAGGGTCCAGGAGACCCAGCAGGGAAGCCCTTCAGCCTTTCATCCGCTTTTCTTGGAAGCAACCTCTGTAGGTGATAAATGACAGTGTGCATGCTGAATGGTGCTTCTGGTTTGACCCTTAAGAGGGAACACCTCTTTTTTTCATTTCTCATGAAGAGGGCTAATTACCATGTTCTGTAGAGGAGCCATTCAATTTGAAGGCAGCAGAGAGGTTGAGAAAGCACAGGAGGGGGAAAACAAGCCTGTAAATTCATCATTTTTTTCCCTCAGTCCCTATAACACAAGGGATCCATGATCAAGTGTAGGATCCACTTGGACGCTAATTTGGAATTACATTAATTTTGGAAACTCACTTCAGGATGATGAGGGCTGCTGACGACAAGATGAGCTTTCTTTCTTGCAGCCAGTAGCAGTTTATTGCATCACCGCGTGGCTCGGCGTTCCAGCTGCTCTTTAACCACATCAGCTCTTCTTTTTAAAAACTGTGTGCAAGGCTCCATGTGCACCTAACCTAGAAATGGAGAGGAGAGATTTTTGCCAAAATCATTTAATTAGTACAGAGGGGACTGGATGATGCTGAAAGCTGGGATCAGGTGTCATGGTTTGAAAACAATGTCTTCCTGGAAAAAGTAGTGCCTCATCACTGCCAGCTCCTTTCAGATAAAGAAAGGGGGGTCGGGGAATGTGGGCCTTACTTGCTCATTAAACAGCTAAACACATTAGCTCTCCAAGTGACCCAAAGCAACAGCTATGTGTGAGTGAGTGTGTGCGTTTTGTACAGTTTAACGGTCTGAGCAGTTTCTTTTCAGCTAGCAGGGTTCATAATGTATGCCTGCTTGCCTGCTGTACTTCTCCAAGGTTGTGAGATACAGGATCTCTTTTGTAGCATAATCAAAGGGGGAGCTGGGAACTCTTACATCAGCACTACAGTACTCAGGGGTTAAATAACTTGACCCCACACGGGTCATTCTATTTAATTCACCCAATCTCTCTCTCTTCGGCCACAGTGACAGGCGTTGTCATTTTATTCATCTTTCTTATCACTACTTGCATGAATTAGGGCTGGAGGAGGGCAGGGCTAAAAAAAAAAAAAAAAGGTTGACAGTAATGACAACCTGAATCAGCTTCAAAGCAAAATGAACAGCCTAATTTCACCACCAGCATTATCCTTAGTGCCCATTCACTGAGGTTTTGAGTGTTATTGAATGAGTAGGGACACTACAGTTAAATTAAATTAAATTAAAAAGACTGGAACTAGGTAATATTGATAGTCAACAGTTGTTTTCAATATTAGTCGGGCGCTCTGTGTGACCACTGGTATGAAATGTTCTCAACACCCACATGTAGTTATTGAAATCTTAACTTTGTCTAATCAGAGCTGAGCCTCATCACATCCACTTTCAACAGACTAAGAAAAAGTGCCTCGTTATATGATTGCTTTGCAACAATAGCAACGTGGTTCTGGGGTAGGATTTATGATCCAGACAGAAATATTTAAATAACGATTACATGGGTTGTCAATAAAACTTTGTTCATACAATGGTGGTCCCCAGAGGATGAATAATTTTACTAGAGATATGCAAGGTCCCTCATGAAAATGTTCTAATGACTTTGGGCCTAAAGTTGAATTTCCACAATACCTTGGTTTATGACCCAATGCAGTTGAGTACAATGCATATCAAATGACAGTCCCATCAGCTGCACGTTGTGTTTGATGCTAAATAATTAGTGCATAAAAACTACAACACCACACCAGATCTAGCTAGACTGAAAACATGACAGGCACGGCGCACGCACTTGTTTGGGCTTACGAGTTGGCCAAAGAGTTGTAACGTTACGTTTTGAGTGGAGCGTGAGACGCGGAAATGGACGCCAATAAGATTCTGGATGGAAAGTTTACTTTTTAAAAGTTGCCAAATGGTTCCATTGACAAGACCGAAGTGATCTGTGTTTTTTGTCATTGTGAACTGAGCTATCATCACAGCACGTCCAGTCTGAAATACCACTTGATTGCCAAGCACACAGCTGATGCCAATCCCCCCCCCCCCCCCCCCCCCCCCCCCCAAAAAAAAAAGTATTGTTTTCACTCTTTTATTGATGGACAGTGTTACATTGTGTGAGAGAATATTTGCTCTAAGTGAGAATGTGTCAAATTGAACACTACAGTTAGGTGTTTCTGGCTCTGGAGCTGTGGAGTCTGGATCTGTGGTTGGAGTCACCTGCTGCTTCCATGTTCCTGCTCTACACCCTCTGCTACAATTCTCCATGTCTCTCTCTGTCTGTCCCTCTGTCTGTGTCTCTCTCTCTGTCTGTCTGTCTGTCTGTCTCTTTCTCTCAGCCCCAACTGGTTGAGTCAGATGACCCCCCCCCCCAACCTGAGCCATGGTTCTGCTCGAGGTTTCTGGCTCTTAAAGGAAGTTTTTCCTTGCCTCTGTCGCCTAGTGCTTGCACTTCGTGGGAATTGTTGGGTTTCTGTAAATAACATCACAGAGTACGCTCTGTATGGAAAGCGCAATGAGATAACTGTTGTTGTGATTTAGCGCTATATAAATAAAATTGAATTGAAATTGAATTGAATATTATTTGCCAATGTTTTTTTCAATAAAAACAAAACACACTTGCACAAAGCAAGCTGATCCCCTTTTCCATGTTGATAAGAGCATTAAAATGACAAAAATTAATGGAACAAAAAGAAATCAAGGGACATTTTTAGAATAGATACAAATGTACAGCACTATAAATAACAAAAGTTAGCTTGCTAACTATAGACTAAACTAAGATGGTGAACATGGTAAATATCATGGCTTAAGATCTGCATGTTAGCATTTAGCTCAGATCACCACTCTGCCTAAGAACTAGCATGGCTGTACTGAACCAGCAACCCTCCAAATTCAACAGTCTTTACCAACAAAAGTTAATTCAACTAAAATATGTGTTGTTTTCTGAAAGGCTCACACCCTGCATGGTGCTCCTGCAGAATATACTGGACTCAAGTCTTTGTTAATGGTTACCTCATGATCCTGTGGCCCAAACTGATTAAATCAGGACTGTGCACACATCTTTTGCTGAATAAACCAAGTTTGCATTGACAGGTTCAAAGACATTCCACTCACATTTACATGTAAAACAGAGGGCACTTTACACTGGAGCGAGTGGTATTGATTATATATTGAGGTGATATACTACACATTGCACAGGGAAATGTGATCAGAAAGGCACATGAACATATCTCCTACTCATAGAAGATATCGTTTCTGACTGCACTTCTGAGAGGCACGGGATGTATTTGCTGTGAAACGATATAGCATAAAAATATTAACTACACGTGGATGTGATTTTTTTATTAAAGGGTCCATGGTATGCTCATTCAGATGTGTTCTCCTTTAACTCCTTTAAGTGACTTCATGGATTAGACAGGTGGCTGAGTGGTGGGTAAATGCATGCATGTGTCTGTGTGTGTGTGTGTGTGTGTGTGTGTGTGTGTGTGTGTGTGTGTGTGTGTGTGTGTGTGTGTGTGTGTGTTTATTGGTGGGACTGTATGAGAGAGTGTGTGGGTGTGCGTACCGTACAAAGATGCACGCAGTTGGTGGATCACTCAATTCGTCGATTGTTTGGTTGGCTGGAGAAAGACAGAAGGAAATGACTAAAGAGGGGAGCATTTGGGGCATTAAGACTCTTTGTGACACAATCACCTGTATGTAGGCTGTGTGTTGGGTTTTGGTGCACCTGCACGCTACATCATTTCCAGAGAGCTATTTCTGATGTACTTAAACTAGTGTACACCAGTGAATGTTGCTCTCATGGTGTTTGCATGCAGTATGCTTGGTGTTCTGAATTTTGAGGAACATATTGTGACTTATTGAAATAGGGCATGATAGGATTTCTCCATAGGGGTCCTTCCTTTGCTTTCCCATGCCAAAAGCAGAGAAAAGACTCTCTATTATCTTCCCATTGCTGTATTTTTGTGTTTGCTTCCAGCCTCTTTGTGTATGGGCTGGGTTTGCAATGGCTGGAACTGAGTTGCAAAGTAATCTGAGATGTTTTACAGTAATTAGTCGTCTTTGTTGCTGCTGTGGAGACTGCTGTACTGACTCTGAATGGGGAAGGGGGGACTGCAATGGGGTTGGGGGTGAATGTGTGAGAGGGTGGGTGTGGGTCCCTTCTTTTGTAGCCTGCACTTCTCTCCCTCGCCATCCAGAGAGGGAATGGACTGAGGCAGCTGTCACTTAACATGTGAATGTTCCGAGGGCGGCCGAGGGGTCTTTAGAAAACTCTCCTTATTTTTGCCCCCCCCACCCATTCCATTTTTCAAGCAGAAGCAGCATGGAGTTTCTGAGCCACAGTCAGACCCAGAGGAGGGGCTTTGTTGGATGAGAAGGGGGAGAGAGTGAGAGAAAAAGCCTGGAGAAGGTAAAGGGGGCACTTTGCCGCCTCGCTGCCTGGTACAGGAGCAACCTGAGCAGCAGAGGCAGCGACGCTGTTGGCGAAACCGGCTCAATCTGACCTCAATGTGAAAACTGCACTTGGCTGGGAACTGTGGGAGTTCAACTGAGCCGTTGGAATACATTGTCTCCATCTGGGCGCACTATCCCATCGGCGGCGTTAACAAGGAAGGAATTCCTCTATCACAGCTCCCACAACAAAGAAGAAAGGGAGAGGAGCAGAGCTGGTGGGAGGAGAAGTGAAGTGAGGGGAGGGGTGCACTGTGAGGGGAGAGGAGGACATTGTTTGCCTGTGTCTGTGGGCAACGGAAAAGCATGAGTTATCAGGGCATGTGTGAGTGTGTTTAGAAAGTGTGTTTGTGTGTGAACGAGTGCACTGGATTGAGGTTGCATTGGACAGAGTATGCATGTGCATATGTGTGTGAGGAGTGTTCATGTTTGGGATGTTGGAGCCGGGAGGCCATTCAAAGGATGCTCAAACAAAGCTGGATTTTTTTTTGTCTCACTCCTTTTTGAATGGTGATTGAGGACTGGCTGGATTCCTTTACTCGGGCTGTTTGGTTCAACTGTGCTTTAGGGTAAGTGTGGTTAACGTAAGCTTCAAACCGCCAAAACTGCCACGAACCCAGGATTGGCTCACAAAGAGTTTGGTTTTAGACTTTGTCATTGAGGTAGCCATGTGACATTAGACCAGTTGTGAGTGCGTGATTTCCTTCACTTATTCTAACCAAAGTGTGGCAGGCAGTGAAATATTCCAACAGTGACGACATCAGAGTGAATGGATCATTCTGATGTAAGTATATTTTATTCAATTGAACAGTTTGTTCTTTGTAAACAGTATCATAGCTGCCTGGATTTCATGAAAGGATGTAGAATAATGATCAACATTTTAACATATCTCAGTCGAAATGGTAATTTTCAATAACTATTAATTTTGCCAAAGCCATAGCAACGTTAGATTATTTACAGTAGCTTTGGGTTGCATGTTTTTTAGAAGTCTTTGAAATATCGAGTGATCTTGTACTATATCCACCTTAAAATGTTATGAGTCTCATGGGTGAATGCACAGCTGCCATCCTTCATTAGGGACCACTACCATGATTACTACTCCAGGACCTCCCTTAACAGAGGCAGACACATAGCAGTCACACAATATTATAGGGCTCTGCTATTGTGATTGATGATTATTGTTCTGCTACTAATTACAAATACAACCATACAGCGCGTCTTGTATCATGTAAATGGAACAATCTGATTTTTTGTGTACTATTTTTATATGTAAAGTGATGCTTTCACTACATGCACATACACATCTCCCATATTGAGATTTAGATAAGAATTAGACATGAAATGTAAAAGTGAACTATCTGAAAATGATAATATTGGGTTTATTTTCTTTCATATTTTGTTTGCATTGCAAAGCCGCTAGACTATGTTTGTAATCAAATTCATCAGGAAATTTACTGCTGCCATGTATCATAAATCATCAAAGAAAGCGCTGTCTGAACTAAGGGCCATTGGAAAATAGGTTAAGTAATGGGATGGGCAGGTCACTTGCAATATGAGTTAAATGGTGGAGTGGTTCTCTGGTTCCCTGGTTCTCCTTCTAGTATCATAATGCTAGAAAGTAAAGTGAATATCATATGCTGGCGTAAGGCCTTTTGAGAGGTTTTCTCTGGTTTGCCATGATTATAGAATAATGGATGCCATGGTATTATTACAGTAAATCATCACATGTGATGGCTACAAACTGATTCGAATGCCTTATATAAAAAAGTATGTTGCATTTCAGCGTGTTGCCCAGTTTAGTAGACATAGAAAAACAATGTGTTTACATATTTATGTTTATACCATATCTATGGTAGTCATTTACGTACACTTTAATAAGACTACTTAGCATATCCTCACATACGTTGCAGCAGGATCACTGTACAGGCAACTGTGTAGTTTAGGAAACGACCACACATGCGCTGCAGTAACCGGACGCGGCACACCCTCTCTCTCTTGAATTGTTAACCCATATAAACACGGCCACAGACACTCTCTCTGCCCTCCTCAGGAGACCGCTGGGCAGTGATCTGAGCTAACTGGGTAATCATTGATCGTGAGGCTGGGGCTTTGTCTGGGTACCACTCTCTGATCCGACTGTGTTCTCCCCTGTGGATCCACTGACTGCATCATCTGCTCTGCAGAGACATGCATGATGTAGGTAATTACTAGACTAATGCACATGGAGCCATCATATACAACTAGGTCATTTTGAAGATTCTCATTTAGGTAAAAGCTGGGATGTATCTTTATTATAAGGAGATTCATGTTCGGGAGACGCACAAATGAGATTAGATTCAAACATGGGGTGGATCTTGACAGTAGCACAATGCAAAAAATCTACTTGGAGGCTGTGTGGCTTTGTGTGTATGGGAGAGCTGCATGTTAAGCATAATTCTAATTGCCTACTGTACCCATGCAACATCCCAATTTGCTCTTTGTCGACCCATATTGACCACCCCCCCACAGATCTTTAGCATGACCTGAGGTGACCTGTATGATTCTGAATGGAGAAGTCCAACCCCGCCTCAGAAGGAGGACCCGGCCTCGACAGGAACCCTCCCTGTGATCTCCTGATGGGCTCACCTCAGCTCCTCTAGAGCAAGATAATTGCATTCACCTTTAACCCTTCTGTCAAAACAATGAAGGCACTGAGCTGAGGGGGAAGCAGACGGGCTGACACAGATTGAAACTGTCACTGCCAATGACTCTTTTTAGTAATCTATTCATTTTGGTCAAACAATATGCTGATGACATCATGGTTGGATTCAAAAGTGTCATTCAGTCACGTAGTAGTGAGAGGAACGCCCTGTATCCTACAAGCTCCACTTGGTAATCACTATGAAATTGCGTGTTTTTGAGCTTTTCTCCATTAAACACCATCAGTTTTTCCTAACTATCGTCCACTGCCCCCATGCCAGTCCCCCCCCCCCCCCCTTTACATTTTTTTAGATAATTTTTGGGGCCTTTTTCCCCTATATTAGATATAGACATTGGATAGACATGAAAGCTGGGAGAGAGATGGGGGATAACACGCAGCAAAGGGTTTCACGTCGGACTCGGACCCGGACCGCTGCAAAGGACTCAGCCGGCTTGGGGCGCGAGCTCTTACTGGGTGAGCTAGGGGTCGCCCCCAATTCACCCCTTCTTATTATCACCCCTGAGAAATGAGGCGATGTCTGCCTTTTTATGGCTGTCATATTTGATCAGATCCTTAACGGGTTTCCCAGCGCTGGTCCAGACCGAGATAGAGAGAAGCTGGCTGTTTGCCACTGGTACAGCGTGCCAGGCTCAACAGTGGGATCCTCGACAAGCCTGTCACATTGATTTCTAAGCCTAGAATATTTCAGTGGGTGGTGTGAGATAGATGGGGAGCATGTGTATATGTGGTCTAAAGGAAAACAAAAGGATGGGGAATATCCAGGCCAAGTATATCGGCTGTAGTTCCTGCTGGTTTTTCATTGCCAAGAAAAGGGCAATATCACGTAAAAATGTTGCCAATAAAATATGTGAAAAACAATATAAGATGTGGCAAGCAATAGATAAAAAAAACTACAAAAAGCAGTGGTATAATTTTTATGTTGATTTACACTATGAGCATTTGTTCATTGCATGATGACCCAGAGCCCCCTTGTCTTATTTTAGGTAGCTGAAGGATCTTCCGCATGTATGGCCGAGGTGCCTTACCTCACCTATTACCTCACTAGCCTTGGGGCTGAAGGATCATGGGTAACCTTATCAGCCGGCCCAGCTGCCTGGGCCAGAAGTCCAAGCATGTGAGGTCAGACGAGGATTTCCTGAAGGAGTGCTACCAACGACGAAGAGATTGGCAGCCCTCGGAGCAACATGGGGAGGCCAAACCAGAAGTTGCCGTCCACAATAAAGCAAGCGAGGATGCAAACAAGGAACGAGAGCTGGAGAGAGACAAGGAGGCACAGGAAATTGATCAAAAGAGGGAGGAGGGAGCGTATACTCCCATTTCGGATAAACCCCTCCGCAGCTCTCCTGCATCCACAATCAGGAGCACTAGTACTCTGGAGAATGCCTGGCACAACAGCCCTTCCCCAATAAAAACATCTCGAAATGGGACACTAACAAGGAGATCAGTGCCTCCAGAGTTTACCAGATCCCCCTTGGCTCACCCGGACATGAGCGCAGCAGAGAGGAGGGCTAGCTTCCAGAGGAGAGACTCCAGAGAAGGAAGCCCCTGGTCCTGGAAGACTCTGGGATCCCGTGAGGTTACAGAGGTGACGGAGGTGACGGAAACTACTGTAACCGAAATTGTGGAAGTTACCGAGTATCCGTCTGGAGATAAAGGAGGGGACCCCATAGTCACCAGAACTGTAAGAGTCCTGAACGGGGTCGCCGAGGAACTCGCAGAGGTTGATAAAAACACCAACTTTCAAATACGACAAATCTCAACTGTCCTCCATTTCATCCTTTCCTCTTCTCATCTGAACATAAAATTATTTATTTGTAACTATTCCCATCTAGACTCTGTAAAAGTGTGTCTTTCTTGTCTCTATAACATCGTGGTGGGTGTTTTTTTTAAACAGTGACTTTTATAAAACAACACTACTTTAATTTGCAGCTCCAAAGTGATGGACACTCAAGCTCAGACCAGGATTCCAGCCTGGATAGATGGAGGGTACCTTTAACTTGTTTCTCCTTGTGTTGCAGTAAAACTTGGCATTTTTCACCTCTGTTGACATCCTTTTCATTAATTTGTACTTTAGCTAATAGTTTTTCATGATCTTTCTCAAGGGAACAAGATCTGCCTTGGCTACAGATTCTGAGACATTTCTCCAAAACCTGGAGGCTTTGCTCACATGGGTCAGTGAGATAGAGGAGCTCACAGCCCATCAGAAACCTCCTTCCTCAGAGGTCAAAGTGGCGAAAGCACAGCTCCAAGAACAAAAGGTCTGTTATCACCAATATTGTTGTTCCAAAAAAAAAACATATGGAGAACTTTAGTAGTGGGAATACACCTGAAGGGTTGACCTATAGAAAGGTGTGCTGAGGTCATGAAAATGCTCAACTGCTTCCTTAACAACATACATTCTGTGCTATTCAATAGTGAATGGGTGGCATTCATAGTCACAATGAGCTCCAGTAAGTCTTTGTGAACATTTCCTGGGGCACCTTTCAGCTGTAATCACACCCACTGTGAGCTCTTTGGGTGAGGTGAAACCTGCCTCCCTCTTGACAATGTCAGCTTGACACATGAGACAGGGCTTCCTCCACACTGATCCAAAAGCAGAAAAAAACAAACAAGAATGGGGCTTTGATTAATATTATTTCTTACTGGAAGCAATGTGATTTTTCTGAAATTGAAACATAACTGTATCAAATATACGGTGTTTTGTAGTTATAAAAAAAAAAACGTTATTCTTATTTGTCACATAAAATCCAATATAATGTAGTGAGAATAAATCTCAGCAGTTAACCCATCCTAAGCATTAGGATACATACACATACAGCACCCGGAGAGCAACTTGGGGCTCAATGTGTAACTCAAAGACTCTTCGACATATGGCCAGAGGAGGCCGGGACTGAACTGCCCATCTTGTGATTTACCACATGCCACACATGATAAAAACAGATTTGATTTAATACAGAAGAGTGGTTATGAGGGCTTTGGAAGATGTGTCAAAAATGTAATTTTTTTAGACTCCTCAATTTATAAAAAAGCTTTTTCATTTGAAGTATGGTTTTACCTGAGTGTATTCGTTTGTTTTACAGCTCCTGCAGCGCCTCCTAACAGACCGAAGGCGTAGTATGGACTCCTTGTTTTATGAGGGCCCTCGGCTTTCAGAGGCCCATCCAGGACAGGAAGGGGAGCAGGAAAAGGTCAAGCTCTCCACTCTCAAACAGAAGTGGGAGGCCTTGCAGCTTGGGGCAGAGCAAAGGTCAGCTACCTTTAATGGCAATGCCCAACTTACATTTGGCAAAGCTTACTGCATGATATCATTTTTACTCACCGATGGTAACAATCAATTGGCATTGTGTTGTTGGTAGGAGAGCCAGTCTGGAGCTCATTCTGCCCAGGGCCCAGCTCTTCCAGGAAGGAGTAGACAGCTTGCAGCAGTGGCTCATATCTGTGGAACAGACCCTTGCTGAACTACGCAATGCAGAGAGAGTGATGCTGCATCTATCAGAGGCTACAGATAGGGCCAAGGTTGGAAATCTACCATGTATGATTCAACTGCATGTACAGGAGCCTATAGTAAATGTGCATTATGCGGTTTGAGTGGAGAATTATAACTTTGACGTGTTTCACTTTCTTTCAGGCCGTTGTTGAAGAGATTCAAGTCAAAACGTCTCAGCTAGGGAAAATTCAAAAGTCAGGACATGAGCTGATGGAAGCAATTTCAGGTAGGCCTAGTGTTTTCTACAAATAAAAACATTAAGTGTAGTGTGCTCATTGAGGTTGGATCAATATTAGTTTTTAATACCAATACAAATATTTTGTTCTAAAACTGCCAATAACATCAGCAAATCATTTTCCTGCAACTATTTAAATCTAATGGTAATAATATGAATACATGTCATCAATTCAGAGGAAGAAGCTCAGCTGGTGCAGGAGAAGATGGATGCTCTACGTATCCGTTGCTCTGTGCTGAGTCTAAGCAGTCTGGACGTGCTGCAGAGGCTGGAGCAGGCCCTGGAGGCCTCTAGTCGCTGCACCTCCAGCCAGGAGGACCTCCATTTGTGGCTGGGCCGCATCGAGAGGGAGCTCCTGGGGGCAGCAGGAGCGCAGACACATGCTGGAGATGCCGTACTATGTGCAGCTGAGAGACAGAGGGTAATGTTCCCACTCAGTCCTAAAATGAACCGGCCAATGCTTCAGCAGTCTTGCTAACTTTTTCTGTGGAAACATTCTCACGACTTTTTTATTCATCATAGAAGTAAAAAAGTGTTACAAATACATTGTTTAAGTAGCAAGAAACTGAAATCCAGCTGAGCAGCTAACTTTTAATGGAATTCAATTACCATTTCTTAATTACACAGTGCTTGTCTGACTATTACAAGTCAATGTCCATTGTAAAAAGGCCTATAACGGTATTTTTAAGTTACTACCATCTGGCTTCATTTCTGGATAGCACACACTTTGTGAAAGCTAAAATTAAGTTTCAATATCAGTTCTAAAAAGTAGCTTGTTAGCTTTCAAAGTTTTTTTTCACTAGAATAACCTCACTTTTGTTTGCTTTGCTAGCTGGCAAGCTAGCTAACTAACGGTTCAACTTAGCAAAGAAACTTAAGATATGTTTACAATAATTCAGCAAAGCCTTTGCTTTGATGCATATAATGAATGCCAAATGCTAGGGTAGCTAACGTTAACGTTGCTATGAAAAGTAATTTGTGAAGGCTAACACTAAGTTTCCATATGAGTTCTAAAAAGTGTCTTGCTAGCTTCGAAAAAGCATGCTGTGAAAAGTTAAATTTAAGTGAACTCTGCTGACTATAAAAGCTAGTAAGTACATTTTTTCGAGAGTTAGCAATTTATTTCTTAAATTAACATTATCTCATTTCTATTATAGAAATATAGATAGTATGTATAGTATGTCCAACGTTAACATTAGTGGACTTCAGTGATGTAAAGCATCTAATGTTATCACAGCAGATATTCTTTGACATTTCATCGCAGGGAAAACACAGGTGTAACTAATTATCTTAATACAAGTGTAGCCATCATTAGTGGGATTAGGTACAACTGCACTTTCCCTGCTTTGATATGTCAGATTGTCTGAAAAAAGGCTTATATCAGGTGAATGCTTCATAGGATAACTTAAACCTAATACTTATTTGATCACAAATATATAATTTTATATATATATATGTACATTTTCAAGCATTTTTTCACTGCTTATATCTTGATATTTCTTACTACTTCGCTCATAATATTTGTATCTTAAATATTTTTGTCTTGACTACAAATCATTTTAATGGAATTGTTCAATTCTTTTGAATGGTCTGTTTCACATTTTGCATTCTCTACATACTTTCATCAATGTTGTTGTTAGACACACTTATTCTTAAGTTTATGTTTAAGCTCTATAAGTTCATTAATTCATTAATGTCCAAGAACTGTCTATAACCTGAAACATATTATTTGCTTTAATCTTTGTTTATGTATTTATTTATATTTATTCATAACCTGGAATGATACAGCTGCCGGTATGTGGTGTTAGATTTCATAATAATGTTATCATGTTTCCATTAAAATATTGTATATGATAGTGTTATAATATTTTGTTATACATTATATGTTACAGTAAAAATGCTTTGCTAACAAACAATATATTCTCATCAGCTGGAACAGGCGGTGGTGAAAGAGATGGCTTGGTTCAAAGACACAGCGCTAAGTCTTGAAAAACTGAAAACCGTTCATCTGGATCCAAAACTCATAGCAGAACAACTCTATGAACAGAAGGTTGGACCATATATTTCCCACTTTGAATTAAAGAAAAAAATGACATGTTTATTTGTTATCTGTCATTTCTAAACTGTTTACAGATTTAAAGTTTAAAAAATGAATTAAAGTTATGTTTGGTAAGTGAATTTCATTTGAGTGTATTATCTCCTGAAAAGATTTTGGCAGTGGAGATTCTCCAACACCGGTTCAACATTGAGAAGATGGCAAAGATCGCTGAAATCTTGCTGACATACAGTGATGAAGGAGAAACAGTCGATTTGCAGGTATTCTACACACTTCATTTCACTCGCCGGATTTACTAATAGTGTAAATGAATGTTCTTTCAAGGTGTTTATATTTGAAATGTATTTATTTTACTGGCACCTCTCCGTGCAGACCCCTCTAGAGGCCTTACAGGAACAATGCAACACCACCTCTGCCACCAATTCCCATGTGGTCCTGCAGCTTGAGCACGCTCAGTCGCTTCTTCTCCAGTTCTCAGAGGGCCTTGCTGAGGTCTCGCCCTGGCTTAAAGAAACTCAAACCCTAATTGAACAGCTCTCCCTGAGCACCATTAGCTATGAGGCATTTCGGGAACAACAGGACCTCTTACAGGTAGAAGAAACCTGCTTCTCTACATTAGAGTGTCATCTTTTCTTTCTTTTTCTCATTCCATTTTTGTCAACAAAGACGTCCTTTAGTACTTGACAGTCGGATGTTATTTTCCCCTAGATGAATGAGCTGTTCTGTTATAGTTCATTAATGTACTCTACCCCCTGACAGGGTTACTTTTCTACCTGTGCACTATAACCATATCACATTTTTGTCAAGTATGCCATGAAAGATGTGTTTTTTTTTTTTCAAACTCCCTCTACTCATTGTAGGGATTAACCTCAAATTATTATACATTGATTACAAACCTTTATTTGTATCTTTCTTTTGCCAAGGGTCTGAGGGAGTCTATAGCAGAACACAGACCTTTGATTGCACGCTTATGCTCTCTGGCAAAACGCTTGTCAGAACTGAACCCCATTCAGGGGGACGAGTTCTGTCGAATGGCTTCAGAGACCGAGGAGCAGCATAGAGCCATCAGAGACCGGGTCAGAGAGACTGCTAATCTACTCGAGGAGTCATTGCCTAGATTCACTCAGGTAAGAATGCTTGGACAACGCAGGACATTCTTGAATTAGCCCTACACTTTGCAATGTATCGCAAATTCACACAAGCAAACAACATATCTTTTCTTTTGTCTGTAGCTGAACGAGAGGATGATCCTTATCAGAGAGAGTCTTGACCGTCTGCACAGTCGATTAGAGACCCCCACCTCTCTACAATGCCTCACCCCAAGGATCCAGGAGCAGCTGCAGGACAACAAGCACACCCTGGCTGAGCTATCCAAGCTGATGCTGGGCCTTAGCAGTGTCAAAACACAGGCAGATGAACTGCTGGCTAACACGCGGGCAGCTGGTGATGGATCTGTCGGCACAGGTGAAACTGAGAAATTATATTATTTGCATACATTACAGATATGATACTGTCCTAGTACACACAGCAATGCTAATGTTGGGAAATTGTTAATTCTAAGCAATATCCCTGTTAAATCCTTGTGATTTTAGCAATCCAGGAGCAGGTGTCCGGTCTGTCCCAGCTGTGGGATGAGACACATACTCAGGCCCAGGAGAGAGAAAGCTGGCTGCTCAAACTCTTGGATCTTGCCTTGAAGTTCTGGAGCGATGTCAGCGATGTCACGGCTGCTCTCAATGATGCTCAGCAGGCAGTTTTGGATCTCAATGCTAGTCGGACAGATTCCGAAACAATCCGCCAGAGCCTTGAAAGCATGCAGGTTTGTCTGGAAGCTCTTAAAGGCATCATGTATAAGAATCCACAATGTTATAAAAAAAGACTCCATGTAACCTTTTCCATGCTTTCAACTTTTAGACTCTCAGGGAGGATGTTGATAGTTTACAGGGAGATCTGGACACCCTTGGTGTTTTGGGAATGGATCTGATGTCAGCATGTGGCGATACAGACAAACCAGATGTCACAAAGACCCTGGATGAAGTATGGAATACATTTAATCATTTCACATGAAATACTTTTTTACCTGTGATTTTGTGTTAACAAACTAAAATCCTTGTCTGTTTGGTGCCTTGAAGCTTTATTGCACATGGAACAACTTGAGTAAACTGTGGAGCGAATGTCACAAAAAGCTGGAGGAGTCCTTGCAGTTGGCACTGCATTATCAAGACACTATGCAGGTGGGTTTCCATATGCTAACACATCCCCCATGCCACCCCTGCCTGACTTAAGCAGTGTTATGGCACCATGCCAAAGACAAAGCTAGTCTTTTATTCTGTTACAAAAACAAAGTCCAGACTACTCCCTGTAGCTTTACTTTTGAGTGACTCGCACACTGTGTGGTCCTCTGCCAAATGCAGATGAGTGTTATGGTGCAAATTGTGCGAGACAATATCTAAAGAAAACTAAATGAAGTGTGTCCAGCTTCATATACAGTGCCAACAGGGTTACACATTCGCAGTTAGCAGACATTTCTTCGCTGTTAAAAATCACATTCAGCAAGACTTCAGGACTGAGTGTTTGTACAGTATATGATGTATTGCAATTTAATTCCCACTCTGTTATTATTCTGCTAATAGGGTCTTTTTGAGTGGTTGAAGTCAGCTGAGCTGAGGTCTACTGAAGAGTTCATGGTAGGAACTGACCTGGAATCCGTCAAAGAGCAGCTACGCAATCTCAAGGTGAGTTTATATGCTGAATAACATGCATCCAAAGTTTCTTGGTCTCCTGTTATACAGAGACTGTGTTTTTGGCTATACGTGTTTTAATTTAACTAAAAGCATATCACATGACATGACAACTAATATGGAAACATTATATTACGTGCTTTATGTTATGGTTTTACTGTAAAGTGTCTTTGATTATTGTTATTTCTTTATCCTTTCCCTCAGGAATTTAAGCGGGAACTTTACCAGAAAAAAATCGAGATTGAAAGCCTGAACCATCGCTTTGTGTGCCGGCTGTCTCCAGGCTCAGAGCGCCCAGGCTCCGTCTCACCGCTGTGTGACTTCAGACAGCGCTGGGACAGCTTGGAGTCAGAGACTGTCAGCAGACAGGTGAGAATATGCAGGCAGATATTCTGTATGTTATGTATTATTATTCAACAACAGACCGCTCCCCCTGTATACACTACATTTAGCTGGAAGACTGTATACTGTAAAACTATATGTTTGACCTTGTTTCCTGTGGTGACATCAGCATCAGCTGGAGTGTGCTCTGCTGGGTCTGGGTCAGTTCCAAAACACGCTGGACGAGCTACACACATGGCTTTCCTGGACTGCTAAGCAACTGCAGGGCAGCCGGCCAATCAGCATCGACCTGCAGGCCTGTGAAATAGAGCTGGCCAAACACAAGGTTGGTGGTGGCCTGAACACAATTTGTCCTAAGTGTAATCGAGCTTCTTCAGACTTTGAAGGTTTCAGAAAACAGTGTGCAACTCTTATCTTTCTCACAGAGCTGTGGGCTTATCTGCTAGATAATAGCCTTGAATGACTAACACACTCTCCTTTCCCAGTGTCTCTGCCTCACATATTATTTCTGCTAACTCATGCTTTATCAACACTTCTAGAAACGTACATGTCTTTGTCTGTACTGCCGGACACAATTCAGACCAGAGAAACACTCCTAACACCTCCAAGCAATAGATTTGAATCCCACTCTTCCTCTTGTGCTTCTTTTTCCTCCAAGGTCTTGCGTAATGATGTCATGTCCCATGTTCGCACGATGGAGTCCCTGAACCAGGCTGGCAGGGGGCTGCTGGAGGTTGGGTCCGGGGACAGCCCACATGGTCTGCAGCCTCGGCTGGAGCAACTCAATGACAGCTGGGAGTTTGTCCGCTGTGAGACTGAACGCAGGCAGCTGGAATTAGAGAACAGACTGAGTCAGGTGAAGAGGGAAAAAAGATCTGTTATTTTGTTTCAGTTGCAATAAAAGTCACATAGAAGTATAGAAAGATAGTGAACTATTTATTTAAAAAATATATATAAATATGGACTGGGCAATGTTTTGCTGTTATATCGATATTGTTATATGAGACTAGACATCGTCTTAGATTAGAACACCGTAATATACAACATACGTGTTGTCTTTTCCTGGTTTTAAACGCTGCATTACATTAAAGTGATGTAATTTTCTGAACTTACCAGACTGTTCTAGCTTTTCTATTAATTTCCTTTACCTACTTATTGTAAGCAATTTATTGATTATTTTTCAAAAATCCCATTGTGTAAATAGTTTTTGAAAACACCAAGTCAACCCTAAAATATAGTCACAATAATAATATCAAGGTATTAGGCCAAAAGTATCCTGATATTTTCTCTATGTTGCCCAGCCCTAATATGGACTGTTAATGTTTTTTTCATTAAAAAAAATTCTTCTCAGCTGTATTGCATTTTATGTTTTAATTATCAATTTATCATGGCACTCTCTTGTGGGGATTGTAGGTTAACATTCAAATGTGTAGAGGCGTGGCCGTTTAGCACACATACAGAGGTTAATTCCTAGATGCCCTGGGTCTAGGGTTTAATCTGACCAGGGACATTTTCCCTGCGTGTCTTCCCCCTCTCTCTCCCCTTTCATGCAGGAACTATCCTATCATTAAAGGCGGAAATGTCCATAAAAAAGCTGTATGAAAAAAGATTAATAAAATAAAATTTGTAGAGGCGAGCCCAAATTGAAACTGGTTGCTGTTATTGTAACACCAGAAGGCAAAGTTTATAATGAAATAATTTAAACCATATCTACAACTTGAAACTGCAGTGTAATAACCAAATAATGTGTAAGTCGGCTGTCATTGTTACATTTGTACAGTTGCAGTAAAGTGACAGCCACATCACCATAGGAGACATTTCATTCATTCTGTCGTTTTTACTGCAGGTACAAGATGTTACAATGGAAATTCAGGATCTCCTGCAGTGGCTGGAGAACACAGACCTGAGACTGTCCTCCTCTAAAACCGTGTGGGGTATGCCGGACTCTGCCTGTGAGAGACTCAATGCACATTTGGTAAAACGGACAGGACTTTTTACTGTACAAATAAAGACATACACAAGAAATAAAAGAAATGTGTACATGTAAGCCAGTACAAAAACATTTCTTCCCTAAAAACGGGTTGTCTTTCTTCTTTTCAACCTTAAAAGGAGTTGTGCAGTGAGATGGAGTCAAAGCATCACGCCTTCACGGATGTGAAGAATGCCATCCTCAGGATGCTGGAGAGCAGCGACGTTGTGCGGGGATCGAGCACCGAGCACAGCTTATCTATTCTGGAACAGAAATGGGCGTCTGTTTACAGCAAAGTCCAGGAGCGAAAGGTCATTTAACTCGTCATAGCAATGTGTCATCCTGCTGATATATCAATCATGTAGTGCACAATTATATCTGAATGTCATGCTGGTCCCACAGGCGAGGCTAACAGAAGGATTGAGTCTGGCCAAGGAGTTCCACGTTAACGTCCAGGAGCTTCTCACTAAGATGAGCAAGTGTGAGGAGTCCATTGGGCTTTTTCCTGCTCCCAGCTTTGTTCTGGACAAAGTCTGTACTCAGCTGCAGGACCACAGAGTAGGTCTTTTTTTACATGATCTGCCTGCTTCCTATCTAGGGTTACCGAACAAATTTGGAAATATTCATTTTTGCTTCATGAAATACTATTATTCCTACAGACACTGGTGAATGAGGTGAATGGTTACGGTGAGAAGAAGACCACAGTGGAAAGCACAGCCCGCAGACTAATAGAACTGAGCCGGAAGGAAGACTGTGATGTCATTCATAACCTAATCATGACTGTCCAGGATCGCCACAAAAAGCTACAGCAGCGAGCTTCAGAGAGAGGCAGGGCACTGGAGGAGGTCAAAAAGACTGCCAAACAGGTAGACCCCTCTATTATCACCCACACTTACGTACTGACTTGTTTCACTCTGAGTTACTTTTGTAAAAACATGTATCTATCTCTTATGTACGTCTTTATGTTACACATTTTAGTTTAATGAATCGTGGCGCCTGCTGTTGGACTGGATGACGGAGGTAGAACAGACATTAGACACGCACAAAGAGATTGCTGTGTCCCACAAGGAGATTAAACAGCAACTGACTGAACAGAAGGTGCAGTAGGAATCCTGATGAATACAACTTGCTTATATGCTGTTTGTATGAATATATGCCTTTACCGATCTCTGATCTCTAATTAGGAGTTCCAGAAACTGCTGAGGTCGAAGAGGCCCATGTATGAAGCTACACTGAAAAGTGGACGCAGCCTTCATGAAAGAGCTCAAACCAGCCACGATAGACAGCACGTGGAAAATCTAGTGGCTGAGCTCAAAGACACGTGGGACACCGTCAGTGGCAAGTCTATGGAGAGGTATGGAACTTTATTAGACATGCAAATTCCTACCTAGTATTTTGGAGAAAAAAAATCCTGATCTTGTATAAGTACGAAATTTTGTGCATTGCTTCTCTAAGACAACACAAGCTGGAGGAAGCGCTGCTGTTCTCAGGGAGATTCACAGATGCTCTCCAGGCACTGAATGACTGGCTGTACAGAGCCGAGCCCCAACTGGCTGAGGACGTTCCGGTTGGCGGAGACAAAGACATGGTCAACAACCTGATAGACAAACACAAGGTGCAATATCTAGCAAATATTTATATGTGTGGCCTTGATAATTAACAAAGTAAAACCAGGGTTTGATGCATAGATAGAGTGTAAGTGGAGCCAAAACATCTCCATTGCCCCCTGGTGGAGGGCTTCAGAATAGGTCATAAATCCCACCCTCTCCGTGTAAGCGAATGGGACATGGGCCAACTTAAAAAAATGAAATAGATGTTAATTTAAAAAAAAATCAAAAGATGTTTTTGGTCATTTTAGGTAGCTCCTATCATGCTGATGTTTTTTTCTGGTTTGGTTTTAATAAGTTATTTAATTTAAAACGGGGTGAAAAGTCATGATTGACAGTTGTGATTGACTCGCGATTGGTCGGGCGGGTAGGCGGGACTGGGTGACTTTGGTGCCGTGGCTCTGCCGCCCAATGACTACTGCGCAGACTCTGGCTTCAAAATCACAATATTACAGGATGTTTCGGCTTCGCTTTTGCACAGTGGGAGGAAGCGGCGATGCGTCCATTTTTTTTTTTCACAGTCTATGTGGTAAACACATTGGCTAAACACAAAGGTGTATTCACAAAAGTTTTGTTTTGGGAAACAAGAATAGTCTTTCAGCCTCTTAGTCTTCAATAGAGTTCTCTGTGTAGATAGCGTGTGGTTCGCAGCCGTCAGCGTGCCACTTCTGTAATTATCTCCCGCCGGAATAAATCTCCACCTGAATCTCATCTCCACACCTGCTGTGGGCCTGGGCTAACCTCTCAGTCACATTCGCTACAAGAGACAGCGAAAAAGCAACAGGCTGCCAATCATCAATGACAGTCACAGTTTGCCAGTGACAAGCCAAAACATACAATGCAACAAAGTGACAGCCATTCGGAGTGAAGGCAGCGTGAGGGCAGCGTGATGTATGTACATTGGTTGCTGGAGTCGATGAAATTCCTTCAAGGTGGCAGAAACACATTGTATTTATGTCTATATCTGACATGTTTGTGGCATTTTTTCTCATATATTTCGTTACCCCTATCAAGCAACAAATACCTTTAAATCCAAAGGTTGTGACTGGACAATACCTCTTAAGTGACTTCAGAGACCTCTTGCAGATACTAGACTATAGCATGCTACTATTGATACAGAAGCGTCACCGTGTCAAACGCCAAGCAACCAGGAGATAGGCTTGCCCAGGAACACCCATCAAGAGAGTGCGTTTTGCTGTCTCTTGTTGCTAAAGTGACTTCAGCATCAGTCACTCAGCATCCCACAAACACGCCCCCCCCCAACATGTCAATCTGACCCACGTGTCCATCAGCTAACCATTCCCACTTCCCTAAAGACAATAGGATGATATCTTAACACTATCTACGATAGAAATCAGGATTCATGCTAGAGAGTTCCAGTGTAAGTGTCTATGTAAATCATTTTACTACCTTGGCATAACTGCTATAAACTATATTATTAATCTGCAATGATTTGTTGATATTAAGTTGCTGTATGTCTGTATGCGTTTCTTCACAATGCTGTTTTGTTGCAAACTTGGTCTTACCAAATGTCCTTCCTCTTAGGCCTTCCAAAAGGAGTTAGGGAAGCGAGCTGGATGCATCAGGACCCTGAAGCGCTCTGTGAGGGATCTGACCAGGAGCAGCACAGCTGATGCTCACTGGCTACAGGAGCAGATGGATGAGCTGGAGGGCCGCTGGGAGGCAGTGTGCAAACTGTCGGTCAGCAAGCAAGACAGACTGGAGGCTGCGCTTCAGCAGGTAGTTCTCACACAGAATGAAGGTGACGGGTAAATGAGCTTTTATTGTGCCTGAAGCTGAAGTTTCATCCAGAGTTGTGTCTGGCTGGAAAAGTCTAACTAACCCCTCATAGTTTGTTGCAGGTAGCTGTGGTCATGAACAAAAATATGATAAAAGGAATGGATAGCAGTTGATTGGCTGATTTCAGACCATTAATAAAAGGTGATGGGTCGACCCTACTCTCATCTAAATCTTAATCTTTGTCTTTGTTCTTGTTAGGCTGAAAAGTTTGATGACCTCGTCCACTCCTTCGCAGAGCGCCTCACTGAGGCAGAGAGGGTACTGAAATATGGAGTGATACCAGAGGAGGAGGAAGGCTTGCTTGCTTTCCGCAAACAACACAAGGTAAGTAACAACATGGTACTTTATCATTCCATATATACTGTATAAATATATATCTCTGTCGTCCGTTGGAGCGGCTGGCAGACTTCATTTTGGCCGACCTGACGTGCTCGGTTGGAAGGCGGGCACTGGCGGCAGTCAGTCTCAAATGACCAATCTGATTGGTCGATGAGCTTGACTAGAGTCTCTCAAAATCAGACAAAAATCTTTCAAGCCGACGTTTGTCGATCTAAAATTAATCTAATCCATTTCAAATAGCACGATTTTATTAAACCAAAGGTTTTCAAAGTGTTGCACAAAAATATAATACTGAATAAATAGATAACACAATAAAAGCAAAATAAAAAGATGACAAATATAAAGATAAAATAAATAAAAATGAAATAAATAAAATGCACTGCCAGCATAGGGTGAAAATATCCAATATATACAAATAAGATCAACACTCTACCTGGTGTTAAAGGCCAAAGAAAAGAGGTTGGTTTTAAGAAGAGTTTTAAAATGAGACAGAGAAGAGGCCGGTCTAATGTGCAGAGGCAGCCCAGTCCAAGGTTTTGGAGCTCGGTCCCCTCTGAGCTTAAGCCTAGCTTTAGGCCCCGTCAGGAGCAGCTGGTCAGCTGACCTGAGAGAGCGGCTGGGGGGTGTAGGGGTGCAGCAGCTCAGAGAGGTAAGGTGGGGCACAGCCATTCAATTTCAAAATGAATCCTCAAATAGATGGGCATCCAGTGGAGTGAAGGTAAAATAGGTGAGATAGATGCTCATACTTGCTTGTGTCAGTTAAAAGACTTGCAGCTGCATTTTGAAATGAAGACAGATTCAGCAACTGCATGTCCCATTTCTTAAAATGTTTTCAGAAAAACGTCTCGGTGAACTATTTTAGTAAAGTATGAGATTGTATGCTGAACAAGCTGTCATGAGTCTGGCTTTGAATTACCGGAGAAACCAGACCCACGTGACTTGTTCGTCCAATCATGTGGCAAGGAAAATGTTCCGAGGCACTTTTTTTGGCCAACTCGAGGAGGCAGTTGGACCGTTTCTGCCAACAATCAGCTGTTGTGTATGGACCATAGCACTTCTAAAAAGGAGAAAGAAAAGAAACCTACATTGTTTTGAAATTATTTAACTGTTGAATACTACATGAGAATCTGTGTTTTACTGGCTAGAACGAATAAATCCTTTTTCTCCCCTTCTAAAGGAATCAATGGATGTCCTGCAGGCTCAGGGAATGGAGTTACAGAACATCCAGTGTCTGGGTGAGGAGATCCTGGCCTCCTGTCACCCAGACTCCATAATCACCCTAAAGTCTTGGATCAGTGTCACCAAGACCCGCTATGAGGAGGTGAGGGCTGAAGGGCTCCGAAGTTAGTTAGTCACAAGACAGAGACTCATTGTTTGAATACCTTTAGCCATGTCTAGACGTTGAAACAGTGACATTTCAGCTAAGTGTGTTGTCCATTAGATTTGCATTAAATTGAAAATAGAAATGCCTTTAGCTTATAAGCAGATAAGACAACACACACTAACAACAAAAAGACTTACTAACCAGAAGGGGCAGTCCATCAGATTTCTTGGTCACATTTAACAGCATCTGAATAGAACTACCCCCCCCCCCCCCCCCCTCCGGGTTTTCAGGTTCAGACCTGGGCTCAGCAGCAGGGCCAGAAGATCCAGGCCAGCTTGGCAGCACTGGAGGCAGAGAGAGAGGAAGTCCAGAGGCTACTGGACTGGATCTCCTCAGCAGAGGAATCCCTCAACCTCAGAGACCAAGAGCCTCCGCCGGTGACCACAGAGATGAACCAAGAGCTGATCGAGCAACACAAAGTATGATTCTTCTCTGTTCTATGAGCCAACTCCTTTACCATCTTACTAGTCTATACTATATCGACAACGTTTCATTTTCAGGGATTGCTCTGGTGCCGCTGGAAATTCCGCCCGATGTCCCTCATTCCGGCCAAATGTCCATTACCTTCCTCTTTCTTTGTGTTGGCATTTTAAACTCAGGTGGATCTATGAGGACTATGGTTATCTGCTCCTCAGATCTCTGCAGGGTAAATCCACACAGCTAGCTAGACTATCTGTCCTATCTGAGTTTTCTGTTGCACGACCAAAACAACCTTTGAACGTACACGTTCCACCAAAACAAGTTCCTTCCCGAGGATATTTTACAGCAGCACTGTTGCTTTGTCCGGCACCTAGCGACACTCAAGATGATTGTGATTGGTTTAAAGAAATGCCCAAAAAACAGAACATGTTATCTCTCATCCCGGAATACTGTGTGGACTAGCCAGACCCTCTTCCGCAGCGCTGTGGAGGAAGGTCTGGCAATGCGGGACTACCATCTAACTGATATTAATACTTAACCATTTAGTACTAAAATGTGTGCTCTGAGGAATGTACAGCAGAATTATTTCCCAAATATTTTTTGCACCATAATTGTTCATTCATCTTCATTCTTTAGACTTCTGAGCAGCTCCTCCATTTACTTTTTTCACAGCATTGTGGGCCAGTATAATTATAAATAAGTTAATCAATACACATGGCATAATGTACTTTACCCTGGTTCCAGAACTTTCAGAGCATTAAGAAGCACCTCTTGCTGTCCAGTGTTAACACTGATATTTCTTCTTTTCAGATATTCATGGAGGAGTTGAATAAAAAGTTCCCAGAGGTTGAACACGCCACACAATCCTGCAAACACAAGAGCATTTCGAAACAGCACGTTTCCCCGAGCAAACGGCCACTCACAAGTAAGCCATCATTTAAACAGCATGGTTTACATTCTATACAAAGAGTCATTATTGTAACATCAGCATTGGCAGTTTAAAGACCTCTACCGGCTAATTGAATGAGTTGCCTTAAGCTGATTCCTGACTCCAATATTGCTGTTCCTCCATCTAGAAAGGAGGAGCACTCTGAAGCTGCAGCCTGCTGTACCGGTTCCCCTGGAGCACCTTGACCCCCAGACCCCAGAGCTCAGTCAGCTGGTCAGTCAGTGGCAGAAACTTTGGCTCCTGGCGGTGGCGAGACAAACCCGTCTGGAGCAACAACAGCAAACACTTAAAGAGGTTATTGTACTTTTTAAAATGTCCACTTTCCGTATCGGCTAAGGTGCAAATTAGCGCTGTGGAATAATCATTTGTATTCACTTTTGCTAATATTTATTAAGTAACCAACATAAATGTTGTGATATTTTGAATTTCTGGACAGATGGAGGAATTTGCCAACTTTGACTTCAATATTTGGCGAAAGCGTTACATGCTTTGGATTAGTCATCTGAAGTCGCGGATCTTAGACGTGTTCCGCAGCATCGACCGGGACCAGGATGGACGCATCAGCCAGAAGGAGTTTGTTGATTATGTCCTCTCCTCCAGTAAGACCCCCGTTGTGATCAATCAGTCTACCTATGCATCACTCATTTTCAGTTTCCATAACATTCAAAAGACAGCATCGGAAATTACCAATTAGCATGCTGAAACAGGAATTCCCCCCTAACATTATTCAAATGAATCCATTTTGAATCAGAAAATGTCCATACAATCGCCATAATTTCCAATATTTACCTATTTTCATAATTCTTATTTAATATTGAACTTTCAAGTCAACAAGTACAGAGTATCATACATTCTACACTTTATAGATACATGTAGATACTTATATTACTTAAACAATTAACACAATAATGTTCAAATGAATCATACAGAGAAGAAAAAAGAAGCAGGAAAAAAAGGTGTGTGTCGAACAGGGGTTGTGTTACAGTAGATGTTCCATTATGAACTAAAATCTGATCTATGTGGGCTTATTAAATCAATCCATCCTTTCCAACCTTACCAAATATATTTATCTTTAGAGCAAAAGTTAGTTTAGTTTAGTTTCTGGGTTCCTGGGTAGCTCAGCTGGTAGAGCGCGCACCCATATATGGAGGTTTAGGCCTCGATGTAGCTGCCACTGAGTTTGAATTAGACCTGCGTCCTGTAGCTGCTTGTCATCCCCCCCCTTTCATGTCTTCATCTGTCCTATGAAATTAAGGGCCTAGAATTTACAACAAATCTATAATAAAAAAAAAGTTAGTTTTTTCAATGACAAAAATGTTGTCATTACATTGCGTGTCTACTAGTTTGGCTGCCCCCGGTTAAGCCACTTTTTAAGATATTTACTTTTTGAACATGCTACACCATCGCTATGTAATCAAAAGATGCTCTAAGCGATGTCACACGTGTTTTAGGCTACAACATTTGTTTTCACATACATCAAACATCTCCTCAATATCCCCTAGCTGCGTGTCCCCAGAACACACTGTAAAAAAACGTTGCCAACAAAAACAAACTGTACCCACCTGCACCACAAAACATCCACAGTGTTCTAGCCTATAACTGAAGAGAAGGAGTTGGTTGAGCAGCGTTACCACGTAGGCTACTTCCACAATGCACGCAGACTCCTTCTTGTCGTTTACAAGCCAGAACACTGTTTGTTATGCTTATGCTTAGAGCACCTTTTAAGGTCCCAGTTTCAAATCCCCTCCACCTCTCGGCTGCAGAATTCCCCACCAACTCTCTGGAGATGAACGCAGTGGCGAACATCTTCGACATGAACAGTGACGGCTTCATTGACTACTATGAGTTTGTGAGCGCCCTCCACCCGAGCAGAGATCCCTACAGGAGAACACTGGATGCCGATCAGATCAACGAAGAGGTGTGAACAGAAAACACCCAAATGTCATTCCATTCATTTGTGTGGATCATTTATGTTGACCCTGTACTTGTTTTACTTGTGCGCCCTCTTAAGGTGAGTCGACAGGTATCGCAGTGCAACTGTCCCAAGAGGTTCGAAGTGGAGCAAATTAGTGCCAATAGATACAGGGTGAGTCATTGTTACAGACGGTGATTGAAACATATTACAACATGCTATTTAATTTGTTCCTCTGATTTCCTCTGGCCCAGACAGGAAGTGAAATTCCTTTTCCTGGGTGATAGGAAAGAACATGGCCCAGGGCAAATGTGTGAAGATGCTACAGCAACGAGTGATTCAAAAACTACAACTTGCATTATGTACTTTGTCCACAGTTTGGAGATTGCCAACAGTTGCGGATGGTTCGTATCCTGCGTAGCACGCTGATGGTCAGGGTGGGAGGAGGCTGGACCGCTCTAGATGAGTTCCTGGTCAAGAATGACCCCTGCAGAGGTGAGTACACTACTGATCAATCCAACTATATTTCCTTAACAAAACACCTTTTAATGGATACTATTCACTGCAATAGGACATGTCTTCAGCGTCTGGTATTACTATAAGTGATACATACTGCTTAGATCCTTACATACATACATTTAGTGTGAGCTTTTCCTCAAGGTCAGGTAAATATTCTACATAAACACATTTTCTATCTTTTCTTTGGTGCCATGCTTTCCTACAGTACAGTTGGAGCTAATATTAGATATTGTTTCTGTACTGTACATTTAGCATTTGTACCACCACCAAGCACACAGACATCTATAAGAACTGCTAAATATCTGTTTCTGGCAAAGTTTTTTTGGCAGGCTCCTGGATTGAATTGAAATTGTATTGTGGCAGACATTGTGCTGTCAGTAAATATTTTATCGTTGTCCAAAGAATCAATGTAATATTCTATCATGATTAAATGTGTGATTTACACCCCAAATGTTAATACAGACATTCCTAATACCAAGTGTAGATTGGAAACACAATGTAGTGTGGTTTTGTAGTGCTGCTTCACATGACCTTAATCTTCTGACAAAGGTGGGCAAAACTGCATGTAAAATCATTGGGCTTCCACCTGACCGCTCCAACACGTTTACTGGAAACGCAGAACTGAGAAGGCACTAGGTATTCGGCAGGATTCTAGTCATCCTGCACATAATGTCTTCTCCCACCTTCCATTAGGGAGACGTTTGCAGAGCATCCCAAAGCATACATCACGTTTTAGGTTACTGACACAGCAGGAAGGAGGGCTGTGGTCTGAACTTAGTCACCATGTCTACTGTGCTTTGATATTCCAGATGTTTTTAAATGCTATTCACGTTATTTATAACTGTTACTATTGACTTGTGCTCAGAGAGTGCAAAATGCATATTGCATTTCATTGCTGTGGTACTTTGATTGTGTATGTGCATGAAGTGTCTGCTATTAGTGGAGTGGTTGCTATGCAGTAAACCCGTTTTTACAGTATTCTGTTAAATCCCCCCTGTCGTCCCTCACAGTGAAAGGCCGGACCAACCTGAAGATCAAGGAGAAGTACTTGTCCCCTACAGGGAGCACTTCCAAGGGTTTGACCGTCAGCAGGTCCAACTCCAGCCTCAGCCTCTACAGCAGTGCCTCGGCCCCCACCAGCCCCATGACACGCAAGGCATGTTATCCTGTCATGTATCTGGGTGCTATGTGTGTTGTTTTCATATCAAAATCTGACCACACTAGTTTGAGACATACACACAAAAAATAATAAAAATAGGGAATACAACAAAAAAATAAGAAGGGACGCCATGACATGATAACTAACAGCACATGTGTACAGACCACCACTTTGTTTGTTTTATTTGTTTCATAATGACACTTAAGTTCATGATTCTAATGTTTTTATGTATTTTGGGGTTTACATGACAGTTAGTTGAATTATTCAATAAAAATAAAAAATCATTTTTGTGGGCAGTTTTGAAATTCATGTTACTGGTCCCCCCCATGGGTAAAATTTGGGGAGAATATACTGTATATACGGGTATTTATATATGTATATAGAGATAAATAAACATTTATATGAACATGTTGTTTTTACCATCAACACACTTTTCATACATTTCATAAGATATGCAGCCTTGACTGACTATGCGTGTCCTTTTTAGTTAAGTTATTATATTTTTAGAATGTTCTGTTTTTAATTTTATAAGCGGGACACATCTTCATGAAGTTTGGACTTAAGCTTAACTAGTGGAAGTATCTGATCCTATATAAATGCCAGGACAGCAGTAACATCCTCTAAACTGGGTGTTCTTGGATTTTTATTTGAGGAACATAAAATCCTACACGTAGCCTCTTTCCATGCACTCTTTGAGATATTTGACCATGACGATGTCTTACTCTAATTAGTCCAACATGCCTTGCTTTAGGCTTTACTCCGCAGAAGTTTCTCAGGTGACCGCTGCATCCGTCCCAGGAGCTCCATCGCTGCTTTGGGGTCCGATCTACAGTTTGCCACAACAGGGGACGATAATTGTCCCTCGCCATCAGGTCAGCCAATCACCTCAGATTATTTTTTAAGGAAAATTACTTTGTCACTGGATATGCAAACATGAAAAAACGTAAAACTTGAGCTGTTGATTTAACCCGACTCTCTCTGTTGTCATTCTTGTGCACCGTCTAGACGAAGCTGCGAGGTTACCCACATGATTACCCCTGCCCCCTGAGAACCACGCGCACGCCGCAGTGCGTAACCCAAACACAGCCTTGGGACCCCGAAACAGAGTGATAAGCAGAAGTATAATGATAAAAGGGCCCAAAACAAAAAAACAATGAATCACTCACATCTTTAAAAAGCCGACCCTGACAGAGGGGATGGTAAAGTGTCTTTGAAACTACAAATGTTGAGTTGAGCTCTGTGTGGACAACGAGGAGGTCAGTCCAGATGTGAGACAGCGATTTTTTTTGTCCCCTGTTGCACCGCAGTAGAATAGTATCGTAGAGAGTAGGAATTGAACATTTCTGCATGGAAGCTTATTGCATGACAGCCGGAGCCTTGCTTAAGTTTTTTTTTTCTTCCCCAGTTTATGATTCTTTTTCAGTGGTAAAGATGAGCAGACGGTACCTGAACCCAAGAATAATGCTCTGTCGTGGGCTGTAATGCAGCCTGAGTGATTTTAAAAGTAGCATACAGCCGGAACACATTTGTACATGGAGTGTTGTCCTGTCCGTACGACTGCCCCTACTAGCATCCAAAAACACATATACCAAAACCATAAGTATGTGAAGGTTACAGTATGCTGTCCTTAGATTTTTGTGATTTTAGTTTTGGTTTTACTTCATTCCATAAAGATAACATTGTTGGCAGGGCCACGCTGTTTTTGTTGTTGTTGTCTTTTACCTTTTTCGAGACCATGGCTTCAAATAAGGATGTATTTTTTTATTGTTGTTTTTACTGTAAGGATGTTTTAAACACTGGAGATTGCGTAATTAACAATGCGATGAAGTACGACAGGTCATTGTTGATTTGTAGAGATTATTTTCTCAGGATTGTTTTTTGCCGTTGGATGTATATATTTCTATGGAACATTACTGTGAACATGTAGATGTGTTGTTTTCTTTATAACAATGTACTTCCTGGGAATGTTTTGTTTAGCACATTCTTTTCATAAAAATGCACTTTTTTCTGTGTCCTACTACTTTAGATTTAGGTTATTTTACAAAGTGGGAAATCTGGCAGTTGTCGTGAGTAAGAGAATACATGTAGAATAGATTACAAGAGAATGCACTAGAGGTGATATGTATGGGTAAACAGTGTAGTTCTTTCAGTGAAATCAACCTTTGAGTTTTCTTTTGTCCCGTTTCCAGCCTGTTGTACCAAAAGTAGTACATTTGAATTGTTTTTTTTCTGTCTTGATGTTTTTCTTCTCTGACCTCCAATCCGTTCAGCAATTCTCACAACTGGCTGGATTTTGGGACACTGCTTTTAAAGATGTATAAGCAACATGTGAAACACTGCATCTGTTTCCTTCAAGGTTTTCTCACAAACCCGAAGATACCAAAATGCATCGTTTCAGCAAAAATAAAAAGTACTGATGTGTTCCCTGAGAGAGAAGCAACTGCAGCTCCACCATCAGTCACCAATGCTGTTCAGTGCTGCACTGTGCCTTGCTTCCACTCTGGTTCTATTATAGAGCAGTTGGTACTTACAATATGTTACCAGCAGTGTAAAGCTACTGTATTTGTATGTGTACATTTGTACTAGATCTACCTGAGGTTGCATTTGGTCTATGCAGTTGTGAAAAGGATTTTTTTTAAGTCAAAGTTTTTTTTACATGATAACAGACTTTTTTTCTCTTGGCCTCAATATGTTGAAGAAGGGTTAACATTTTGACTGTACTGTAAAAAATACATTAGCCAGATTTGACTTCTATTGCTATGCACCCTAATCTCTCTGTACTGTAAATGTTTCTATACCCAGCACTCATTCTAATGTCTAATTTAGGGAAACTGTAGATGAATGTCACTAATAATTTTACGTCTTGTACAAAAAATCTTTTTGTAATAAAAAATAAAATAATTTGCTAAGATCATTTCCTCATTAATAATATACAGTTCTGCATTCATGTTGTTAGTCTTGAAATCAGAAAATGATCACAAAAAAGCAAGCTTCCTGCAGAGGGACAGACCAAATGATTTAAAACAAAGTATGTTCATTTGTTCAGTTTGGCTGAACTGCTGGTGTCTTATTTATTTTCTTACCTCTGATTGCATAATAATCATAATAGTGGACACATCTTCCTGGTCTATAAAAGTGAAGCCAATGTGGAAGAACCTTAAACCTGCACTCTCATCTAATTTCCAGCTGGGGGGGGCTCCAGAAAGAAGACTGTTTAGTCTATGAGGAAATAAACCCTACTTCTCACTTGATTTATTACCTCGATAACCATTTTCATAATGAGTTTATGGTCTCAATCGCTAGTTTTGAGTCTTCAATATACCAATGGTGTTCACTTAGTAAATTAATGTCCCATTTATGTTAAAATAGAAAAAAAAAGCAAAGCATGTATTAAGGCTTGGCTACAAACCCAGCTATTAGCATTGCTAACCATAGCCCTGTAAAATAAAAATAACTGTGGGCCTGTTGTGGTGTTTTATCTTAAATTTTGACCAACTTACTCTGTGTTTTACTTCATCAAACTTTATTGGAACATTTTGGTTGGCAAAAATCACTTTGGTTAGCATTATGCTAACCAGCTAGCTAGCCAGCGCTAGCGTTAGCTGGTAACTTAAGAAAAAAAACTGCCTTTCTTTACAGCCAGCTCTGTGTCATACATGCTGAAGTTTCAGCAGATTTGAAGCAACGTTCAAACCATAGGGCTTCATGCTCAATTCAGATTTGTTGTGCTGTTCCTGGGGACTAGCTGTTCCGATCTGACTGTCCAGACTCAAGTTGGATTTTTTAAATATACGAGCTGCAATTTGGACCACATATGAAAGTGGCCCAAATCAGAACTGGAAAAGATCAGATAGCATGTGACCTTGGCTGTTTAGGCTGTCATGAAAACATCTGATATGAGCAAAGGAAATCTGATTTGGGTCACTTTTGCCTTATTTACTGCCTCCTGTACCTGATGAATGTAATATTCACTCTCTTTAGCTCAGTTTTTGGTCTCTACAAATTATATAATATTAGCTGCTGAATTCTCTGTTATGTTCACCAGCTACTGCTAGTCGAGCAGTTAAGTTAATGTACAGTGGGGTTCATCAGAGTTTTTTCAGTACAAACAGTGGTCTGTTTCTGCATGAAATGATACTATGAGAGCCAGAAGACAATAAACAATAAATTTGCAGCTGCAAAACCAAAACAAATAGTCTTAGACGGAAGAAGCTATAAAGCTCTTTAAATATAAGAGGAACTGCAGAGTCAAAGGAGCGTTCTCTGTGGGTTCATCACTGTGAGCAACCACTTCCATGCTCCACATTTGATCCGTTGTCATAATGATAATCATAACAGTGACTTTAACCCTTTGGTTGTCTTCAACACTTTTGTTGAGGCTTTTAATCAATGTCCTAAACTCTTTCTTACGTTTCCGTCCCTTTTTTCAACACTTTTTATGTTTTTTTTTTATGTTTGTCACTTTGTTTGACATTTTCAACAATATAAACTTAATTTTCACATTTGTTTTTGGGGAATTTATGGTCAAAGTTAATTGTTTTGCTATATAAGGAAGAGGAAGATTACTATCCATGTAACCCAACTGTGTTCTAATATCAATATCAATATCTATATCAATATCTAATCTCACATTGATGCATCTTTGCATTACTTACATTCTGTTTTAAAGAGAGATTACTGATGATGAATGTGTTTTGTTTGATAGCATAATACAAAGGTGAATCTATTACTTATTAAGCGTCACCAGTCACCATGACAACAGAGTAAGGACAAAGGTCATAATCTTGTTTTTGGCATCTTATTTATTGATAAATTCTCAATGGAACAAATTCAGTCTGTGGATCCACAGCTCAAGTAGCTCAATTGCTCCGTACATGCAACACCAAAAACACAGTCATATTTGTTCAAACACAGAGCCCAGCAGTTGATAAGAAAGAAAGCAGAGTATTGTACTTCTACACAAATATTCACCGTGACTCCAGGCCACAGGAGTGCCCTGTTTTATCCAAACAACACTGTCCTGTGACTGGCGTTACTCAGAAAATACACACTAAAAGAGAAGATATGCAATATGTTTGATTGTAGCAGAGCAAAGAGCTCATGTAATCGGACATATTGCATTCACAGTGTGCCGACCTCTTTAAGTTTTTTTTGCCTTGCACCTATTTTTTTTGCCGAAGTGTGCCCACTTGGCCCCTCTTCTTTTCCGACCAGGGCTTAGGGTTAATACAATGCAGTTCACACACTGCAACTTCAAAAACCCAGCAGCCATTGAATTAACATCTTTCTGATGCAGTATTAAAATGATTAAAAAGTAATAATGTTTTGGGTTAGAGTTAGGCTCTGTACACTGTATCTTATGCATATTATATACTCTTGTATTTCAAGATCAGTCTTCACTGGGTAATGCAGACGTCCTGTTAGAGTAGAGACGGTCTATGTACACTACTCAACTGACTGATCTTGCACGGACACATTTCATGTATTTTAAACTAATAACTTTGCTAAACATTATGTTTTAACTCAAAACCTTTCAAATGCCAATTTGCCAGCAACAAAACAGAATAATAAATAAATAATTATTTTCATGTCCTAATTACTTTGGCATCTGGCAGCAACAAACAGTCCACTTATTTAATTTATTAGTAACGCAACAGTCCCCTTAATCCCACATCCAGGAAATCATTTGTAATTACTTTGTCAAAAGTAATTCACTTTACTGTCACAGGCCTGAAAAGAAATGTTGTTCAAGAAGGGAACATGCAGTACCAGTCAGTGCAGGGGTGGGAATGAAACACCATGAATTTAGTTTATTTGGGCTGGAATTTGTGTTGAACAAAAGCCAGACGGACCCCAACCAAACAGCCAGTCAGAAAGCACAGACAGCTGTCTGAAGTCATCTTCTGGTTGGCTAAGCTGTCTGCACTCGCCCTCTACAGAAATGGAGAGATCCTTCATGTTAATGTGGACTCATCGGATTCAGTCCGTTCCCTTTTCCCTGCCTTGTTGTCAAAACAATGTAAAGCTCCCTTTCCTCCATCCTACCATCCATCCTCCGACCCACTTTTCATCTCTCTGTCCTCATTCCCTTCCTCCACCCACCATTGCTGCTGAGGACTTTGGTTCCCAAACTGGACCCCTGGCTCAGCCCTCTGCAGTCACATGACACAGATCCAGAGACGCAGAGTAGTAAAATACAAAGCACTCAGCTCGATGTGCATGCATGCTCTACAGCAATCTACCAGAACTGACTTTGCACTTCCGTTCCCACAAGCAGGTAGGTGGTGTCTTGTCTAATTTAGAAGTTGATGGTGTTTTGAGTTAGTTCAGTTTAGCGTTTTGTAAAGACACAAAAAAAAACTTTTTCACAACCAAGGCTGGCAGGTTGTCCACTCCACATTTTTACCTAGTCCTTAGCAACTGTCGTCACCTAACACAATTTTGTGAGATCAGCATTTCCCTCTGCTGGGAAATAAAATGGACAGCGCACTATGTCATTGTGATGCAGCTTAACATTCAAAAATGTGACTCTCTAAAGCAGTTATATCACTTCAATTTTAGTCATTTAATATTTGTCAAAAAAATTGGGATGGATCAAGTATCTATCTATCTATCTATCTATCTATCTATCTATCTATCTATCTATCTATCTATCTATCTATTTGATGTCCATTGATTGTCCATTAATGTGCAGTGTTCTGTATCAGTCTGCTATATAACATGGATCCTATTTAACCTTTTTCCACATCCTTCTGTTTCTGACAACCTAAACCAAATCTACTGCTTTGACTGTCAGAGGGAAATGTTGGAAATCCCTTGCAGAAAGGCTGGTGTATTAGTGCTTTAGATGTCTGCAGGCTCCTAAACCCTTGTGTTGTCTCTCAGGCAAAATTGAAATTCATCCATACATGTTTTTAAGTATTTCTTACATTTTGGTCCCTTTATTCAACACCTTTGATTCTTTTTTTCCAATGTTTGTCACTTTTTTTTGACAATTTCAACACTACGAAACACTAACTTAGTAATTTTAGTCTTGCAGTTATTTTTGGAATTTATGGTCAATTAACCTTATTCATAGGAAATTACACCTAATGTTTGAGTTAGAAAAGCAGAAAGTAGGAATTATTTAAACTAAAATTAAAGGAATTTATGTTGATGGATAATCACTGACAAGATTATGTCAACTTTTACTCAATACTATTTCAAAACCACTTCAATTTTATTTCTCTAAATGCTATAAAGTTGAATAAGACGCCCCAAAATTAATGAAAGTAAAGATTTTTACTTGCCAAAGAGCGATGGAATCAATCAAAAGGTTATTTTGGGTAATTAGAATTGGGAAGTTGAAAAGAACACTGATATAGGAAAACGCAAAATGCAGTTAAAGCTGCAGTTGGTAACTATTATAAAAATAACTATTTGTCGTATTTGCTTAAATACAACACATCCTGACATTAGTACACTGGCTAGATCATCTGTGTAAAAATGATGTTCCTCTGTCTCCGCCTGGTGCTCCTTAATGGTATTTGCAAGATTCCACCACGCCGAAGATCACCAACCAATCAGAGCCAAGGAGACTCTAACGCAGGCCCAACGGGCGCTTGAGAACTCGTGAAATAAAACTAGGCAGCGCTAATAAAATGTGAATTAACATTCTGAACTGATTATTTCTCACTTCAATTGTTTTCAGGAAGTGTAATGTGTGGCTGTATAATGAGAACATGCGGTCGAGTTGTTGGTTTTTGCTCTGGCTCGACTGTTTTCAGGGTCACAAACTCATTCTAAAGCTAAACAGTAGAAATGTGGTACCAGAAAACAAGCGAGTCGAGGAATAAGCAATGCAATAACAGAATCTTGATTTATTTTTGATCAGCGCTGCCTCTGAATGGTTGTTCAGCGAGCGATAGAATCTTGCAAATGCCATTAGGAGCCCCAGGAGGAGGAAAAGGAAGGGGCTTTTTTTTAAGATTATTTGTCTCATGTACATCAGAATATAGTGACAATTTCAGCAATTAAAAGTTACCATCTGATGGATCGCCAAAGTTACAATTCCACCTCAGATGGCATGTGTGCCCCCCATTTTGTGGAAAGTTATCAACTTTTAATCCTTATGTTGTCTTCGGGGCAAATTAACAAAAAGTTTCTATATCTGAAATTTGAGTTTCTTTCACAGAAATGTCCAAAAAGTAAGCTGGATGGTTCCCACAACGTTCCTCACAAGTTAAATAAATAATCATTTTACTACCTTTATTGAATTTGGGTGTTTTTTTGTGAATTTTATAGCATTTGGACAAAAGTTGACAAATGTAAAAAAAAAAAAAAAGGGAAATATAAAAATCAATAAAAAAAGTCAATAAAAGTGGCTAAAATGTGAAATGAAGGTCAAAAAAGTGACAAGTGTAAAAAAAGAAAATTTGGGAACAAACACAAAAACTTCTAAAGGCTCAGAAAAAGTCAACAAACAAGTGCAAAAGTGACTAAAACATCGGGGGAAAGACACAAAAGAGTTTAAAAAGACAACCAAAACGTTGATAGTTTTTTTATTTGAAATTTTGACTCAGAAAAACAAAAATGTGCAGGTCGGCGGGATCATGGACTGAGGTAACAAAGCATCCAGGCTTGTTGTGATGGCAGGAGGTTTATCAGCAGCAGTAAGGGGAGCATGTGGACAGAGGAGACCCAGCCTTATTGACTCCAATAGCGCTGAGCTGCTGGGAGGCGGACTGGTTGACACCAGACCGCGCTCCGTTGTAACTGAGTAGGTCTGGGGAACGTTCGTTCACAGCCCATTTCCAAAGAGGCGTCACCAACGGACGCTCAATCTTTCATGCTCCAGGGTTACTTCTGAGCAACACCGGTGGTTTTATGACATCGATTACAATACTCAAAACCAGGGGTCTACAAAAAATGTTTAAGCCAAGGACCCCTTAACTGAGAGGGACAGACCCGGGACCCCCACTGCATATATTGTATGAAATAAAGTTGCATATGTACCTGGGCCTGCAATAACGTGTGGGCGGCCTTAAGCCTTTACACAAACCTTTTTTGGCCATTGAATACTATGCCATTAAAATAACAATTGTTGACAGGATTTTATAAATCATGTTTTGTTGAAGATAAAGATAAAAAATACTGCAGAATACCACTGAGACATTCCAACCACAGTACTGTACCTAATGTGTGTCAAATGTGACTGAAAAGAGAAGTAAAGGCCTATTCAATTGGCTTGTTCAGGACGGTTTAAATTAACGCCACACTTGGCAGACTGGTCCAGAAGGAAAGACAGGGTAGTATAGGCCCAATTCCCGTGATGTCGTGCTAACACAGTAAACACTTCTGGTTAAACTAATGGCAGTTGATTTGAATTGCGGCGAAATATGACATTTTTCTGTGTTCATTTTCAGCCATGACTGGAACATTTAAACCCATATGGTTAAATATCCGTGTTTCTGCTGTGCTTATTGTCTGTACTTCATTGCTTTGATAGCGTCTTTGATGAACCAGATCTAGAGTCTGGTCTACTGCTGGACTGGTTGCTAGTTGGAGCCGAGCCATTTCCTTTAGTCTGTGACCCAACAGGTGAATTACATCTCAAAGCTAGTTGAGTGTTGACTTTAATCATTTTAAATGAATTTCAGATGACTGAGACTAGAGTAATGTATATCAAGTTGTTTCACGCCCTTGTTTTCTTAGCTCTGTACTTTGTATGTACGGAACACAGAAATTTTCTACCCGGAAGATATCGTAATAAAAACATGATCTTTGGTCTATATTTAGTACACGTGTGAAACTAAAAGCTGATTTACTTGTCTCACCCAGCCTGCAGCCTGTGTGTTTAAAGGAGGGAAAGCCACAAGGTCATTTACTGGTTGGTGGAAGAAAAAAAGGAAAAGGAGGAGCTATTCTCACTGAGACCTGCCCCCCTTACTCTCTTTCCTCCTATCCCTGAGCTCCCAGTCTCACACAGAGCACATGGCTGCATGATTTTGAAAGTGGCATGGTGGTGCAGGAAGCATGTGCGCGTGTGCAGACACTCCCATGTCAAGTGAAGCAGAGTCAGGGAAGCAGATTGTAAGCCTATGGCTCGAGCATATGGTTAATGCTTGTGTGGAGGAGAAAGGAAGGGGGGATGCATAACCACATACACACACACACACTGTGGTCACAATGGACTCACAGTTTATGAGAGGATAGAGGGAAGAGGAGAGCTTCCTGGTTTTGGTTCTGAACAAGGTAAGATGAGATCTTCTGACACCTGTCCGTCTCCAAATGTGGAAGATAGCCTACATGTATGAATGAAGAAGAGTGTAATTGAATTTCCTGCTTCTCCTAGAACCATAAGGCTTAACTATTGGTCCATTTGCTGCTCTTAACGGTAAGAATAGGAACCAACATCATTGTACTCTTTTGATATTATACGAAGAAGTCAGCATACTTCCTTGTTTCTAAACTTATGATCCACATGACAGATTTTTCTTTAGTATGAGCTTGGTACAAATCTTTTTTTTCTCCAATAATAGAACAATAATATGCAAACGGTATAGTAGGCTATAAATAAAGTTTGTTTATGGTTTTAATTTGAGCAGGTCCTTCACAATGACAGTACCGATGCAGTTTTATGACATAGCTTTAATATTATTTCCTTTCAATGTGTCTGTTTATGTCACAACCACATGTGTTTTCTTTCTATGCCGGCAGTGTGTCAGTGTGTGAAAGGTCAGGCATACACTTAGAATTTAGCACATGACAGAGGGACTTAATAAGAAGCAGAGTACAGAGAGACTGGGAAGGTCAATCCCAGCCACATGGGGACATGTTTTTGCTCTCAGTAACAAGTATATGTAAATTCTTATTACATGAAACCATATTTAAATTTTGTTTTGCCATGATGTAGTTAGCAAACATCCTCCTATCCCTACTTTTTTCCTTTTTAACCAATAGCCGTGCTAGCATTGTGGCTTCAGGCATGGCAATGTCCGGATCGAAATGTATGTCTCAACAACTATTGGATGTGTGGTCTGAAGGTTCTTACAGACATACATGTCCCTCTCAGGATGTGCATCTAGTGCCGTCATTATGTCACAATATTTTGTTTCTTAATCCCTGCAGAGCAATGACAATCCCATCAGATTGATGTTAGCATGTGTTAGCATGCTAACATGCTAAACTATGAGGTGGTGACACAAAAACAACACAAAATAATGATCAAGTTAGCATGACGTTAGCTAAAAGTACCGCAGTGTCCTTAACCCTTGTGTTGTCTTCACGTCAAAAGTGAAAATCAACACCTTTAGTTGGCACTTTTTATCAATGTTTTTAACCTTTTCTTATGTTTTTGATGCATTTTTTCAATGTTTGTCATATTAACACATATAACACTGACTTATTAACTTAAGTCTTACAGTTATTTTGGGAATTTATGGTCAATAAACCTAATTTCTTGAGTTAGAAAAGCAGAAATTAAGAATTATTTAGAATAAAATTAAAGGAATGTATGTCAACTTTTACTCAATGCTATTTCAAAAGCACTTCAATTTGCTGTCAAATTGAATAAGACATCCCAAAATTAGTGAAAGCAGAGATTTGTACTTGCAAAAGAGAATCAATCATGTTATTTTGGGTAATTAAAAATAACATTGATATAGGAAAAGGACTGATATGACAACACGAGGGTTGCATAAGATCCAGTTCAGACCAGAACAATCTATTCTATTAGAGATGGATAAAGCTAAAATACTTATATTACACTTATTTATAAAATATCACACTGAAACTTGATCTTTAATTAATTAGTTTAATGTTTTTCTAGATTTTGGTGAAATTTTGCGTACTAATTAAACTGGGCTATGTTGTGTCTGTGTTCCAGATTGCATACATCTACATTTCCTGATTCCTGCCTCCATCATGTCGCTGCTGACTCACACGCTGGCGTGCCTGTTTGGTATGGGCTCCTGGGTGGCCATCAACGGGATGTGGGTGGAGCTGCCCCTGATCGTGCCCCAGATCCCAGAGCAGTGGTATCTGCCATCGTACCTCACAGTCATCATCCAAATGGCCAACATAGGTCCTCTCTTCATCACTTTGATGCACCGCTTCCGCCCAGGGGTGCTGGATGAGCGGCCGGTCATCTACTGCATTGTCGGGTTGGGCATCGTTGCTACATTCCTGCTGGCTTTCTTCTGGAAACACACTGTGACAATAGGGGACTCTTTGCACAGTGTGCCCCTGCTGGTATTAAGCTTCCTGCTGTCTGTGGTGGACTGCACCTCCTCTGTTACCTTTCTGCCTTTCATGATGCGGCTGTGTCCGCAGTACCTCACCACGTACTTTGCAGGCGAAGGCCTCAGTGGTCTGGTGCCCGCACTGGTGGCTCTGATTCAAGGTGTTGGTGTAGCCCACTGTCAGAATGCCACTTTGACTGGTGCAGCCAACACACCCACTAATAATGCCACTATTGTTGGCAGTGGAGAGCTACAAGCCATCTACCAGCCAGCTAAATTCTCTGCCCAGGTGTTCTTTGTGTTCCTCAGTGCCATGATGGTTGTGTGCCTTGTAGCCTTTATCCTACTCAACCATCACCCATCTGTGGCTCGAGAGAGAAACAACGACCTGTACTTCAGTGGTGACATGGCCCCTGGGAAGAGAGAACAAGGTCTGTCCCTGGACAGCCGGACACCAGAGCAGAAACCTATGCTCAGCCCTCTGGAAGCCGTCAGGAGGGAACCAAGAAGCACTTTTGGTATGGGGACGTATAGTAATCTGGAGGTGGTGTTCATCTTTGTTGTACTGGCTTGGGTCAATGCTCTGACCAATGCAGTGCTGCCCTCGGTCCAGTCCTACTCCTGTCTGCCCTATGGGAACCAGGCCTACCATCTAGCTGCCACCCTGGCAGCTGTCGCTAACCCAGTGGCCTGCTTCATCGCCATGTTTGTGCCTATTAGGTAGGAATTACTGAAACCATCTCTTTACATGAAATGATCATTTGATATAAAAACTTCAGATTTTTCAGTATCCTACACTAACATAAAATTCAAATAACCTCTACTGGTGACTAAAGGTTTTAGATGCCATAGCTCAAAGCTATAGTGCGGAAGTGTTTTATATTAATAGATGTCCGTTAAATTCAAACCATTGCCAAATAAAGCTAATTTAGCCTATCAGCTCCACAAAATTCTCTCTCTGTATTTTTCAGTATGGTTATGTTTACAAAACGGTTTAGTCCGGCAACATTCACGTGCAAAACCTTAAGTGATGTGTTTTATGTGACCGCTGAGAATGGACAGCAGCATTCAGCTTTGGAGACAAAGAGGACTGCTGAAAGAGGTGAAGACATGTCTTAAAACCCAAAGAAGCGCTGACAAGACCTTTGAAAGAGTCCATGTTATTTTTTTTAAATCCTCCTTGATTTGATGGTATAAATATAGCTACTAGCGGCTGTGTGGAGAAGGGGGGGGGGG
>NC_048412.1:7673903-7686992 GCF_013103735.1 Etheostoma cragini
GTGCGCAACCACAGAATACTTGTGCCATGGGGATGAGTCGTTTGTGTTGTGTGGTCATTACCTATAATTTCTCAAAGGGGCAACAAAAACTATGCACAATAGCTTTAAAAGCATTGAGTACTGAAATTGTATATATATATATATCCTATTAATGTGTTTTATGAAAAATAGTGCTCAGTGTAACATATAATGCTCAGTTCTTACCTTATGCATCGACTTTTGTTTTCAGGTCTCTCACCTTCATGGGTTTCTTGACCATGATTGGGACTGGATTCGGAGCCTACATCATGGCCATGGCTGCCCTCAGTCCATGCCCCCTGCTGGTCCACAGTGCCTCCGGAACGGCAGTCATAGTAAGACGTTATCTTTAAAAAAAGATTTGGACATACAGATGTTGTATTTAGACTGTGAAATATGTCATTTAATAGCAGTTCATTTTGGATCTTGTGTGCTGTCTGGTACACACTACACAAAGTACAATCTACCTGTTACAGTTACGCGTATGTTCAGTATTCTTGGGATTTGGGAGTGTTGTGTGATTGGTATGTTTTGATATCAAACTGTCTCAAGGCAATCTTATCTTACCTAAATAGACAATACTGTCAAACAATGTCTGTGGCATACACTCATCTCAGCTTTCACCATCAAAGAAGGGTTTACTCAAATGTACGTTAGCTGGTACGTAGGTTGCTTAAGAGTATAATGCTGCCCTCCATATCTGCTAGAAAATTAAACCTCATGCTGCTATGTAAATGTTAAAAAAAAAAAGTCAATGGCTCACTTACTCTTTCAAAATAAAGGCTTATAGTGCAGAAATAAGCTCTAAAATACCTTGCCAATAGCGAGTTTGCAGGGTATACTTTAGCATGTGTTGTAGGAAAAGCATATGGCTATTTTCCTTTGATGAGCACTCTATCACAGTGTACCAAAATTTGAATCCTGGTAATGCCCTAGAAACAGGGAAGACGAGGCGGAGAGGAAGAGGTGTACTGTGAAGCTAAGAGTGTTGACAACTGTGAGATAATCAAAAGAGTCAACTCTTTGGTTGGGCTTGGGGCTTACAAGTCATATTTTTCCAGTAATAATGGATTATATTCTCTGTTTCTCTATTGTTAATGTGTGCAATTTTGTCCTACTTGTATCACAAATAATAACCCAATCATTTCAATTTGTGTAACTTCTCTCAAGAGTTACAAAGTGCTTAACAGTAAAACAGAGCAAATAAACATGATAAAATATGTAAAATAAACATGTAAAATGAGTAGCATACAAGGAAACCTAACAGTTACAAACTTAGTTGCAATCAGATGTTTTAAGCACAAAATAATAAATTGGTGTATCAGTAAGCATGACCCACCTTCAGAGAGGAAATGGTGAACTGAGTCTTGTCCAATCTGTTAACCGTTGAAAGCCATGTTTACGTCTAATTAGGACACTTCACAAATTTGTTTGGTAACTAATATATAAAGGTACGTTGGACGGCTCCAACGTACAATTGGCAATAAAAAGTATTAGAGGGCTGTCTAAAGTACATCATCCAACCAGTCTTCAAAGTCTTATACGTTTCAATGTGAGTTGAGCACATTAAGTCTTATATATGTTTGCTACTGAATAACGAGGACTGGCTGTCAGATCAGTGTAATGCATACTATTGATCTCTCCTGTGTTGCAGGTGCTGGCCTGGGTCCTGTTTGTCCTCACTCTGTCCTACGTGAAGGTGATCATTGGGGTGATCCTGAGGGATGAGGGCCACAGTGCCCTCGTGTGGTGTGGAGCAGTAGTGCAGTTGGGCTCCATGGTTGGTGCTGTTGGCATGTTCCCATTGGTCAGTGTATATGGACTGTTCAAGTCAGGTGATGCCTGCAACACCAAATGTCCAATGTAGTAAATAAAAGTTCAAGTTTAAGTTAAACACTGCTGTACCAAACTGAAAAATAATCGGCGCTTATTTTCAATGCACTGAACTCACTGCAGTCGTTCGTTTTACATATTCCTCTTTGCGTCAACAGATCTGAGAGCTCAGCGCTATTTATTGACTTAGGGCGTGCTGTACAGCACAAGGCTCAAATTACACTAACATAATCAATGTGTCAGATCATACAGGTGTATTTTGTCTTTCTCAATTCAGAGGTCAATGCCAGATTACTTGAACCGTTAATATGATGTGAGATTATAAGAACCTACAGCACTTTTGGCTTTAAAAGGTGCCTTCCTTTGAGAAGATTTGTGCTTTGGTGTACCTGGTTGTACATTGTAACTTCCTTTGTATATGCTTCTTGTGTGGAGAAATTGTTACAATACCAAATAAAACATGTCTTATTGCTACCAAAATACGTGTATTGTACTGAACATCCCCCTTATCCTGAGCCTGCTGGGGAGGACGGCTTTATGCCCGAGGGTAGTGGGGGTACAGGGGGCAGAAAGTACCAGATCAGGGTCGGTGGTAGGGGGGAGATACAAATAGCATGAGCCTGTCTTTAAATGTCTTCTGTTGTGTGTGTTTTGGTTGAATTGGCCTGTGCATACAAATGCATGTCTACAGGGAACATATGAATGCAGAATAAAAGATGGTAATTTAATATAAAAAGACACAGAAGGTATACAGAGAAAGAAAGTAAGAGGGTAAAAAAAATGCAGAACATGGCATAAAGGAGGGTGTACTTTATTAATTCCGCGAGGGGGGAGTTTTCACTCTGTTTTGCAAGTATCCCTTGTATTGGGATTGTGTCAAGGGGACTGGTTTAGTTTATTTAACGTGTTCAAGTGCAGGGTGGGTCTCGGCACCCTAAGGCCACGGTAGCAGAAAAACACAATTGAATACATGACGGGTCTCCGGGACCCCGGAGGACCAGATGAGGCTAGTGGGATATGAATTTGAGTGCAGGACGGGTCTCTGGGACCCCGGGGGACAACACAAGGGTTTAACACACACAGGGTCCACTACACACATGCATAATGTATGAGGGGAATGTCAGAGTGAGGGGGCGTCCTCAGAGGGATAGCACCCCGGGCAGATGAGGACCCAGCGCCTTGCTCAAGGGTGCCTCGGCAATGCCCAGGAGGTGAACAGATTTAATCAAAGTTGGTGATTGTAACTGTGCAAAATCAAAGGAATATTTCATCGTATACTTTTCCAGTTAGTAGTCTGTCCAAACTCTAATAAATCTAAACAAATCATATCTATAAAATGCAATAGTTAGCATTTTTCTACATACAAGATGAAAGGTAAGATTAACTCATTTGAACTCAAAACTTCAGTAATGACTTTGGGTGATTTCAAGGTGTCATAGGTTAGCATGGCAGTGCACAGCTGTGAATAATAATAAAAAGACGAGACAGGTAAATGATAGTTAAGTTAGAAAAGCTCTTTATAATAACTGAAACGCAATACGTTACTCAGGTGTGCTAATGAAAGAAATGGCTATAACAATTTATCATGAAATAAACCATCTATTTACAGTAGTTTTCAACTTTTTTACACACCATAATCAAACAAACAATTTTCGTCTGAAATATAATATTTATTGAACAATTGATCAGCATCAGAAGCCTGTACACCTTTAAAACCACCACTAGATGCCACTGTTTGATTAAAAGCTCCTAAATAAGAACCTGGAGCTGACAGGACATCTTAAGCTTCTAAATCGAAGTAGTGCTGCAGTTTATAAAAAATTGCTCAAAATGTGTTGGATCCAGTAGAGGTGGGGGAAAAAATTGATTCAGCATGGTACAGCAATATTTTCCATGACAACACTGTATCAGTGCAAGGACGCCAAGCATTGATCTTTTATTACATAAATTGCACGTAAGAATTAAACTTTTTGGTACTAGAATAATAACAACAATTCCTGTTTTGGTCCACTAGATGGAAAATTGAAGTGCAAGTATATTTTATTGGGACATAAGTATCCTGATAATATCGTATCTTGAGGCCTCTGGTGATTACAAACAACCCAGGATCCAGTCACACTCGCCAAAGCTGCAGTAAGAAAATATTGTATAAAATGGATTGTGGATGTGCTCTGAATTATACAAAACTTCATACCCATTGCAGTTGAAAAACCAAGCATAAACATTTACTTCTCGGTCTTTGCCTTCACAACGTGTCTTTTCCAAAAGAATATTGCTCAACCTCAGTTTGGACAGTGATGCATGTCTCTGGAGAGTCTGCCCAGCTCACCACATCTGCATCATATCCTCCTAAAACACTAAATCAAAGATTGTCTTATCCACGTAAGTGTATTAGTGTGTGTGTTTTTGTGTGTGTGCGTGTGCATGTGTGTGTGTGTGTGTGTCTGTGTGTGTGTGTGTGTGTGTGTGTGTGTGTGTGTGTGTTTATCCTTCTTCTTCCACTCCACAGGGACAAACAGGGTTGAAGAACTCATGTCCAGTCAGAGTCTGAGTCACATCCCAGGGATTCCTCTCAGAGAACATCTGGGGTCATCATTGGGTGTCTCACACTTCACCTGTTTGGAATGATTTGGGCAATAGGTTAAGTTTGGGGATACGTTCAACATTAGGTCAATTTTTTTTTGCATGTTTTTTTTTCTGAAACAGTCTGGTAACATTGAATGCACTGAGATCCAGACAGGTGGACAGTCTGGCCAACATGAGAGAGAGTAAGAGTCTTCCTTATCGTTCTGCCTGACTCTCTCCGTCTCTCCTTCAGTCCAACTATTTTGATATCTCCTTTTCCCCAAGCTCCTCTGTCTTCCTCGATTCATGCATATGGCAGACTTTGTGACCGTAATTTCAATTTAAAACACATGAGGGGAAATCCTAGCCCCCGCTGCTCTTTAATGGGCCGTCATGGGATTGGAGTATGCTGAGAATGATTGAATTTTGTGAGAAGGCCAGGAATGATCACGTCTCGCCTTCCGTTATGCAATCGACCATTCCCCTCTCACAACGCGACGTCTGGTAAAACCTGGAGGGGGGGGGGGGGGGGCTAAAAGCTGGAAACCTTAACATCTAGGCCAAACGACAGAAAAATATGTGTTCTTCTAGATGACTTCAAGACTGTATAAAAGTGAAACTTAGCCATCACATATAAACAGAGCCCAATGAGATGTGATCAAAGGCAGAGATGTTGAATTGGAGCGGCTTTTAATGGTTGTAAATGAGTCTTTTTACGCTGTAATGCATGACATCCTATATTTCCTCACTGACGGAAACATATGGATCCCATACAAAGCCTTCCATACTGTTTTATTTATATGATTGTGTCATGTCTGTTTTTTCCTTGACACACTCCATCTGCTTGGCCCATTTGACAATGTCAAGATAAAAAGTCTCACTGAAATTACCACTTTGTGCAAACTTTTTCACACCCACTGTGTGGGATTACACCCCCGCGATATATATCCTTTCAATGAAGCAACAGAGAATACCTTTCCCGTTATGTCCATTATATTCAAATGGGCTGGGCTTTTTTCTTTTTTCTTCTTCTCAACAAGACATAAAGTAATCAAAAGTTAAAAGCAAACACTCAAGGAGGCACTTAGCAAAAAAGAAAAGCTTTTATGATAAAACATTCATATACAGTGCAGGAGACAGGTAATCTTTGAGGATGATAGGGTTGTCTTGTGGTCAGTTTCAGTATAGTACGGCTTGGGGAGTCTTGTAGATGAACGCGCCTAATAACATCCCCGCCCACCCATCATCCAGTGGAGGATCCAGGCAGAAGAACTAATACCTGAGTGTGTTTCCACAGTGGTGTGAAGTAGGCCTTAAAGAGCTGTTGAAGGCTGCAGTAAAGTAGAGTTTACCTTGACAGACTGATGACAGCTAAGACTGGCTGAGATGCACACATATAACAATACATAATTACATACATACATACATTTACCCATACTAAAATAAAGACTAAATAATGTGCAATCAGTGTTTTTGTACTATACACACATAGGATACAAAACTGAACACCTACACTTAAAAAAAGATTTCTTGGGAGCTCCAAGATGAAAGATCACTTTTTTTGCTAGTCCTTTGCCAAAGGCTTTCAAATTGATGTGATAAACATGCTGCGGGTGCAGATAACACATCTTTCTCTACTAAAAGTTCATTTGGAAAAAGTTATACTTCCACATTTTTGGAAATGCTTTCTCGCAAAGACAAGAGCTCCAACCAAAACAGCAATGGCGGCTCCTAAAAGGTTCAGTGTAGATGCTGCAACAGCCTCAGCTGTTTCAGCACTAAAGCACATTTCTTCATTGAAAGAAGAGAAAAGAACCGCACTGAATGATTTTCTCATTGGAAAATACGTTTTTTTGCTTTTCTCTTGGCTGGCTTGGACAGTAGTTTGATAGACAGTCCCTAACCTGCCAGGTAGGTTTTTAAAGTGCCTTCCCTTTTCCAAAACAACTTTTGATGTTCCACCAAAAGAAGTTCCTTCCCGAGGCTATTTTGCAGAGGCACCGTTACCCCATCCGGTGCTTAGCATGTATTTTGTGACCTTTGGACAGAGCTAGGCTAGCTGTTTCCCCATGTTTCTAGTCTTTGTGCTAAGCTAAGCTAAACTGGCTGCTAGCTCTCGTCTCATACTCATTCAGTGATACAGGTCTTCTGATCAAACTCTCAGGAACAAAGCAAGCAAGCAAGCTATTTACCAAAATGTCAAACAATTGGTTTGAAAACTTAAAAGTTAAAAAAGCATACCCAAAATCAAAGCTATAGCTTCTGTAACATAGTCTATTATGCTAAATCAATATTTATAGACCACATGGAATTTGTGGTTAGACATTTAATAACAATTCCTCCTCCTATTGGACAAATCATAACCAACCCACTAAAAAGAGAGAAATAACTGAAGCAGGACCCCCACTCCTTCATGTCGGGAAGTCAGTTTGCATTGGTTGCATGTGGGGTCAGCTTTAGGTCATGCTGGGCATCCATTAGTGGACTTATTTAGAGTATTATTCCTTTAAGAGGAGTGATTGGCCAGCAAAGACAAAGAATCATTACCTTTGCCCGCCCCCTCCCTGCCAGCAGTCAATAATGAGGGATCATTAAAATGAATAGATGGACATTCCCCTTTTCTCCGGATCCTTATTGCAAAATCAGTGTCAGGGGAAATGAAGATTGAGCTTGGAGAAGGCGTCTAAAAGCCTTACAGTGATTGTCGTGAACTCATCTCCAGTGCCAGGCTCCTTTATCTACTGTAAGAGTCTGCACCTGCCTGAACTCTTGACTAGCAAGGGCTTTTACTGTAGCCCATTAGGAGCATCCCTAATGTGTGCTACAATGTACTTTAACATAAACATTCTGCATACATACCGAAACATTTACAGCAAACAATGGAAGAATGATTGCTCGGGATGTCCTGGAGTATTTTTCGATGTAGAAAAAGAGCTCTTAGAGTGATGCAGAAAGGGATATTGAATGGATCGTCTGTGATGTGGAGATAAGAGAACTCATGTTGTGATCATATAAACAGACTCTTAAAGACAATTCTCACTTTTCACATTTCTTAAGCTCAAACAGCTGTCCCGCCGCTAAATTTTTTTAAACAAATCCTTGCACAACATTTCACGCATCACAAAAGAGAGAGCGAATCAAGCTGAATGATTGCAGATGGAGAATAAAAGAAGGCACCAGATTTTCCAGGCCCCATCTGGTTGCTTTTCAGAGGGTCTTTTAAAGTGTCTTTTAAAAAGGTGATTTGTCTTTGGGTCTGCAACGATGTGACTGTGTCAACGGGTCATCTGCTGGGTCCTGTCACGTGTGAAACGGTCCCATGGAAGGGCTCCACGTACACCTGTGGAGCCCCAGCAACCCCACCCTAAACAGATTTGAAAAACACATGTAAACACATGCTTGAATCCCCGAACACATGGTCCTCATCAACTTTCTTTATCACGCCTAAGGTAATTGATAAGACGGCCTGTTTATAGTCATCTGACACGTCTCTGGAGAGAGAAAAAAAAAATCACAAAACCTGACTCAAGGGACCAAAAAAGATCAAATGTAGGAAAGACTTATAGAACTATCAAAGCTTTCTTAGTATGGTCAAGCAATTATCTCTTAAAGCATCTCTTAAAGCCACCCCCATGTTTCTCTCAACATGCCCTTCATAACAGAGGTAGAATGTGGATTTACTGCTTGCAGATGGCCCAAGAGAGAAAAGACGCAGGAGCTCCAGTGCTGTGCTTATGCACTCACTTTATAAAAGCCCAAATCAAGAGCTCTGTGGGAATACAACGGAGGAGGAAACAGGGCTGTAAAGACGCTATTAATCCGTGCAATGAAACTTCTAAGTCGTGCCCTCTGTCAGGTGCTGTGAGCATGTGGACCCTGGGGAGAAAAAGGCACGCGTTGCCATCATTACGGTCAGGGAAGGCTTTTTATGTGCTGTTGGTTCAACTGCGGGGATGCTGTGGCCCTTGAATGGCTGTCTGTCACTCAGCCTTCCTGTGTCATCTGTCAGCAAGTCATTCGATCATTTGGTCGGTCAACAAGCCAAAATTTCATCTGCAGTTGCAGTATCACTGTACATGAGACAGCTGTATGTAAATAAAGGATTTATGTGTACCTACACATTTCTGATGTCAAATAACAAAATCAAGCTATTTCTTCTGGTTTGCATTAGATAACAATTGTAAACAGGAAATGCATTTCCTGCAGAATTTGATTGTGAATGCTATTGTGAAAACCTAAATTGATAAAGCTAAACTGAATTGAAGGTATGATTGTATAAGAAGGTGAAGTAGTGAGAATAGTTGGAAAAGTGAGAATGGTTTTAATTAGTGTGAATATCATTGAAGTTTTGAATGTTACCACTGATGTATAAAACATAAGTGGAATATATCGAGGTGGTCAGGATAACTCGGTTGGAAGAGCAGGTGCGCATACGTAAAGGTCGAGGGTTTGAGTCTGACCTGTGACAATTTCTTGCATGTCTTTGCCGTCTCTCTCCCCTTTCATCTAGTTGTCCTATCCATTAAAGGCGAAAATGCACGCAAAATAATCTTTAAAAAATACATTTAAAGTTCATATTTTAAGTTGTAGGATGCGTGGAAATGGTTCTAATTAATAAGAATGCCTCAAAGACAACTGAAAAATACCAACATGAAAGTTTTTGTAAAAGATGCTGCTAACTGAAAGGCCAGCTTTAACTTGGGCGAAGAAGTAACTAAATGAGTACATGAGTTTGTAAAATGGTAAGTGGGTGATTAAAAAAAGTCGTAGTATGCAATGGTGAAAAAGTCATAAAAAGTCATACTATGGTATGTCGAAAGAAGTCAGAGTATGTCGGAAAAAGTCATAAAAAGTCAAAGTATATCATGCTAATCAAGTGATTAAGAAGTACCCCACCATGTGTTCCCGGATGGCTCAGCTGGTAGAGCAGGTGCCACCATATAGAGGTTTGCTCCTTGATGCGGCAGGCTTGGGTTCCCTTTGCAGCCTGTCATTCTCTCCTCTCTTTCTCCTTTCTTGTGAAAAAAAAAGGCAGAAAATACACCGAAAATAATCTTAAACAAAATAAAAAAGTAATAGCTCATCTGAAAAGGTGTGCACCCCATCTACAAGGCTACGTCCTTGCTGCAGCAGCTGCCGGTTCAATTCTGACCTGAGGCTTTTTACTGCATGTCATTCCTCCTCCCCTCTCTAGCCTTTCATGTCTAAGCTGTCATACCAAAGAAAGGCCAACTGCCTGAAAAAAATGCCTGAGACATTCTTGTCTCAGAATGTATGTCAAAATAAAACAGTACATCTTAAAAAAAGGATAAAAAAGTAATATAAAGTATGTTGAAAAAGGGATGAAAAGTCATGGTATTGTGTGCCAAACATTGCGATAACCTAAGTCATAGTATAGTATGAGTCTGGAGAACAAGCAAACTCCACACATAATTGCTGACCAAGGATAAAGTGTGCAGTGACAACTTGCTGGTGTGCTTGCCACTATGCCACCATAGAACCACAGTACAGTATTAAAGAAAAAGTGATAAAAAAGTCATAGTACAAGAAAGTCATAAAACGTCAAAGTATACTGTAGTACGTCAAAAAAGTGATAAAAAGTCCTAGTATAGTATGTGGAAAAAGTCATGATTTACTACGTTAAAAAAGGATAAAGTTGTAGTACAGTACCTAAAAAAAACACAAAATTTACAGTACAGTATCTTGAATAAAGTGATGTGAGGTCATACTACAGTATGTCGTAAATAAGTGTTAAAAAGTTACAGTATTACAAATTATAAAGAAGTCATGTAATAATATGTTGAAAACGTGAATAAAAAGTCATAGTGATCAAAAGTCATAGTATAGTATGATGAAAAAAGGGATAAATGTCATAGTATAGTATGCCAAAATGTTGAAAAAAAGATAAAGATAAATAGTATAGGTTGAAAATAATGATAAAAGTAACAGTCTATGTCAAAAAGTGATAAAAAGTCATAGTATAGAATGACTAAAAAAGTGAGATTTAGTCATATTATAGTATGTCAAAAAACTCAGAAATAATCATGGTACAGTATGTCTAAAAAGTGATACAAAAGTCATAGTACAATATGTTGAAAATGTATAAAAAGTCGAAGTCAAAAGGCATATTTTTTTTATTTTATTTTATTTTACAGACTCAAGGTCCAGATAAAAAGTACACACAACACTTTACAAGAGGGGTACAAACCAAAGGCAAACATAAATACATATGGATAAACTGACTCCCAAAAATGTCACAAAAGATACATACAACACATACAAACCTGCAAATAGCAATGGCCAGTAATTAAAACAAGTACAGGTGTGTGTTCCAGTGATTCCACAGTTTTCCCAAATATCTGATATCACCAAGCATAGCATAGCATAGTATGTCACAAAAAGTGATTAATAAGTCAAAGTATAGTATGTTGAAAAGAGTCTTGGTATACTAGGTTAAAAAAGTAATGAAAAAGTCCAAGCATGGTATGTTTGGGGACTAAACCAGGGATAAAGTGTGCAGTGACAACTTGCTTGTGTCATTTGAAGGTGAGTTTGCCATTATGCCAACATAGAGCCACAGTACAGTATGATGAAAAAAGTGATAAAAAGTCACAAGGTATCTTGTCAAAAAGGGATACAAAGTCATGGTTTAGTATGCCAAAAATAGCAATGGAAAGTCATAGTATTGTACGTCAAAAAAGTCATAGCATAGTATGTTGAAAAAAGAGATAAAGATAATTAGTATAGTTTGTCAAAAATAATGATAAAAGTCACAGTCTATGTCAAAAAGTGATAAAAAGTCATAGTATAGAATGTCCAATAAAGTGAGATCTAGTCATAGTATAGTGTGTCAAAAAAGTCCGAAATAGTCATGGTATAGTATGTCTTAAAAGTGATAAAAAGTCATAGTATAGAATGTCGAAAAAAGGTCGTTGTATACTATGCTAAAAAAGGGATACAATGTTGAAGTACAGTACCTTAAAAAAAACGAGTCATAGTATGGTATGTCAAAGAAAGTGTGGAGAACAAGCGAACTCCACACTAGTGACAACTTGCTTGTGTCATTTGCAGGTGAGCTTGCTACCATGCCAACATAGAGCCACAGTACAGTTTCATGTCAAAAATGGATAAAAAGTCATAGTTTAGTATGTCAAAAAAGTGATACAATCATCACATAGTACAGTATGTTGAATAAAGTGATAAAAAAGTCAAAGCGCAGCATGTTGAAAAAAGTGATGAGCGAGTGGCAGCAGATTATCACATCCATATATATTTCATATAGATCCAACAAACGTATCTTAACTCTATGAGGTAGAACATCAGTAGAGCTATCCCTGGTGGAGTAGCGATGAACATCTCTCACTCTGTTAAATATATGGGGACAAGGTCCTGTGTACCATGCACAGGTGAATCTGAGAGACTCAATCTCCTACTTTTAACCACCCAAAAGTCTCAAATTGAGAAGTGTCAAGATGAGATCTCATGAGTGTTCAGAATAAGCTTTATAACCCTATTTTGAGAAGTCTGAACCCTATGTTTCAGGTGCTTTAAGACACTATTGTGTCATGAGCAGCCTGCATTGTCAAAACGAGGCTGAGTTAGAGCATTAGCCAGAGTTAACATCGCTTTCTTGTCCAGAAACCTTGAGATTCTGGCCTAGAAACATCTCTTTGACTAAATGAGTTAACGTTTTTTTTAAAGTAAGTACTGTAGTACAACTAGCGGGAGAGAAGTTATAATTGAGGTGAGTTTGATGACACTACCTCATTAAATCATTAAATTAATCAAATTTAACATGTACTTTACAAAAAAATATATATGTAAAATTGTTGGCCTATATACTCCAAAGGTCAAGCAGATCAACCTTTGAAGCATTCATTGTTAAAGCATGCATAATTCACATATGATATTGTGAAGACATAAAATGCAATGATGCAAAATACTTCCACAAAGTATTTAAAAAACCTGCTTTGCTGTGTGCAGGTACTGTACTTTTGATCATCAGAAAACAGTTGCAGGTCTTTTTAATTTGATTTCAACAGATTTTGTAGCTCCATTTGCTTTCATATCATGTGTATTCCACTGCTTTGATTAGTCTCCCTGACTGACTGCTGCTTTGGTGGAAACTACGGCCCTGAGACATCTCTCCACTGTGTCAAAGGGTTTGACGCCATCAGAGGAAGACCAAGGTAAGATGACAGGGTGCCAGGAAAAAGGGGCGTGGCTGCATCTGTTAATAGCTGATTTATTTTGGACTTACCACGTCGGTCGTACAGGGGAGCACCGCCCAGGCCTGCCTTCTGTCACTATGGGGATGGGCGCTTCATAACTTTGCTGGATGGAAAAAGTGTTGAGGATGGGCAGGTGGCACACAGGAGCATGGCACGGCTCCCATGGCGATGAACTGTTTCACTCATAAATACCCGCCAATAACAATTCTAACTGGAAGCAAAGGGCTGTGTTTTTCCCTTTGCATGCATTTCTATATCAGCAGCTTTTTGCATTTTATCCTGCTGAAGAACAGTGGTTTGTATTTCACTTTGAAACCGAAATGGAAGACTAAATCTCATGATGATGATTGCTACGCCCTGCTACACCCTGTAACGCCCTGCAGTGCCCTGCTACACCCTGCTGTACCCTGTAACGCCCTGCAGTGCCCCTGCTGTACCCTGT
>NC_048412.1:7687092-7718815 GCF_013103735.1 Etheostoma cragini
CTGCTGTACCCTGTAACGCCCTGCAGTGCCCTGCTACACGCTTTTATACTATGTACCGCCCTGCAGTGCCCCTGCTGTACCCTGTAACGCCCTGCAGTGCCCTGCTACATGCTGTTATACTATGTACCGCCCTGCAGTGCCCTGCTACGCCCTGCTATACCCTGAAATAACCTGCTACGCCCTGCTACTCCCTGTTATACCATGTACAGCCTTGCAGTGCCCTGCTACACAATGCTATACCATGGTACGCCATGCAGTGCCCTGCTATGCCATGCTATACCCTGTTATACCATGTACAGCCTTGCAGTGCCCTGTTACACAATGCTATACCATGGTACGCCATGCAGTGCCCTGCTCCGCCCTGCTATACCCTGTAATGCCCTGCAGGGCCTTGCTGTACCCTTTACCCAAGAGCCTGGGTCTGTCCGACGTTTCTTCCTAAAAGGGAGTTTTTCCTCCCCACTGTTACAATGTTGCTTGCTCTTACTTACTGGAGTCGTTGAGTCTTTGTAAATTACAGTGTGGTCTAGACCTACTCTCTGTAAAGTGTATTAACATAACTGTTGTTGTCATTTCCTACTATAAATAAAATGGAATTGATTGATTGTAGTGTCCTCATTGCTGGCTACTTCATGGTAGGATGTAAAACACAGTACCTACAGCTATTTTTCTAGCAGTTAAAAGCATGGGGGAAAACTGGATTTTTCCTCCTCCTGTCAATGTCCAACTGTCTGCATTTCAGGTTTTATCAGGTATATATGGACCAGTTGGAACAGTCAGAGGTTTACTGAGGTCAAACTATAACACAAGAAAATCACAGAGCCAAGTTAAAGTGAAGGCCTTAAAACTAAAGCATAGCCATATGGGCCATACATGTAATAGTCAAAGAATGGAAAAAAGACTGAATCCATTACTGACTGATTCACTGCTATTCAATACAAAATGCATTCATCTCAGAAAAGAGTTTCTAAGTTTCTGAAAATACTTTATTTCTTAACAACAGTACTTTTTTAGATTCTTATGAAGAACAGCAGATACAACACCGAAATGATTGAGAACTTAGATTATGTATGGTCACCATTATACCATTTATTAATTCATTGCTGGAAACACATTAAATGCACTTTAAACACATTTCATTTTTCATAAATATTTCATATTAAAGATAAATATGTTCCACCTTGTGCCTACACAGACAAAGCTTTATAGAGTTGATCTTGCAGCCAAGAAAGAGAGTAAGGCACAAAATAGAAACCCTATTCATACAGTTTAATCATGCTATTATACTATTATGTCCAAAGAAATGTATAAGGAAGCGATATTATGTCAGCTAAAAGATCCCCAACATTAGTACAATATGCATGCTCCAAAAGACAGTTAACATGAAGGTAGACTGCAGCTGTGTGAGAGAAGAGCAGACGTAGGTACGTTTATGACACGACTGGAAATCAATCTCCAATATTTGGTCTGTTTCTACGGTAAAGTGCATAATGTTTTTGTTTGTACGGGGAACCGCTGAACGCTAAAGAAGGAAAAGTGGACAATAATTTCACCAAAGAGAAAATCCTTTGGTTTACTCACATCAATTATTGCCAGCTGTAAGAAACAGTTCTGCCCACTCCTCAGTGGAACGATCCAAGTGACGAGTACAACTGAGCCGCAGACTTTGATTATCCCGGTGCCTGTCTACATGCAAACCTGCACTGCAAGAAGTTAGAGACACATATATATATATCTATATATATCTATATATATATACAGATATATATTTTGTCCAGCATTATTCCCATCTAAATTCAGCAGGTAAGCATACCATTGTTGAACTATCAGATAGCTGGGGGAGAAGAAAATCCCATGGCCTACCTGCCTTTTATTAGCCCTCTGCAACCAGGAACTGTTGTCATAGGATATGTACTATATATTTCTCGGATTGTCTGTGCATCATTGTTGATATCATGGTTTGGGTTGCGAGGTCTGGAAGACCGGGGCAGAATGATAAAAAATAGGCACTAAGGTGAAAAAAGCAAAATGCAAGGTAGTAGAAATGGTACGAACCATGTCAAGGGGAAGACAAATGTAACAAAAGCGGAAGCTAATTAGCAAACTGCATGATATAAGTATAAGGCATACATATTTTCAAATACATGTTTATACAAAAGAATATCATACAATAACATTCAGTATAGATGGACAATGAGATAATAATGAGGAAGCAAGAAAAAATACAATTCTAATCTATTCACATACTCCCTACATATTTTCCAGCCTTTTTATTCTGTGTCCCTGTAAACAAATCATTGAAATGATACAAAACGGTTTTATAAAAACTTCCACTTTGGGTTCCAATCAACCATTTGCATTTAGCGTGACTGCTGCTGTTGTTTGCTGCCAATATCACTGCTGTAAGGCACCGATTCGGTTGTTGCGGACTGACTGCACAAACAAATGAACCAAAGTGAAGAAGCATGACACGTATTGTCCCGTTAGCTTTTCCATGCAGTAACATACAGATCACACTCAAAATATGAAAGATTGTCATTTTGTCAACGATACAAGTAATTCAGTCTCTTTGAGCTGTTTGGTCCACTAAAGAACATCTGCTGTGACTTAAGGCAAGTGTAGTTGTATACATACTTACTCTGATATCACTTCCCTTTTTTTTTCTTAATATAACATTCATCTGTTTATTCAAATGGAGCTTGGAGCCAGTGATTGTCAATGTGAGTCTGCAGTCTGGGAATTAGGAGATAGTCAGATGGGAGAACCTGGTCAGAAATGTATTCTTCATCATCTGGATCTCTGGGGCGTGTTATCCTCTTTTAGTTGATTCTGCTGCTGATCGAGTGTGTGTGTGTGTGTGTTGCAAAAGACTTGTGGATGTCTATGCATGGGTGTGCACGGAAATGCTGGAGAGGTCGTTCCTGATGATCTCGTTAACTGTGAAAAGAAAAGAGAAGATCATTATTAACTAGTCACAACGAAAAGAAATACACTTCATGAAGAGAGGTGACCTCTAGAGGTCACAGAGGCTAGACATGTGATGGGAAGGTTGTCGGTTTGAATCCCTGCCAAGGACGGATTTCAAAATCAAGCAAAGTGGGAAACTGCCCCAAGGGCTCTTTGTGTCCATTGGTGTGTGGTAAATAAAAGGGTCATGCCACAGAGTTTAACCATTTGCACAAAAGTTGCGTAATGTCTTATGTGACTGTGAAGGGGGCTTTGTAAAGCTATCTTAAGTCTAAACAACATCTTGGTTTTAGACCCGATAACAGAAAGACTGTGTTGCAAACTAGTGCTGTGGTTGCTTTAAAAGAAGTGGGGGGTTGCCAAACAGGGAGTTGTATTTTGGGAAATGTAGGAGTTTTTTTTGGGCCCAGAAGCTCATTTTTGATCTGGGCTCCTGTAGCAGCCATGATCCCTGTCAGTGCTGGGGAAAGAAGAGGGATTAGTTTGTATCTAATGCCTGTGTTTGACACAGGCATCGCATTTGACGCAAGTTGCGTATTATTCACACATTGTGTGTTAGTTTCAACATTTTGCATCCATCCAATGACATCACATCAACTCTTGGCAGCCTGCAATAAGTAATGTCACATGAGCTACTCCTGCCCTGAATACTTGGCATAGATGTGGTCAAGTTGAAAAATACTGGATAACAGGAGCTGCAATCCAAACATATCACTGTCGTTACCAGCCTTTAAAACTCGTATCGGCCTCATACACACAGCTCTGTTTTGAAGTCTTTCCTGCACTACTTCCTGTGCCTGCGCCTTTCCCACAGTCAGGCAGACACACATCAGTCCCCAGCCTTTATCTCAACTGTGTTTTTTGGCAAAACAGAGGGAAGTGACTGTGAAGATGGCGAGGACCCCGAGCCATGCAGCTTAGCGCAAACAAGAAGCTCCTCAGCTTGCCGTGATAAAGTGCGCTGATGCAGACAGAGAGAGAGAAAGTCTGGTCAGACCACCATCCGCAGTAAGGAGCCGAGACAGGAAGTCCACCCACTCTGAGGCCCGGAGTAGGCCTGCAGTGTGTTATCACTAGATACTGTTTGGTGAATTGTGAAGCATCTGCATTGACAAACCCCAAAAACATCAAAGAGAGAAAACAAGACAGCGTCCCTTTAATATCCTGATACCATTTCAATGCTGTGAACTATTTTTTGGGTACAATATTGAACGGCTATAGTGCTGTACTTGAGGTAACAATGGTAGTGATGTTAGTCAAACTGATCCATGGGAAATGAAGTGTAGAAACACCACAGCCATATGTGCACATATTACCAAGGATGGGGACAGAAATACTTAATCATGAATAAAGTGTCAAAGATGGCACTTTTTAAAGAAGCAGGCCACACACCTATTATAGCATGCCCTGCTTGCTATATGCAGTCACACACACACACACACACACACACACACACACACACACACACACACACACACACACACACACACACAGAGTTTGGGACTCACCTCCCTAAACAGGAGGAACTCCCATTGGAAAATCCCCACCTGTGCCAACACTGCGGGCTGTTTTCAACTCTACTCCACTCCGGGCTCAACAGGCATTTACACGCTGAGGTTATTTTGAGCTCTGCCATCGCAGGACATAAAGGAAGTGAAAGCACATGTAATAATTAGATGATCAGACAATAATATTTCTGCTCTTCTCGGTTGGTCGAGGTGAGAAAACAGCTCCAGGTACATTTTGAAGAAGGAAAGGGAAAACCCAACAGCTCGGCAGCAGAAGCCACAAACGTACCCTTTATTTTTCTCAGAGGGAAAGCAGTGGCTTCCGTTGTTATTTGCAGTCACCGTACAAAAAAACACTGACGTCTCCCACGCCCACATATCAACTGCAGTGTTATTTTGTTAACTAATATTTTCCGTTGACATGCCCGATGATGTTCCGTTCTGAAGAAGTGAGAGATAAAGAGAGAAGAAAAGGTAAAACTCTGGCCCCTGTGTTTTCATCTCTGTACTCTTACAGCAAAGTGAGAATCTCAGAAACAGGATGTGGCCAACAGTTACACCACAACAACACCAAGCTGCTATTTATAGCTGTTTAATGGGGTACAACTTCTCAGAAACAGAAAGAAAATCCAAAATTTGATCAATGCTAAATTTCAAACCAGTCAGATAGTATTTTTTGCAACAGCTCTTCATATGCATTTAGTTTCATTTAGTGAACCTATTTCATTCATACAATTGATTTAATTGCATTCAAATGTTTTCATTTAGTGTTGACAATAAGAAAATCCTCTGATAGAAGTGGCACAATTTTTAAGTCAAACACTCGGTCTCACCTTTCACAAAGGGACTAGACAACCACAAACATTCACGTGAGTGAAGGCAGTAAAACATGCTGAGGAACATTTTGTCCTGAGTGGAATTTGGCCCCAAATATTCAACTCCTTGCATAATATGGAAAGGTTCAGCACAAGATCGGCTCTGTAAACTAGGCCTCGTAAAGCTAGTTGCAAAAGCATGCCAGATGATTACATTCCAGATAACTATATCTCACTTTCCTGGTTTCCATGTACTATTGTAAAAGTAAGAATCCTATGTTATGTTACACAACAATATGTTTGTTGTCAGTTATGATTTGTACATAAATGCTCAACCGCACTGGAAAATGACTTTGTTTTTTTCTTTTTTCAATTGCCCAGGTTAATAATGGAACGCTTTAACTGGGGGGACACCCTCTTATGAATAAACATAAACAGTGGAAAATTGAACTCGAAATGTTCCCCTGCTGTACAAAAAAAAGAAGAAAAAAAAGAGGTGCACTGTTAGTCTAGTTAAACAGAGTGACATCCTTTATTAGCAGTTGTGCCGGTGCAATCAGTGAACCGCAGCCCGGACCTGTCGGGACTTATAGTTAGGGCTGGGCGGCTGGGAGATCTATTTCAGGCAGGTGTGAGAGTGGCACAAAAGTATGACTGTACTTTACTGAGATGCCAGCTCAATGGGCAATTCAGCTCCTTTGTGAAGGCCTACCAGTGTTTCTTGGCACTGGCTTGGACGTCTCCATCGGGTGTGACTGCTGGCTAAATGATTGTTGACATCGGATAAATGATTTTGCCTCTACCTGTTTAGAAGGGGTGGTGCAGTAACCCCCCCCCCCAGCGCACGTGCTGTCTGTGCCGAGCATACATCAAAAATACAGTACAGGTCAACTTTTATAAACTGCACCCATTTCAGCAACTATATACAGTCACACGCAGGGGTGGGGCAACAATTTGTTCAATGTGTGACAGCTTGTCTAAGACCGACAATAGCCGAAGGCCCAAACTAAGCAGGCTCTCAGAACTAAAATAGCACAGCTTTAAAATAACATCAGGGGGTGCGTAGGTGTAGACATGTTGGTACAGGTACCAGGGAGAAGATACATAGATCTAAGCTCGGAAGTCCAGTTGGAAAAATATATCAATTTTTTCTTCTTGAGTCTTGAAGGGAGCGTAGGGAGTTATGAAGTGGGGTTGTATCAGGTACTCATCTATAGTCAGTGTATCACATATAATAGAGGACTGTTGGCACGCCCCTCCGTTTGGTGTATGTTTGTGTTATTATGTGACTTTGGTGTTGTAAAAGGATTAGCTCTGATTCAACAAAGTCACACAATACCAGAAACTGACCGATCAAAGCAAACGGTAGACTAGCAACTCCGGTGTTCTGTGAGCTAACATTATGATGTTTTTGTCAAAGGAGTTTGGTGGCTTTGCAGAAAGCATGGATAGATAGAACGGCTTCAGTTCCTCGTCGGAAAGGGCTGTATAACCACAAGGTAAAGCAATGAAAATATTATATATACTGTGTATATACACTGTATATATACAGTATAAACATATATGACAGCAATGTGTAGCAATATGAACAGCAATTATGGAACCAATCCAAACTAAATGACAGGTTGTGAACTGAAAAGATAAAGTTACTTTGTGCTTTGTGTATTAAAAGAAAACACAACTTGCAAACCTGAAAAAGCTAGATGCGTTTTTTTGATATAATAAACAAGCAGTTACTGCAAATCCGACCTCCTATTTATTTAGTAATCCAAGCACAAGGGTGTTGTGACTTCATTTGGCTTCTCTGAGAGTTTAGTGTGAACCGGAACTGCATCGGGGAATTAGTTAGCATTGTTAGAGGAGAGAGCTGTGCTTTTGGGTTGGATAACAGCCGGGCTTCCTCAGAGAACAGAGGATGCCCTATGGTCGGGTGAGACGCAGAACCTCGAGGCCTGAGAGAGTAACAGGATCTCCTTGGACCAACTCACATTACCTGACTGGCAGAGAGATGTCGCCTTCCCTGGCTTCTCCCAGCTGACTGTCCAAAACATAACCGTGGAACTCAAGGTTTTAACAGAGGCTTCCTGCCAGGGACTTCTGTTCTCACTCATGATGATACCAAAGTAGCGGAGGGCACCGCCATCTCACTTTCACTACATTACACATTGAAATACATGGCAGCTGTGTTCGGGTCAAGGACCTTCACACGGTAGCAAAAGGGGGAGGTTTCCTATGATGTAGTAGCACACCAGGTTTGCTAGAACAAGGGGGTTGTTTCCTTCTATTGTGGCCCTCAAGACTCTCCAAATCACTTCAGGAAGTAAGACTGAGTCATAGAAGCCTCAAAGTATAAACACAGATAAACACTGGCATCAAATCTGTGCAGATGATGCGGAGAGCAAAAGAAGAGACTGGCTGCGAGACAGATGCTGGGCTAAACCTCATCTGAACGGCTTTCATGCGATTTGCTGGGGAAGCCAAACTAAAGCTCAAACTTGCTGGAGAAAGACAATTGAATTTCCTGGTGCATATTACTTTTGTTTCCCTACTATATCAATCTTCTCTCGAGACCTCAGAAGAAACACTTAATGGACAAATCGCTGCCTCCCACGCACGGCTAAAGCGGCCGGACGGCCCAGACAGCGTCACTTATCTTGCGCTGATAACCAGCAGCGTCACATCACAAGTAGGGATGGGGTCAGAGGTCAGAACACACACACACACACACATAAATGACACAGATGAATTAAGATGGAGAGACCGAGACGGAATAAGCGAAATCGAGGGAGACACAATCATATTTCTCCAACGACAAACACAAAGGAAAAGAGACAGAGCGTTCCACTAATGCTTCATAATGATAAAGTGCTTCATCAATTCATCTGAGCCTTGCCGGTTAGACAGCTTCTAATCCATCGCAGGGATCCCATCCTGGGCCTAATGATGTGATGACAAGCTAGGCTGAAGTGTGAAGCCCTGGGCTTTCCCATGTGGAACCGCTCAGTCTCCACGGCCAACAGAGGAGATGGGGGAGAAGAAGAGTGAACGAGATAGGATGATGTTTTTAGAAGAAAGCTGAGTTCACCCTGAGAGCTGAGGTTTTGGAACTGCCCCACAGCAGCTGTTTGGTACTGTGAACAAACACAGCTGGGCCAGGGCCAGCAGCCAATCATCTCCTCACCTCCAGGTGAACTATGACGCCGTTAAACGTATGATTTAGACGTAGAGTCCAAGGGTGTAATATCCACCGGGGACATCCTATTTCTGACCCTAGGTGCCCTTGCTACATGGCAATAGAAAGTAACAAAGCGAGAAATAGTATAAAAAGCATAGGGAAGACGAAGAAGAGAGGTGGGACAGAGGTGTCCCAGAGGGACAATGAGACAGGTTTTGAACATGATTTAACAGCACAGAGGGGCCCGGAGCAGATGCTGGAAGACAAGTGAAAGCTGAAAGCTTAAGAGAAAAGAAGAAATAAAGTATGGAGTTTAAACAGTAACTGCTCTGATTTCCAATTAATATGTCTGCTGCTGTTGTTAGACAGGGACTCCTGGCTCATTCTGATAAGAGGAAGGAGCAGCGTCGTCACACTCTCCGTGGCCTCAGGTGGAGAGTCAAAGTCTCTAATCTCCACCTGCGAGTCTCAAACGTGCCTGACTTTTTCAGAGCACATGCTTTACGGCTGTTAGCTGAATCTGACAAAACAAATGGCCCGGACTCAGGAGAATTTAGGTGTCTTGCCTATTCCAGACTAAAATTCCTCGAAAACAGCCAAATTACCTAGCAACTGCCAGGTATCGTAGATTTTTGAAATACCGGAACCAATACAAATACCGTCACTTTGATGCAGGTAACCGGTGCTTAACATAGAGTTTTTCTGCACGCCTCTACGATGTTTATCATTAGACAGCCAATCACCAGAATTTCAATACTCACTACCATAGATGGAATTTAGTTGGTGCTGAAAAAGGGAATTGAATTACCCAGCCCTTCTAACAGTGCTGTAATTCAGGCTTCAGAACAATAAAACAGCAGCATCCCAGAATTAGAAATCCAAAGACAACAACTTTTGCTGAAGGCCCTGCCACTGATGTGCTTATTTTGGCCACAACGGTGTGCAACCTTTGTCTTTGATCTTGCATGGTGTGCTGTGCCTCTCCCTATCTCGCCTCACTCCTTCTCACTTTGTGAGCCTGCCACTTCCCTCTTCTCCTCCTCCTCCTCCTCCTCTCATTTCCTCCAGGGCCCAGGAGGCCACGGGCGTGCTCACTCGAGTCGGTCTCCAGGGAGGATGAGGGGGGAGGTGTTTACATGGTTGGAGCTGCTCTCCAGTGCCCTCATCACTGACTTCTCTGTAATCAGTGTGCCGTCCGTACTGACTCCCTTGCAAACAAACAACATACAAAAATATATATTTTATGTCCAGAATCAATTAACCCAACTTTATTTTGTTTGAGAGACTGATATGTTTTTCTTTTCTTATCCTTTTAATTATCTTGTGACCCCTACATATACATTGGGACCCTTTGGGTTCCAGAATACCAAGCTGATCTAGTACACTAAGTGCACTTGCACATGAACATGTAGTGTGTGCTTTTTCAACGGAAAAAGGAAAGGATACCACAGTACCACCCACACGGTTTGATTGACATGCAATGTCAACAAGTGCCTTGCAGATGCTCAAACGCTGAGCAGAAACGGTGCTTTCAGTTCTTTTGATTCCACAGTTCAGTTTGATTGCGGTGAGTTGTTTTTATTTCTAATAGCACAACACAACTCCAAAATCATAGTGTTTCTCAAAAGCTAAGGTAAAAGCACGATAATAAAGTGCTTCTGGCATTGGGTCCTATTGTGAACCCGGCGCAGTGGGCGCAAAGCCCGACGCGTGTGTCTTTGATATTTTAAGACCATCCAGCGTCCGTGGGCGGTGTTCACGTGCATTCTTGGCCTATTTCTATCTTGCGGCAGCAGGAAGTGATCACGCCATCGACCAACAAAAACCTGGTCTTAAGTCAATATTGTTTTTTTAACAACGCATTGGTAAAACTGGCTTGTGTACAGTGTGTGCACACTGTATTTAGTACACACATACAGGGAAGTGCAGCAGCACACACATATGCAAAATAATAAAAATATGAGGGTGCAAGTCCGTTGTTAAAGGGAATGGGAGATGACACTTATCGCATGTTAGACCAAGAACACACCCATTAATTGATGAAGACACTAAGTAAAACCCTTTTGAACCATGCGTCCAGCGCAGGGACCCTTTTCTCCGCCGTCAGTAATAGTATTAGATTATTTTCCCAACGGGGCAGTTGGTTTGTCACAAGGCACTTCATGACAAGACATCAGTCATGTGATACAAACAAATAGTCCATGCATCAGACACCAACACACATCACACACTACAATACACTATACACCCTTGGGTATGACCAGGCCAGTTAGACATCTAGCTCATTATCTGATTAAAGCCTTTATGGCTTGAGGTACAAAAGAGAATTTGGATCTGTTCTTGGTCAGAAGGGGCTGGCACAAACGATGCAAAGATGTCCCTAATTTAAAATGAGATGCCAGGGAGTGTGTGGAGTCACATAGGTCAATGGTATTGGCCCATCTCACCAGTCTGTCTTTGTAAATGTGTTCAATGCTAGCTGTCAAACTACAAAAAGTGGATTTATAAACGTACCCCAAACGCACCCGCGCCATCACGCCGTGCGCTCAGATCGTTAAAAATAGGGCCCCTAGTGCGTGTGGATGATTGAAGACTGTGATAAATAAAAAGTTGTTTCACACAACTAGTGAAGCATAAACGCAAAAAGCAAACACCAAAGCCCAAAAATACACCGAACTGAGTGGAACACACATCTTTGTGATTGAGATATAGAAGGAGACAGATTAGAACTATTTGTATGGCTCATTACTATTGAGTTTATGGAAAAATAACTCAGCCATCTGATAAACTCCCAGTGATGGATTCAGAATTAGAAACGTATGCTCCCGTGGATGGCTTGAGATTTCACTAGTTTTGAAAATGGCACACGGTGAGCATATTGAAACGATCATACTTCAGTGGGTTCCAGCCGTCTGAGTGAGAATTTGGCTGCGCACCTGCATATACTACAATTTATAACTGCATTTGCGCTGTGCTTCTTTAAATCACCTGTTGCCTGTCAGTCATTATGTGGGATTTTCAGAGTTTTATTAAATGCAGAGGACCGGTGTTCTCTGTGTCCAAAAAGGTTACCTCGGTGCAAACTTTATTTGTTCACTATCCATCACAGATAGAAGGCTCAGAGAGGCTCCCTCCTGTTTTCTGTGTCAATGTCTGCTCGTGAGCATGCATCTGCACAATGTGGCCTTTGGTTAACCTGTCTCTTTTGCCATTTCGGCATCACTGTAAGCTCTGCTTGCCATCATCTACTAGCAAGAGTTTTTCTCCGTAAGTGCCAAGACTTGGTCAAACCAAGCTGGTTGTAGCCAGGGAGCAGCCAAGCATCCTGGGGACCCGTGCATGGTTCTTAGACTCTTCCTTTCTTTTCTTTTTTTCTGATAAATAAAGAAAAGCTACATCAAACTGGACACTGATGTGCAGTCTTCTTGCTCAAACTGGCATTCCTAGTCTCTTATGGGTTGTTTTACAGCTTTGGAAACCCTGCTCCAATGAAAGTAACATTTCCACTGATCCACTTCTTGACAAGCTGGACAGAAGGTTTTTAAAGTCACAGACAAGGCATTAAAGGTAACTTAATCTTAAAAAGGACACGGCTTCTCTCTTTCTTAAGATTCCTCCTGGGCTATTCTTGAAGCAGAGTGTGATCTAGGCCTGCACGATTCAGGGTTAAATATGAATCACAACTTACTTTGTTTTAGCTAAGAATTTATATTACGATTCTCTGCCACACTTCTTTTCTTCACCAAGTGTAATGTTTATTGCACACATGAACCATGAGAAAACAAAACAAATTGGCCGTACCCAACATAGATTTTCTTTTGGCACCAATAGCTCATCACCCCGAGCCCGTCAGTGAATAAAGAAAATACAGTGCATACTTGCCATTTGATTACAGTAGGCTACCAAAAATAGTGACATATATCAAATTTAACTAAATATGGCCCTAATATCTAGTCTGGCTATCACCAGACCAAGCCAAGCATCATAGATTTGAGATTAAACATTGGTCTGGGGAGTCTGCTATGTATTTTCTACTGTATAAAAAGCGTGACCAATGGGCATAGTTGGAATGACTCTTTACGCAATTAGAAAGCCCTTCAACCAATCAGAACAATGATCTAGGTGATGTAGAAGCGGCATCAACGGGTTGCGGCGCTCGGGTGTGTTTTGGTGGAGATTGGTGGCCACTATGTAGAATGTATACAAGAAGCTGATTGATTGCTTCTCTATTGTCATTGTGTTAAACCCACCAATAGTGGGGCAGGTAGCCAGTTTGAGGCCAAAGTCAAATAGAGTGGGCGGGGCTTAACCAGTCTACCTGATACAGGCTCTATCTGAACTCCTTGAACATGTCTTTACATAATAAAAACAAACAAACAAATGTCAATCAACATGTTGCAGCTACAGCTTCAGTCTCCAGAGAATGGAGTTTCTCAATTGTCAATTTAAGTACAGTATCAGAAACAGAATATCTTAGCACACTACTAGTCTGCTTGCCTTTCACGTCTTCAGCTGCCCTATCAAAATCAAGAACGAATACGCCCCCAAAATATCGCCTGGAAGCCGGGCAGAGGCGATCTCGGCAAACCTTATCTCCTTTTCATCAACTTCCCTTTGATTTTTCATAGACAGACACACTTTCATCCATCTGGAATCTGTATTGTTTCTGTAAGAAACTCGGTGTGTGTCAGAGTCAGAGATGAATGCGATGCTCTTCCAAGGATAGAAAGTAAGACAGGCACATTTGCTGTCACGTGTAAATCATAGCCACGCATTTTCACCCGCTTAGGTTCGTGCTGTTTCCAATCAAAACGGTGTAACAGTTGCTGGAGCTCTGGGAGTCAACCCACCCACTTAAATGCCTTAACAGAAACAGGAGCCTGCTATTTTACTCTATGATGCTGTAAATATAACTGATTTAATTAAAATGTACATGACATTTTAATTCACAGAGTGTTTTAAGGCCAAGCTTTCCAACTCAAGTTCTCTGCAGATTTGATGTGACTGATTTGCAACATGTGTAGAAAGAATTGTCTTGTCTTCAGGTACTAGAAAGTCCGATGGATTTAAGGAGTCTTCGGGTGTTTTCACACCTGTAGTTTGTTTGCTTTGGTCAAAATCAGTTGGTGAGTTAGTAAACTTGGAGCGATTTGCCCTCGGTCGGTTTGGTTTGGTTTCACACCTGGGAAAGTCCAATCGTACAAAATGGTGTCATTACAAATCAGGCAAGAACCTCCATTCCTCTTATTGGTCCTCTCATTGGTGGGGGCATTTTTGGATACGAAAAAAAAAAAACGCTCTGGGTTGTTCGCAGTTCTTTAAACCAATCCCAACCATCTTTGGCGGCGCTAAGCTCCGGACAAGGCGATGGTGGCTCTGCAAAATAGTCTCAACAAGGAACTTGTTTTGGTGAAACATTTGCAACCAGTAAAAGAAAAAACAATATGTAATATTAAATTAAGTTAATTCACACATTACAGTAACCTGAGCTATATAATGTAGCTGGATACACGTTCAAACGTAATTCCCTCTATCTACGTGTGTACTGTGTCCACAGCAATCCCTGCCAATGGGTCCTGAAAAGTCCCAGTTAGAGAGTAAAGGGCATGAACATATTTCTTGTAGATCTCAACAATCAATCCCTGAAACAACCAAGCAGGCCTGCCTTATTGCACAAGCCATCAAAACGAGTTGGAGAACGGCCACACACAGAGAGAGGAAGGCGATGTCATCATGTCAGGCAATTATCCTGGAAATGTAGATCTGTTGATCCAGACTATATTAAAGGTTATTACATAAATTAGAAATGCTTTTTGATCACGTATAAGCTCTTCATAAATACCAAACACCCTGAAAGCACTTTATAAAGAAGGTCTTATTAGAAAGCATACCTATACCCTTAGACATCGCCTACCAAGAGCCTGGGTCTGTCCGAGGTTTCTGCCTAAAAGGGAGTTTTTCCTCGCCACTGTCGCACTTTTGCTTGCTCTGGAGGAAACTACTAGAACTGTTGGGTCCTTGTAAATTCTGGAGTGTGGTCTAGACCTCCTCTATCTATAGAGTGTCTTGAGATAACTCTTATGAATTGAGACTATAAATAAAATTGACTTGAAATTGAATTGAATTAGATGGGAACAATTTAACCCATTATATTTAGCATTAATCAATGTCTTAATTCTTAATACATGGTTGATAGCACACTATAATGCAGCTGCAGGTAGATATTAGGGCATTTTAAGATTGTATACATGTACTTGTCAACAACTACAACTATGAAGCATTTGTTGCTAGTGGTACTAGTGACAGTTAACAAATGATTACTAACACAGTATAGCATAGTTGTAACCATAAGAACATACAGAACGTGCACATTATTACACCCTTTCTTACAATGTGTTTTAACACATGTACGGATCATTCCGAAGCCCAGAAGTCATAAAGACATTATAAGCTTTAAGATTAAATATTCTTAACAAAAGCTCCTTTTGCTAGATTTCTACCAGGGCTTTTAGCTGCATCTCATTGCCTTCATCAAGGGAGGCCGTTTTCTCAAAACTTGTAATGCAAAAACACTTGAAAGCTGGGATATTTCAGTGCTATACACAAAGCACAGTGGTTAGTTAAAAGCCCCTTGGCCTTTCTGGGGCTAAAGACCTTAATGGAGAGGTTTGCATAGCGCCGCTGCAGCCTTTCATTAGCTAATCTCTCATTGCTTCAAACTATAAAAAAAGGCTTACTGAGCGTGAAAGGATTTCCCTGTTTGTTAGCACGTTGTTTTCAGAAGAACTGAGCTCAGCTGAGTACAATCAGGGGAGTCGGGGGACCCATTGAGCCTTATAACTGCCATGGGTCATATGTCAACAGTAGGACACTCACAGTTCAGTTCTTATGATCATTCCCTTCCCAGAAGTAAACCCATTCACTTTTACCACTGCGTGGTAAGTCTCTGCACTGTAAGCGGCCACTGGTGGGAGAGGAAGAAAATGTGATCTTTAACTTTGGCGGTGTTTATCTTTCTTTGACTTTTAGTCTTTTGGTCTGAACAGCTTTGTGTGTGTGTGTGTGTGTGTGTGTGTGTGTGTGTGTGTGCGCGCTCGTGTGAAGAACAGGGGCAGTGGGAAAAGCTGCCAGGGAAAAATCACCAAGATCGCATGCTTCTTTGCTACTTTCTTCCACCTCAGATTTTCCCCTCTTTCTGTTAGCCTGTCTGTGTGTCTGCGTCTCCTTTATTCCTACGGCTGATCGGATTCTTCTCATGCTCACTGAATATTCCTGGATGTGAGGACATGATGAGAATCTCCTGACCCCAAGAACTCAAAACACTAAAATAAATCTCATGGCTTGAGGCTGTCTCTCCATTTTAGGGCCATAAGCTATGACAGAACCAATATCACACAAAAAAAGCAAACATTCTTCAAGTGTTTGTCTCGGGAAAGAGTGAGATTGAGATTATAATCATTTTAGACAAATTCATTATTTTGAAGCATGTGTGTTTAGAAGGATTTGTCAATGGACTGTAACACTAAAACAGGGGCCATGTGTATTTTGGTTTATAGTCTTGTGAGAGATTCGTCTGAGACGCTCTTTCAAAGTTTATACCTGCATCTGTAGTTCACCTTCCGTCTCCATGCCCCCGTCTTCCTCTTCCTCTTAATAACTCCGACCCACTTCTTTCTGAGGTATCTGCGCATGGAGGAGACGGCCAACTCTGGCAAGAGTTGCAAAACCCAATGGCTTTCCCCATCCCCACTGGCCGGATCAGACTTCTCTGTTGACATCCGTCGCTACAGGATACTACTTCACTGAGCTAACACGTTTCAGATGGGGAGCTGTTATTAAGTGGTCTGGGATGGAGACCTGCTCCTGTTTACTGATGCCGCAGGTACTTACATCCCATAAATACAAAACCAAAAACACCAGAACTGCTGGGGGAGAACATCTCCGTGTGGTTGCGATCATACGGTGAATTTCATCTTTAAGACAACTTTAGATGCCCATGTCTTTGAGCAAGACACCCACATGCTCCAGGGCTGTCGTCCAGACTCCGATTCTGACCCCTGACCTTCCTGTAGGGAGTCAAAGAAGAAGAAGAAAACTCTTTCTTTCCGCATATTCATTCTGCTTGTTTGGTGTTAAGTACGTTCCTTGGACTGCACGAGTTTTCCATGTGCTCATTTGTGTGGTGCCAGCAGGAAATATCCAAGATTTAAGGCAAATTTATGGATTCTGAGACTGCGCAGTGTTTGTGGTATTCACAGCAATATTAGATAGCCCCACAGAGGAAGAGTGTTTTATGTAAATGGAGCAGTGGTGAAATGTTTCCGATGAGATTACGGAATGTTCTTTCAATCACAAACACACAAACGTAGTAAACCGTCACTGAATCAAAACCTCCAAAAAATGACTAGGAGGACTTGAGTTGTGCCTATCCCACGGAGACATTTTGCCCTATGAGCACAAGATGCCAGCCAGAATAAAAGCAGCTAACGGCTTGGATCATGCTTCAACCATGACCAAGGCCCAGGTAACCTCACAGCGTTGAGGAAGGAGACTCTCCCAGTCATCCCGCTGTCGACAGCACTGACATTTGATGTCATGATAATCATCATGATACAGTAATGAGAGTGTCTGGCGTGAAGTGGTAGCTCCATGATCACAGATGTACACGGGAAGATCCCAGCCAAGCCACAGGCCCTGTCTGAGTCCTGGCCCGCTGGGATCCCTGCGGCTTTTCAACGCGTGTTTCCTAAACCTCGGTATGTGAGCCACATAAACCCAGCCTCTAAACTGCTGTGTCGGGAGAATCTATAAGAAATACATGACACATCATGTACTGGAGTAATATAACTTGGAGGAATGGACTCCAACTTGTTTGGAGAACGAAGCCCTGTGGCTTTACCATTTGTTTGTATACTTCACTGAAGGCCCTTATGCTATTAATGCCAGGGTTTTGACTTCCATACAAAGTCCATGTAGTGAGCCCACTTTTTACACAGCTTGGAATAATGAAAGAAAATATCACACAAATCTCCCCAGTAGCATATCTGCGTCACACATATCTGACATTTAGGCAAAACAGACCAGAAACCCCATCAAAAGTCTCTCATCTAAATGTGTGCGTGTATCAGATCCCAGACTCAAAAGAAACCCAATTTGTTTAGATAATTTAGCTGCAGGTTTTCAGCAGACACATTCTTTCTCAGTGACTCTGGATATTATGACGGAGCGACTGAAACCAGACCAGATCCTCTGGCTCGCACACACACATAAAAAAGCCAGCGAGGCTGCGGTAATGAATGGACTGAATTCGTACGAATTTGTCTTCTGCGCTTATCAAAACTAATAATATACGGCATTCCCAATGGTTTTACAAAAAGCTAAACATCTAATACTGTGACCCCATTGTTACTGTCATATGTAACCATTTAGATCCAATCATTTGCTGAACTGCAGGCAATCTTGGACAATTGTGTCTATAATTGAGTGGGTTTTATAGTTTGTGTAGCAAAAAAAAATAAAAAAATCACAACTAGGAATCTAAATGCTCTCAACCAATGGGACGGAGATAAAAGATGTGTAAGAGGAAACAGAGGGTGCTAAGGTAATCCAGAGCCCTCCCACTCAACTGCAGAGGTATTCCTCTTCTATTCAGAGACTCATCGGTATTCTTTGGGTTCCAGCACTGTACTTCCATTGTGACTTCCACAGTTTATATTACAAACTAACATAGTGTTTAAGCACACTGTTTCTAACTGTGTGCTACTACAGGCTAAAACGTCCCCCTCCCCCCTTTTTCCAATGTTACATGAATGAACAAGTTTTGTAAGTTTAAGTCGTCTTTTAGTCAAATTCAATAAGCTTAATAATAATTGATCAATGAATATCAAACATAACCTCCATATACCATATCAACATCTATTCACATTTTGTCCCCAGGTCAAATTTGACCCCTATAATAAAAGGTCTATATCTGAAATATGAGTTTCTTTTTAACCAAATTACCACAAAAAGGACTGGATTCAATGCAACGCTCTTTGCAAATTCAATTGATAACTTTCATTCCTGACTAAACTCATCTGTACGTTCCTCTGATCTTAACTTATTCAAAATAATTCATGATTTCAAATATTAGGTATAAATCTGTACAAACAAGGGTTATTGACCATGAATTCCAAAAGGTGGTGTTAAACTAGTGCTAGTAAGGTGGTGTTAGTGAAAACTAAAGATAAAGTCTGAAAAAGGGATGAAAATGTAAAATATTTGTCAGTTTTTGACACAGTTTTTTAACACAAGGAGTAATATGTAATATCTGATCATGGGTAATAAGAGGCATAGCCGCTGTATTCACACAGTACAGGAAATGTTTTTTGATTTCAATGAGAAGAAATGGATTCAAATCTATTGCTGATCCCAAAAGTGTAGTTGTTGAATCATAGCTTAGGCGGTCAATGACTTTTAAAGGCTAATCCTTGAGTGCAGCCACCAATTTCATTTTTTCCTATGACTATAAATCTTCTCCAGCAAAGCCCGACATTTCATTTCTACCTCGCGGTGTCGAGAGCTGCCAGGAAAACCGGAACCCTAATATGAGAACGCAAGCAGTGACAACAACAGTGAAAAAAATAAAAATAAACATCCTCTTTGCAGTCATAAATAATAAAAACAAAAAAAGCCATCACCCTTCTTCTTGCAACCCATCAATATCACTGAGTCTAGAAAGAGACGATGTTCTTGGCATGGCACTTAACCACAAGACAGCCCTTCCTTCTGTGCTCTCTGAGCTTGAGCTTGACCTGCTCCCAAAAGGCCGGAGGGTCAGAGGTGGAGTGTTGTGAAAGCACAGGCTGTTACAGTGCCTCCACAGCTCGCTGAGTCTACTAACTAAAAGAGACACACGCAGGATATTGGAATACCTTCAGCAGTCTACAGTCGGTCTACGTTTAATGCTGTTGTCAATCGAAACGGCCTTGATTCTCTTCAACACATCTTTGAAAGTGTAGTCAACTTTGAAATCTGTTTCAATGTTTTACGCACACACACACACAGACACACACACACACACGCACACACACACACACACACGCACACACACACACACACATACACACACACCGTCTAAACATACAGGAGCAGCTCTGCTTTAGTGATTCCCATTAGACAGGTCGACCTCCACTTTAATGAATCCCCCCCATCTCCCTCCCCCCCAAATCCTCTCTCTCTCTCTTCTGCCCCCCCCATCCCAGAAACAGCCTTGCGGCGCACTCCAATGTTAGCGACTCAGCATGTTTTCAGCGCGGTGCGGACGCGCTCTCAATCATCATTAGGGGTTTTTGCGGAGTCCTGGGGTCTGGGCGACCTGCCAGGATGTGTAAAAGTTTCCATGAGGAAAGCCTCGGGTTGCCTTCAGAAGCTCCGGTGGTGGACGGAGATCCTCAGGAAGGTTAGAATGCCTTTTTGTTGTTGTTGTTGGAGGGATGAAGGGAGGGAGGAAAGGAGGGCTGACAACAATTCGGTTTTCATTTTGAGAAAAGAAGCCTATTAAAAGTACAGGAGTTTCAAATGCACCAACCTTGATTTGGGGAGGAAACAATCCCAAGGAAACACGAGGCAATCAGAGCACATATGTCAAATGTCAGAAATGGGCAGAGGCTGCGTTGCACTCTGTGTTTTTCTTATTTTTGGGAAAAAGGGCCCTCTGTTTCCCAGAGAAGCAGCTGGTAGAAATCTGGCCTTCTGATTGCTACTAGTTTTTTAGCTGGGTGCTGCATTCGGGTGCACTTCATGATATCACCCATCACAGCAGCAGCTAATGAGACAGGACACACAGCAGCAGCCTTACAGAACCAGACTCTAAGCACAGGCAGCCCACTACTTCTGCTCTACCCGCACACGCACACATCCGCAGCAAAATATCTATAAACTCCAGGAATAGTAAAGGGGTCCGTGTGAAGGGGCTGCAACAAGTGATGTGGGGGATTTTTCAAAAATAGTTTGTGTTAAAAAAGCCACATCTGAGATCAAAAGTATACTTGTGTGTATGGACATGTGTGTCCGGAGTTGTTTGAGACAAGAGGGGGTATGATGTCACCATAACGGCTCTTTCAGACGTGTGACAAAGCATTCCGTCATTTTAGTAGTTCACAATTAGTACAACCAAACACGCCAAACTTAAATGCTGCAGACTGTGTTTTTCATAAATTCTATTGTTATATACACTGATGTCATTTGACGTGCGTTTTGGTCACTGCCAAGTGCCTGGTGAAGTACGGATAGTAGATAGTGGGGCTGCGAGTGAGTTTGAGACTTCGGTTTTATGGGAGTCCCACCATGCGTATGTTTACGACGGTGAATCAACAAGCTGATCTCATAGGAATTAAATGGATAGAAAGTTCATTCCCCATTCAAATGGATGTAGCAGAATGGTCAGAGCGGCAGCCATTGTTATGTGTGCTGTTCCCAGGGCAGCGGACTAACTTCTGTACAAACTTCCCAATAAGTTCTCCAAACCATAAGACGATAGGCCGTTTATTCCTACCCTCTAATGCGACCCACTGAAGCGTTTTCCGCTCTCATATCTAAACCAGAGTCCATAAAACTCGCCAGACACAAACCATAGTCTCCTGGGTGAAAGTCCTGTGTTTGTTAGACCACTCCACAACCATTACTTTACTCTGTGGGCGGAATTTGGTGCTTCTATACTACACTATACTGTACTATACTATACTATACTATACTCACATTACTTCCTGATACTGTCATTACTACCGGGATGAGAGGTCGCGTCCACTACAAACTTAAATATTAGTTGTAATTTCTTATGTGGACATTTTTAGGGGGAGACACAGTCTCAAACTTCCACATAAACCCACTTGTGGCGAGTAAATGGCCGTTCTATCCATTTTATTTCTATGGCTGATCTTTATTCAGCTAAAACAAGTGAGGCTGAAGGATGTCAGAAAAAAAAAGAGAGGCTGTTTTAACATAGATAAAGCCTCATCGCAGACAACAGAATCATCGCCTCATGTCTTGCACTACAAGCTTCTATCACAGCAGAGGGAAGAGTTTAGCACATAACAATGGAGACTGTGTACTGCAGCCAGGGGGGTTTACATCTCAGACTCCCTCCGTCCTAACCAAGCTCCTTGCGGTACAGTAGCTCACCGTTGATAAGTTGAGTGATTTCTCAGGGGCTGCGTAAAACCTGGGCCCGGCCAGAGAGACACATTTCCTCTGGCTGATGAGAGCCGGAGGCCTCAGCGTTCAAGCGTGGGAGGCGCTCCACTCTTGGGGGAGATCAAGTGTGCTCCCGCAGACTCCGAATCACCGGCCCCCAATTGCTGGGGGAGGAACGCTACTCTGCGCGGCTGGCGTTAAATCACCGCCTCTGTGGTGAGGTCATCCGCTTGTCTTCCCTCTCTAATGGAGCGCTCAGCTCGCTAACATACGGGGGTAATGCGTGTGGACAGGGAGCGGGACGCCCTGTGAGCTGCCTTCCGATCTTATTTATTTTAGCTTAGGGCTCATTTGAGGGGTTTGGGAGGGGGGTGAGGGATCGGGCCTGGGAGCAGTAGAGGCCTTTTGAGTATGCTGTTACCACCACACACTTACAGGGAGTCCAGGAGCTCACCACAGATGCTCGCATAGACGTTAGGTGATGCAAAACGCCAGCGCATTGAGGTTTTTCAAAGGGGCTGCCTCACTGTCCTTGGTCAATCAATACACATTCCTGCACGTCCCTAATGCAACTGTAATCACTGGCTGAATACATTTGGCCACCGGGTTGGAGGCAGATAGAGCCTGCTGTGGGGAAGAGAAACAAGATTACATGATTTCGCCTTATCTCTGCTATGTACATTGGGCATATCTTTATACTGTTGGTGTAAAAGGAGCCCTTGCCAACCTTATTACGAAAATGCTAACGAAAGCTACAGTTTCACTCTATTCGATTAATGCTGAAACGAAAGCTGCTGCATGCCATAACTATTGCAAACAGCCCGAGAGAGTTTCAAAGGAGCAGTTTGGCTATATGAACTAAAGAAAATTAGGCAAAAGGAAGGAGAAAAGAAACAGGAAAGAAAAGTTGGAAATCAGTTTATAGAGCTGATAACAGACAGACATCCCCCCCCCCCATCTTTGCATTGTCTGTTTATGAGGTGAGGACTAATGGGACTCATCAGGACTGACAGATATGCTGACAAGTGCATTTCAACTCAATTACAGTTCCACAGCAAAACACCCCTGGTCCCCTCGGGCCCATCACCCCTCTGCTCCTAGAGCGGTTGATTGAACACACACACACACACACACACACACACACACACACACACACACACACACACACACACACACACACACACACACACACACATACAGACTGACAAACACACACAGACACACACAGACACACACACACACACACACACACACACACATATACACACACACACACACACACACACACACATACACACACACACACACACACTCACACACACACACTACATCAGTTTGCTGAACAAGGTGATATTCCTTGAGTTTCTTTACTCAACCTCCACTAAAATACATACAATACATTTTAAAACGTCAAACAGGCACTATGCCATCGATTTGTTCTATGAATATATGTGATAACAAGTGGAGCCTCTGCTAACACAGATAACAGGTCGGTGGTGACCTGAGAGACATAAGGTACGATGGACACAGGAGGCAATAAACTCGACCATATGGTCCCTTGGGTGTGACTGGTTTCATTGCCAGAGGGAGACCAGTGACCCCGCAGCCTCCCTTGATGACGACAGCCGCGTGGTGTCGACTCCGCGGGGAAAAGACGGGAAAACAAAGCCTCTGCCTTCTGCCTCACAGCATCCCTCCCAGAGAGATGGCTTGGTTCAGGAAACCCCTAGCCATTGTTTTGCTTCCTTCATTAGTCGCCGTGTCAACAGTTTGGTTGGCTACGCGTGTGCCACTGTTTTTGTTCTGCTGCACCCCGGCTGACCTCGCGGCTCTGATGTTTTGACAGATTGTTTCAATGTCCCATCAAGGCAATTTACTGTTATAAAGTAATGCAGACACTTGGACGGCATAAGCCGGACCGCACGTTGCACCAAAAGCAAATAAATCTGCCGGGGTCTAAAATTAAACAAATGTGACGTAAATCTGCTGCCATGAATTGCATCAGGAAATACCGAGAGGTGCAGCAGGGTGCGGTTATGTGTGGCTTGCAGATAAGCAAAAGGTGTTAAATAAATGTGATGTGCTACGTAAACAGCCATTTTTGGCATAGATGGAGAGCTCATAAAGAGAAGCTTTCATCTTGAAAAACACAAAATGCCTCCCGTCATTCTAATTGTTAGCAAATGGAAACCTTGTTTCTCGTAACTCACCATCGTCTAGGTACATCTGGTCCAGTTCCTGGGGCTCCTGTTTGACGGTGATGGCCATCGAAGGGGGGCTGGCGTCCTCAGGTAACAGGCTGGGTGAGCTTCCTCCGGCCTGGGCTGAGCTGGCTGCCTGCTGAGCCTGACTCGGGCTGTAGGCCTGAATGAACGTGCTCTCCCCGGGAGTGGAAGGGTGGGATACCGGGGAGGACGAGGGACTGCTGTTGGCATAAATAGTGTGGTAACCATGGGGCCCTGTGCTGTTGAGGTGGTTTGGGCTGCCCTGGGAATGAAGCATCCCTAGGGGAGAGTTGTGGTCTGGCGATGCTGGGTGGGCAAGGTTGGGGAGGCCAGGGGTCTCCTGGACGGGGGGCACCATGGGGCCTGGTGGTGCCGCATGGGTGGGGCTGTTGGGAAGGCACTTGCTGTAAGCCACGGGGGACAGGTCGTGCAGAGTGGGGCTGGAGCTGAGGGGCGACGATGGCATTGCAGCGTGGCGAGGCGGGCAGGGGGGGTAACCACCAACCAGGCAGGCATCAGGATCGGCTACGGGCATGATGGGAGTGAGCCTGGGCCGGCTGAAATAGGGCTTTGAATGCATGGGCAGTCTTGCAGTCCCCAGAGAATCATATTCATCATTGGGTTCTGTCTTTATTATCGGCACTGGTGGGAAAAAAAAAGTAGAAAGAAAGGTGGAGATATATTAAAAAACGTGCAGGGAATCCACGTGGCGCAATGAGTGCACGCTGGCGGCTGAGTAAAAGCAGTGAGCAGGCACAATTGTGGCTGCGATACCTTCCATAATCTAAACAAACAACCACCAGTGGATATGGGCTTGGTGTCAACTTGGCTGAGCTCTCTAACTGAGAAACCCTCACGCCTCCCAACCGCCACCGCTCTTTACCACACCATGAAAAAAAAGCTAAAGAATAGGGGGGAAAGAAAAAAAAATGGATGAGTCATCAGTGTGGAAAGCCACAGCTGGCTCTAATAATGAATAAGACCTATTTTCTTTGGACTCTCCTCCAGCTCTGATATCCAATAAAAAGACTACTATAAAGCACAGGGCTGCTGCTGCTGCTGCTCTAGGAGCTCAGGACCCCAAGGTTTCCTCCACATTCTAGAAGTAATTGTTTCTCTAAGGGCCGAAAGATAGAGGCAGAGAGTGAACCAAAGGAGATGATTTGATTTTGATTAGGCCGTCTGAGCTCCTTAAGAGGCTGTAGAGCTGTGCCTGTGGTTTCAGGAGCTGCAGGCCTCAGCTAATGCAGCAGAGTGCCGTGACCCCACTTGATCATCCTGCCTTCTCTCTTCTAATTTCTAATCCGGTGCAGACCGTCTGCACAGTTTCCTGATTCCTTCTGACGGACAGGTATCACACGCTTCCTGTTCACTGTCAAGAGTAGTTAGTGGGAAACAAAAAAACTTTCTATTAATTGAAATTTCCAAAGCAGAACTATAGGCCCTGGGTTGAGCGATGGAGAGGGATCCACATTAACAAGCCCACTGCTGAGTTATTATGTTAGTGCATGTGATCAGACTGTGCCAGCACTGAACTAACAGATCAGTGTTAAGATACCCAGATGTATAGCAAAGGCTTCTGAGTCACAATAGACACACTGTTTCTATTTCTACACGTTGTTAAAATGTGGTAATGGGTGTGGTGAGCGTTTGATGCCAACCATTAACAGTGTTTGGCTAAACTTGCTCTAAGTGACATTTATTTAAAGGCGTACAGATGTCAATATGAATCAGATGTCTTTCTGAACGGTGTGGTAGCTCAAAGGTTCAATAGAATGTATGAAGCGCTAGATTCTCTTATGAAAAAAAACAGGCTGTTTTTCAATATGTTATTTTTTTTTTTAAGTGGGAGTGGGGAAAAGACTTGAATCACGCCTCTGGGGGGATGAGATGCGGTGCAGTTACAGTATAATGCAGCAGGGAGCCCATTTACGTCAGCCCTGTCTGCTATTGAGTCCCAGGACCAGGCCTGGTGTCTGGGGGAGCATTGTAAGGCGAGTCCCATGATGCACAGGCCTTTTTCTCCACAGCCTGGGGAATGTAACAGGCCAGTCACATGGTTCACACTACATCCACAGCCACTTCCCTCAGTGATTCTCTGTCTCATGTGAGCCGCCGTTTATTAGGAATGGATGGCACAGTGTTATGGTGCCAAGATGTGTGATTGAGTTGTGATGTGGAAGGGTTATAACCAAATTTGATAATTTTGAATTCAAGGACTGCATTGTCCTACCCTGGAAATCCAGAGTTCCCGCAGGTGCACAGTTTGAATTGGCATCGAGTAATGCTGCTCATTAAATGTAAATGTGATGTAAATGTGCTGTATTTATATAGCGCTTTTCCAGTCTTAACAACTGCTCAAAGCGCTTTTACATCTACAGGAAACATTCACACACATTGATACACTGTGGCCGGGGCTTCCGTACAAGGTGCCACCTGCTCATCAGATAAACACTCACACACATTCACACTCCGATGCGCAGCACCGGGGGCAACTAGGGGTTCAGTGTCTTGCCCAAGGACACTTCGACAATGACTGCAGGGGCGGGGATCGAACCACCAATCACATCGCTGTATCTGATATAGGCGGGGCCAGAGGCGAGCTAAACAGATGACAACAGTTTAATCTACTAGTTAGCTCCGCTGGTAGCTAAGCATATGGGGCTCTGGATATGTCACCTCATGTGTTGTTGTGATTGGTCGTAGTGTTATCCAATTGTGTGCCGTGAGATTTTCAGATGCACGGTTGGTACCGCCCCTCAAGATGGACAACTTTCATTACTTAATACCAGACCCTTAATATCTCGGATTTGGGTCTGGATTTCCAGGCTAGTATTGTCTGTGAAAAAAACCACATGTTGACCTTTTCCCTCATTTGATCTTTTTTAAAGTCCCGCTAAATAACATCAGAACATAAAAAGGCCCATATTGTAAAAAGTGAGTTTTTTTCTTTGATTTTACAGCAGGTTGAGATGGTATTTAATTGCAATGAACGTATCAAAATGCTCAAGAGAAATGCAGCCCCTATTCAAAAATTGTGCTTTTTAAACCAACTGTCAGGACTTCCGTACATTTGTCACAAATAAACGATATATTGGTAGAAAGTGTCATTAGAGTCATTCCCTCGGCTGAGCACAGATTCCAAAGACCCAGAAATGCTGACCAATCAGAGATGACTGGGTTTTTTAGGGTATGGGGCTTAAAGAGACAGACTATAAAACAGTGTTTTACACAGAGGGTGAATACAGGTATATTCAGATAGACAGCCTCAAAAATGTGTTTACATCCTGTAATTTAGTAGAATCCCAAAAAACAAGTATGACCCTGAAAATGAGCATTACATGGAACCTTTAAATTATTATCAAGCTTGGTGGATTCTGAAAACTGATATACTCTACATGTATGTAAGATATTCTTACAGCAACATGAGTGAAAATATTACACAAAATGTCATATTTTTCTAAGAATGTCATGGTTTTAAGGTTCTACTTGAAATATCCAAAAGGAAGTGAGATGTTTGAACTGAGCCCACTCATGTTTAACCTAACAAAAAACCTAACCTAATGTATCATTTATTAGTCCCACAAAGGGAAATTACAATTTACTTCTGATTAGTGATACATTTACACCAAAGGCAAATATTGGTGACTGAGGCTTTCTCTGGATGACCTTTTAAACAATAAACAAATCTGATGTACCAAGTCACAAGTTCCTAGACTGGTTAAACCCCGCCCATCTGCTAGCGATTTGACTCCACCCTGCAGCTTCGTCTGGAAACCTTCACGTTCAATTCTTCTGCTTCAGTTCACAATTTTGCAAGAACCAATCCCAAACCAGCTATTCTGCCTTGGCGACCAAGCAGCTTCTTGTTTCCATTCAACACAGTGGCCACCGAATGCCACCGAAGCGCAGGAACCCATTGATGCCGCTTGTGTGGTCTGATTGGTTGAAGGACCATCCAATTGCGTACAGTCATTTGAACTATGTCCATTGGTCACGCCTCTTGTGCAGAGAAAACACAGAGCACTAGTCAATCTCAAATCTATTGAGCTTGGCTTGGGCTGGTGATAGCCAGACTAACAAGTTCCCTGACTGTGACCAAAACCAACATGAGAATTTAATTTGGGAAAATAGGGTTCATCAGCATTATCTGAGAAGGGACGGGATGCTGTTGTCCTTTGCAGTCCCACTTTTTAATCCAGTTGGAGCTCATTTTTAAAGAGCAGTTTGGTCTATTGCATTAAAGTTTTAATTCCCAGTGATATGTATGCCTTCTGACTATGAGCCAAACAGGAAATCAAATAATTTTCGCTGAGATTCTCCCACCTCTCCTTCAGATAAACAGAGGTCTCCCTCCAAATTCATCCATCTGTGTGTGTCCTTACTTTCTAGGAGAGCTGAGAAAACAGATTCACCAGGCGAGTCCTAACTTCAGCTGGCTTCTATTTCCTCCCAACCTGTGGGTTACGGCCCACAGATAGTTGATGTTCAGCACATGGTTTTCTCTCCATCTCTGGCAGCCCCCCCCCCCCCCGTCTGCTCATATTAAACTGATCAGACCCGATCTGGGTATTTTATTGTTTCCTCTGAAGTGAATCAAGACATAAATGTGTGTGTGTGTGTGTGCGTGTGTGTGTGTTTGTGTGTGTGTCTGTATCAGTGTATTTGATTAGGAAGGACAAGCAAGCCGGGCTAACGTAAATATAAATTAATTTCTAAAGGATACCCTCCCTACTTGAAGCAATTGGGCAAGGTGGATTATGGGATGCAAAAGGTTCTGATTCTCATTCCCAATGCATGATGACTGGTATATGTCATTTCCAGGCCCCCATGAAAAAAAACTGTTTTGTTGCAGAACTGCTGAACTCATCTTCTTCTAACAGCGTGAATCGGCAATGACATTTAACATGGAGCAGGTGGTGGTTCATTAAGGCAAAAGGTACCTGATGCACCATGTCAAGCTGTGTAGGCAATCTGGTCAGCCAGTATACTGTTGGCCTTAGTGTGCTGTAGGGGGGTCTGACAAAGCCGGGGAGGGAGGACATGACTGTGCAAATATTTACAACATAAGATAATGTGTGGTTCATTAACCGTTCCTGCATGTGTCATGGGACATGTTTCTGACTTTCCCCCTTCCAACTCCGACCACAAACCAATGCAGCCGAGGGAGTCGGCACCCGTTTGCGTTAAGAATAGAACTCGGGGGGTTCCGAGAAGCTCTTCGCTAGAGCTTTGGTCATTGCCAGGACTTTTTTTTTGCCTTTTGTTGTTTAATGTGGCTGCTGAAGCCTGTTTCTTATTTGAAGAGTGACACGTCACGTCTCTACTCAGGCAAGAATGATTGGAAGGGAGCTCGGAAAAGCGGGGATTATTCCAGCAGCCAGACAAGGACTCTTGCATTGTGTGTGCATGTCAACATCACAGACAAGCTGTTGGGCTTGAGAAGCACACCGCACATACTGCTGATGGTACTGCATTTATCAACAGCATATGTTTCCTCAATCCACTGGCTAAAGGCAGCTTTAGCTCATATTCAATAACTCATGAGCAGCAAAAATTGGACAATTGGCCTTACTGGTGTCTTAGAAAGGAATAATCGCGTAGATTTTCATTCAAATAAATGTCTGTTAAGTCACTCTTGTTGAATGAGGTAAGAGAATGATGAGTGAGCCTATGGCCCACTGATGAAAGCCCTTACATTTGAAGTATAACAAAGTGGATGTCAATGGCGATATTCCCAGGAAGAATCTCAAGCGGCGCACAGTTAGCAACAAGTTTTCCATCACTTAGCAGTGATAGATAGACTTTATTCATCCCGAAGGAAATTCTTGGTTGGTCTGCCAAAAAGAGTAGGCGGAGCTAATGCAGCAGACTTGATCTTCAACTCACTTGTTGGTGACCAGAGACGGTTTTGAACCGAGACACTCCAACTCCAACCTGTATCTCTGTCCCATGGTTCTCTCCACGGCCACGCCCCTTTAGCAGACTAGCGACAGGTCCTGGGTGCGTTGATTTTAAATGGGAGAATCACGATCGATTCTTTTGCCAGTACCTGGCCAGTACAGTACCTTTTCATACCATTTGTGCAGCCAGTAATTTAATTTTGTCTTAAATTAGAGGTGGCGCGGCAACACTGTATGGATCTTTGGGGGTTTACATCCGGTACCCACCATGTGTGACATCACCCATTGGTTTTGTGGAGATCTGCAGTGAGTTTGGCGTTACGGGCGCAGCCATCCTGGTTGCGAATAGGGCGATTTAAAACAAGAGGGAAGAGCAGCTGACATTCTATGTTACACACTTTCACTTGCAATCACATCATAGCCACGCACTAAAACACACCCTGCTGGTTTTATAATCAACAAAACCGTAATTCAAAGAATGATTATTCTGTGTTCCAGAAGACTTAAAACTAGCAATTGAGACAATAAACTCAATATGAAAATGATTTACTGATGTAATAAATCAAGTGAGAAGTGGGTCACTTTCTCAGAGACTTCTACAGAGACCGACTTCCTTTTGCAACAACACACGTCGCCCCTGCTCAGATACAGCGCAGGTTTAAGCTACTTCCGCATTTGCAACACTTCGCAGAACCGGATGTTTTGTCCATTCATATTTACAGTCTATGGTTTAGATACATAAACTCATCTGCAGAAAAAAAAGAAAGGAGATCTTTGAAATTTTAACTTAAATAAATGCTTTAGATTTAAACAATTTGACTTCAATATAATTGGCTGATACACAACTCCTGTAGTACTGATTACATAAAATAGTAATATACCTTACCTTTGTATGCAGAGGCCAAAGTGACATATATGCACTGTGTCTCAGAGTGTGACAAAATTATAACATTCTGGAGGGAGGCGATCAATACAACTATGTTAATCGTGTCTGTGAACATTCCACTTGACCCTAAGATGAATTCCCTCCACCTGTATGCAACAAATCTGAATTTAAATAGCCAAGAATATGCATTGATTTTGCTATAGTACAGGCCAAAAAGATCATAGCTCTCCTTTGTTAGAAGAAGAATGAAACCATTTGATTAAACCGTCTGGAAATCTGGAAAAGGTCAGTTTGTTTGCTTCACTGAAGACTACGTGAAGGATTGCTTTGCTCTTGTTTGCCAATGTTCTCTCTGACATACTGCCCAGTGCTAATGACACTGACACATTTCAAAAAACTTAGATTCAGAAGTTAGATCATTTATGTTGTTTTAAGAGTGAGTTTCTTAATTTGAGGCACCCTTTTTTGCAGTAAAAGAAGGTGTTTCTGAGTTTTAACATAACAATGGCAATGTATCAGGTCTACAGCATCCCTCTGCTCATATCACCGAGGCCTAGTAAGAGTGAGAGCAGCTACAGGCCACATCTGACAATGTGTTGTAATATCACATTGGAGGCAAGGCAAGGCCGAGAGAAGATAAGAATCTGCTAACATGTCTGAAACAACACAGTCTCTAATAAAATAATATTCTCTTTTGAGCTGAGGGGAACATACAGAATAGTGAAACTAGGCATCAGTATTCCACCACAGTAAGGGCCAACCGCATTTGCATTAAACAAAAACAAGAGGGTCACATGACCTGAATGGAAAATAAAGGTGGTTTTCACTAGCATATGTGTCCCAGAGTGTGTGCTTCATCCTTCCGCTGTTTCAAACAAGTCAGGCTATTTAAAGGGTTGGGTTTGTCTTTTTATAGAAGAGCAGACACCAATGTGTGAAAGAAATGTTCTCTCTAAACAACGTCAGTGACCACAACTGTGCTTGAAGTGGGACAGCGGGCCGGAAGACTCTTTTCATACAAGCGAGCAAAAAAAGTGTTGACAACAGTGTGTGTGTGTGTGTGTGTGTGTG
>NC_048412.1:7718958-7725488 GCF_013103735.1 Etheostoma cragini
CACACACACACACACACACACACACACACACACTAAAACCCTCAAAAGCAAACAGCTTCACTAGGATTTCCGCATTCTTTGTTATTGAAACCATGAATGTATTCCAGTCATCATTGTCACTGTTTACTCGGATTATACAGTTGTCTTTGTGAAAGCTTTTCAATCAGCAAGCCCTATACAGGCATCACGAAAAAGAAAGTAAATTTTTTCTACTGCATTGATATTTTTTGATCTACATTCATAATTACAGTTATGGTAGTCAAACTCTATAATGATACATTACAGCCTGTATAGCAAATGTCAATCAGTTTGTTTGTATACAGTTTAAAAACCCGATAATATACGGGTTAAGGCAATACCCCGGTTTCTCAAACTCCAGCTAAACTACTCCACACTTCTCCTACTTTGTCATAAACCATAAAGAAAATTTGAAAGGTTGTCCATGTTCTCCCCCAAAAAAGCCTCATTCCGATGAGTTGTACGTTTGCGTACTGCAGGTATAGATACTGCAGTCATTCTTCCCTGCTCATGTATACGGGGAGTAGTGGCATACCCGGGTTACTCACTTAAACCGGGGTAACCCCGGTTACGGAATGGCATTTCAAGGTGCAACTCTCCCTGCAATCTACTATCTTTGATGTTACTTCAGAGAATCCTGTGTGTCTTGGTGTCGGCTGCAGAGCTTTACGTCTGCACTCAGAGCAAAGTTCTATTATTATTTTATTTTTTTGAAAGATACATTTTTGGCTATTTCCGGCATTGTATTATGCAGGATAGTTGAATATGTGAAAGGGGAGTACGAGTTCCCCGAACCCGAGGCCGCCGGGACCCCCAAAGTTGTATAATTGCACCCAATATAACCTCTTTGATTGAAATACTAAACATTTTTTAAGCATGTTGTATATGTTAATGCATGTCTTTAAAAGCATGGTAAATCTCAAAAATAGAACTCAAGAGCTTGTGATTCGTGGTCTCTTTGGCTGTTAACTGAGTTAATTATGCTCCTTTGTGAAGACATTGGGCTGCTTGTGTGGTCCACACTGTACTTGATGTTTACTTGGCAACAAAAGAGATAATGCAGCGAGTCATGTCTTAATTAGAGCTGTGTTTATGCTCAGGGAAATGAGATGCATAGTGGAGGCTGATAAGCCTCTACATCTCTCTTTCTGTCTCTGTCTCCGTGGAAGAACAGTATGTGAAATGGATCCGCTCTATACGGCGTGGACACGTTTGTCAGCCCTTCACTGGTCCAGTTACCCACAATGAACTCACCCATCATAAAATCAGGCATCTCCAAATAGGGCCTCGCTTCACTTTCTCTCAAAGCCTCTTCCACAATCCAAATCACTTATCTGCTGTGGCCATAAAAACATCTGCTGATAATCTAAATGTCACATCTTATTAACAGCTACAGACTTCTAACACAATGCATGCCTCCCAGCAGCGTTACACCCATTACACACCGATCAATAAATACAATATACCATTGTTTTTAATCTCTGGATAATCACAGGGTATCACAAGGGGGGACCGTAGAGTGGTCCTGGTTGCTGGTTGGAATCCCAAAATCAGCTGGGACTATGAGGGTGCCAAATCTGCGGGAAACAAGCCTTCAACCACTATTGATCAGGTGCTAGAAAAGTTAGTTTTTGGTTTAAGAAAGGCACTGGACAACTATAAATGGTTGCGGTTTTGGGATTCCAACCAGCGACGAGACCCGCTCTTCTTTTGCACTACTTCTGTTTTTTTCCATGTTATATTCCTTCTTGCTGACATTGGAAAAGGGGTTGCTTCACTCTCCTTGCACAGGTATTGCACATCTGAATAATGACAAGAAAGACTCTATCTAAGAGTCTAATCTAAGATCCTATCTATTCTCTCATTGTTTCGCTGAAAGAAAAGCAAGAGGGCTTTGTTTTCTAGAAGGCAACGTTCTCTAAATACATAACGATAAAATAAACAGTATTCCAGGTGAAAGTGATACCTATGCTGATATTTCACCTGTGAAAAGTCAATAGCTCACAATCTAATTTGGAGGTTGAACTCTTCTCTAAACTCTCGGCAATACATTCTTCAAATTCCAAAGTGAAAGCCATCTATAAACACTGGGGCCGGGGACACATGATGAACACAGGGGGACGTTTTCCTGGACTTTTCAGGTTGCTACATGTATGACTGCCTGGTAGATACATTGTGTGTGTGTGTGTGTGTGTCGGTGAAGCAGGGCAGCATTTTGTGAGGTGGGGTGTGAAAGTGAGGTCGCCGTGGGATTGACTCCTTTTCATCAACAGCGCTCGGAGGCTCTGTCACTCAGCAGGTACACCTCATTGCTGGGGAATGTCGTCTCACTACAGAATAAACACACCTCACATCTTGCGCTCTCCCTCACAGGCTACTTCATAACGTCAAGAAGAACGACCATACACTGGCAAATTTCACACGGCCCGCTGACGGCTGTAGTGAACTACAGTGGACGGATGTCAAAACATGGAGAAATACTCCACGTGATGAAGGTGAAGCAAAAAAGCATACATTTCTTTCAGTGTGGTGATAAAAAAAAAAAAATAGGGTAGACAAGGGTGGGACACAATTATGACAATTACCGTTTGGAGGCAGGAAGGTGAAGCGCTGGCACTGGCTCCTCTTCCTCTTGCCGTTGCAGACGTAGAAGTTAACCTGCACGGGGCTGGATATTCTCTGGTTCCTGTACGGCGGGATCTCCACAACAAGAGTACTCTTAAAAACAAATAAGATACAAGACGATATTACACCTTTATGGGATGAGAAAGCGGCTGATGCCTTAAGATGTCTTTACTCATGTGATTTTCTGGCACGCTCACAGTTTGCAGTACGACTTCCTGGAGCATATTAATCAACAGCTAGGTTTATTTTTCAGCTGGCCTGCCTTTAGGGTACTTAATCCAAGAGGCTGGACTGGGAACTGGTATAAATGAGCTTGTCTGGACTGTGCAGACCAACCTCATGGGCTCAACTACTGAGTTGAACACATGAGGTTAGTCCAATGCCAGTGTTTGTCTCTAAAGAAAACCCCAGGGCTTTAGCTCTGTCCCTTTACAGCACCAGAGGAGACGAGTGATGTTAGCCCCCCTCCCCCTCTACCCCGTAGGCCAGAGCCCAGCATGTCTGGACGGATGTGAACTTTTGCCTGCTTTCTTTGTAATGAGGGGCCGCGGAGCAAATTTGTCTGAGTGTATGTGTCTAATTCCTGGGAAGTCTGTCACTCTTGTGGGGGTCTAAACAGGCCAGAATGACAGGAAGCAGGTTTTTGTTGGGTATCGCTGTGGATGGAGGGAGCCATGGGGTGTGGGGTTGGAGGTGAGGGGCCCGCGTACTCCACCCTGGTCTGCCCTCCAGATGACGACAAAGAAAACATGCAGGTGGCTGATTGAGTGTGTAAAGTGTGTGTTTGTGTGTGCGTGTGCACATGGCTTTTCCCTCTCCATCCACACCAATGAAAGTTAGCACGCTCTGGATGGCAATAAAAACACAGTCGGGCAGACAGTCTGGAGCACTCTAAGGTAGTCTGGTGGCGACTGACATGAGAGGAAGGCCAGGGCTCTCTTGCTGTCTCTCTCTTCTTGTTTGTTAGATGTACAAATAAACACACTGTAATATTTGTCTTTCAACGACTTCGCCTCCCCACTCCGTCGCCCCCGGCCGAGCCTTGCACGCCAAGTAATTTTCAAGCATCTGGGACTCCAGCCATAGCACAAGAGCCAACCCTACAGGCCAATTAGACTTCAGAGTTCATATTGACTATTCTGATGCAACCAAGTCATTTACCTGAGTGAAATAGCAGCAACCACCAGGAGAAAAACATCCTGAAGTTACAGCATTTAGATGCGTGTTGTTAATTTTAGACCTAGCGCAAGTGTAAATTGCCTCGGTTAGTTTACACAAAAAAAAGGGGGGGGTGGGGTTGGGGGGTGGGGGTAGGATGAGACGCCGCTGATGAAAGGCATCAGCAATGCAAAACAGACTGCCATCACGCACAAGCAAGCGCTTTTCCATGGATGTACTCGGCTCTTTGCACTGAAAGCAGACCTAACTCCTAATTAACTCCAGAGCACAAGCAGCCTACTGTGACACAAAGAACAACATTTGCTCCTTTCCATCTCTTGACGATCCCATTTATGTTAACACAATCTGGATGTGTGGCTGAGCGACAGTGAAATGACTGTTTTTTTCTCAGTGTGGCTCTGATGAAAAGCAGCAGGTAAAAGCAGGGGTGTAATCCACTTCTTAGCTACATATGAGGTGTTCAGGTCCAAATTCATGCTTTGCTATAAGCTATGGTAGGAAGGCTGTGGCGCGAGTGTGTATGTTTGTGCTTCTTTTTTTGTGTTAAAAGTGTGTTGTGTGTATTTGTGCACAAATCTGAGAGCCTGTGTTTACTCCGTTCAGAGATTTTGTGAAAATTCCATTCAGGATTGCATGGGCTAATCAGTATTGTCTACGTTGTAACTTGTAATGCCTGAGCAAAGGTTACATCATTACAGGGGACAGATGATGAGGAGACAGAGAAGAAAGGAGAAAGTGTCAAGGGAGAGTGGGACTAGAGGCAGAAAGAGCATTTCCAACGAGTCATATCCGTGAGGTGCACTTACATTTTTGACGGAGTCCTTGTCCACTTTGGCTTCTGTCTCCCACAGATGATGCCCATCTATTGTCAAAAGAGTAAAATACAATATTTAGGTGGTCTTATTACACAAACACATCAGACATTAAATGGAAGGTGGCTTTAATCTGGGAGATGATTCTCATACATGTCAAGAATAACAGATGTGTGCTCTGGCTGAGGGTTATGGTGTTAGTAGTCCATACCAGACAGCTAGCTAGACTATCTGTCCACTCTGAGTTTTCTGCTGCACGACCAAAGCTACTTTTGAACGTACACACGTTCCACCAAAACAAGTTCCTTCCAGAAGCTATTTTGCTGCGGCACCAAGACTCTGTCCGGCACCCTGGTCTGGCAATACGAGACTAGGGTATTTATTAGGGGTTTTAGCATGTTGTTCAGTGTAGTGATGATACTATTTGTCAATTAAACAATCAGTAAATAAGTTAATAACTGATAAAAAATATCACAGATAGCAAGATAGCTAGATAGATAGCTAGATAATTAGCAAGATAGATAGATAGCTAGATAGATAGATACTTTATTCATGCCAAAGAAGGATTTTAGGCATCAGGTAGCAAGACAACCATAACACAATAAAAGCATATACACACATATGAATAAAAATAAAAAATCCCTCACAGAAATGCAATGACCATGATAAGGTGAGATACTATGGTAGACTTTGATGATGATGAAAAGTGAAAAGGTGAACAGTGCAGGGATTGAACAGTGCAGAAGTTCTGACCACAGTCTAGATTATGTATGAGGGCTAAAATAGCCAATAAGAAAGTTGTACAACAGACAAATAATAGGACTGTAGGGGCTGAGAGAGACTGCTGAGAGCTGTTCACATCCTGAAAATAAGCATGCACTGTAGCCCCAGATCAGAGACAATAACAAGTTTGTCCCTGTTTAATCTCCTATCTTCAACTGGGACGGCCCACTCTCTTATTCTGTGTCTATCTCTGTTAAATTCTTCAGTATTTTTGTCCCTCAGTTAATCCTGGATTAGATGCTTTTCCCTCCTTTACTTCTATTCTTAACTCGGCTCTGAGAAAACACATAGCAGCTTTTGTCTGTTCTCTCTTTCTTCTCATCTCCACCGTGTTGTGGTAGGGAGGCTTCCCTTGCTGCCATGCAATAAAAGTCCTGTGAGCTACTGCAGCTGTCGGGAGCCTGCAGAAGCTCAGCTCACATTCTTTGGGTTTTCTCTGTGATTTCATGCCACACCTTAGTGAACAGACTCTCTGGGCTCTGCTAGGGCAATCAGCACCAACCACAGTGCCATTTGTGTTTTTTTTCTCCTTTTTTTTCTCAGAGTCAATGACTCATTAGGGCTGTCAGAAATAGAAGTGACACAGAGCCGTCTTTGTGTCAGGGGCACACCAAGTGTTGCAACAGTGTGGGCACTGTGGCACTGCTTCTGCGCGTCTCAGAAGCTGCTGCTGCTGTGCCTCTTTATGCCGCTGAAACACTGCACTTTTGCTTCTGGGACAGGACACCATCAGATAACATAATCAGAGTCGGTTTCCAAATAACTGATAGCAGAAGTCCAGCAGCTCTGGAAGATGTAAAATGCATTATGTTTTTCACATCATGCAGCCAGTGAAAGAATAAAGGATCCCAGTCATGTTTGGCTTATTATTGGTGAGCTGTGGTAGTGGGGGCTGGTGGTCAGCTATATTATTCAGAGAGTAGAACATCAGTAGATATCTCTTTCCAAAATGGCCTTATTAAAACTCAAGGAAGGACAAAACCAGACGGTGAACAGATCAGATAAGGCTTTTGTATTTGAACTGGGGGAAATAAGAGTTGCATATGGAGAAACGCGCATCGCTGTAATGGTGATGATGTGGATGACCGGGGGGGGGGGGGGGGGGGGGGGGGG
>NC_048412.1:7725572-7727618 GCF_013103735.1 Etheostoma cragini
GGGGGGGGGTGACAGAAGGAAGCAGGGTCCTAAAGGACTAGCATGGGGCACAGCAATGATACTGTGCATGTGGCAGGTGATTGAGATGGGTCAAAGAAATAAACACACGTAATGCTGTGAAGTGGCTCAGAGAATAGAAGGGCAATGAGAGTGAGCACAGACAGGGAGAAGGTCAGAGACAAACAGAGATGAGCGTTCCTCATGTTACCTCTAGGGGAACCAAGAGGGACTCTCACCCGCCTCCGCTCTGGGAGACACTCCAAGAAGGGAAACCTTAGACTACGACGTCAAGCCCAACCTCCACCAGTAAACATGTTTTTCTTTGCCTTTCTCTCTCTATCTCTCTCTAGCTTCTTCGTGATCTTATTTTCTATCACCTTGTACACCACTCTGCCACTTTGCTCTTGGACACAATTCAGTGATTACTCCATCAGACCAAACTGAGACTGAATGTGACATGGGGCCCATATGTGGCATACCTTTGCAAGTCAGAGAGCGCCGTACGACTGATAACCGCAGAACTTTCCATTCACTCCTTCTTCCCTGCAACATCTGCAAAATGCTTCTGTTCCCGACAACACTTCCTCCTTCACGCAGCCTCCACCCACGCATATTGCACACACACACATGCAGATGCAGGCACACACGCAGCCACAGTATCCTCTACCTTTGTTCAGACCTTCGACTTGAATGATAAGAGGGGGAAGCACAAACAATAGGTGGTAAATGGAGATGTGTCTGAAGAAGTCTCACTATAATCCAGTGCTGTTTCAACACAAAAATGAATGGAAGCACACACACACACACACACACACACAAACACACACACACACACACACACACACACACAAACACATTTTACCTTTGTGCTCAGAGGTAAAACAACCATCTGGCTATTGCTCTACTTACATGACTCACTTGTGAAAATGATATCCACAAAGACTAACACCAACACAGACAACCAGGACAACACACTCATTCATCAGGCAATTAGACCGCATGGGTGAGGCTTCTTGGAGGCTTCTTCAATTCATGACCACACAATCTGCTGTTTACTGCACGTGGTGAGAACACAGCAACAGTGTCGCTGTTATAATCTCACACACGCAAATCCTCATCTAACACATTTTTATGGAGCGAATTTTGATGAAGATGTAAAGACTGTGTGTCATCTATCTGGCAAATCCAAAAGGCAAACAACCACTTCTGATGCCAAGACTACTTTTTTTTAGCAAATCATATTTCATGGGTTTTCGCAAAGCCACAGATAGCTGAGTGATGGCATAACCGTCCTCATAATGAACTTGCAGGTTTTGGCTTTCCAGAGGTGATTTGTCCTGCTTAAAAAAAGGAAAGAAAATGTTGTACACAAGAACTTCCACTGACCAAAGAGAATATTTATGAGAATGGAAAATATGATTCACATGCTTAGTTGCGCAGATTGTCTTGTGAAACAACCCAGGCAAATGTTGCGGCTATGTCTATTTTCCAGACAGGATTTTTAGGAGTATTTTTCTCTTTCTTTCCTGTTTACATACGTCAAGTTTATTTTCCGTTTTAGTACCAGTCTGCTGCTTCTGTGATTTTTCAAATATTTTCACAGCAATTACCTTGTTGTCCAATGAGGAGCAAAGTCAAAAGGCCAAAAAGGGGTTCCCTCATGTCTGATCGCAGGGGTGCGGCTGCCCCCCCTCTGAAGCACCTGACCTCTGCCAATCTGAGGAGTGGTGAAATTGGAGAAATGGGAGTCTGCTTCAGATTGAGAGGCTTCTGTATAAATTATGACCTGACAGTCGACTTCTGATGGGTTTATAGTCAGGAAGTGAGTTATTCTGGGTGTAAAACAGGGAGAGCGTGAGCTGACTTGACCTGCGGGTGCAGGCTGAGGAGGACGGCGGCCAGTAGAAACGGTTTTTATCCTTTTATCAAGACTCCAGCTGTAGCAGGCATTGACACTGAAATTGATCTAAAGACTGAGAGGGATGGCTGGAAGATCATCCAGATTTTAACATTTGTATAGTATTTGTGTTCACATGGAAGACATTA
>NC_048412.1:7727632-7744685 GCF_013103735.1 Etheostoma cragini
GCAGCTAGTAGGTGTTTTGGTATTTGTCTAGGGACTCTTAAATTGTTTGCAGACAAATTGGACACAAAGTCAATATGCATTGTGCAACGTTTCATCAAGATATGTCCCTATTTAAATTCCACGGAAAGCACATTTCTTAAGATCTACCCCAGAAAGGGAAATGGAAACAAGTGTCTCTATCTGATTCAAACCACTTATTTGGCTATGACATGTTCTGACAGGTGTGGAAAATAAGGGTGGAGGCCACAGGACACTCTAGACATCTTTCTGTTATGATTCGGGTATTATCCAACCGATCCCTTTGATGTATAGACGTTCCAGAAGCAGAGGCATTCCAATATGGTGCACTGGCCTGTTGCTGATGAAACTTAACATGATAATAGTAAACCACTTAAATCAGCCAGAGGCTTTAAGGGTAGGAAGCACGCTTTTAGTTCTATTTCCCATAAGCTTCACCCTATAAGAGGAAACCAAAGGTTTACCTTTGCGTCCTCATTCTAAGGATTTTTTAATATAGGCTCAGCTAGCCAAATGAATCTCATTAAAGGGGTCAGTGATATCTCCACCCTTCAATACTCTATGTCATGGTTCGTTGATTTGGGGTATCCATTTCCCTTATGTACAGCTTTGGACGTGCAGTGGTTAATGCATGCTTTATGGGGAAGGTAAAGAAGCATGAGAGGTTATAACCCCAACAGCTCTGTATAAAGGGCTCCTCCTAGAACTAGGATTATTATACCTAATCATTGATTTTGGTGCAGGATACCATCCTAATTAAAGAGGATACTGCAACTCACACGTCTCTAATATCTAGCCTGAAGCAGGGGTGGAATCTGACTTTAGACTGCCATAGTGGCAAAATATGAGCCAAGATTATGCAGGTGATCCTAGCCTAAAGCCAAAGGGCAGTCTAGACATAGCGCTAGAAGTGCAACACATCGACCGATTTGTCTGGTGTTTAGACTTGCCCTAGGTAGAAGTGTTTAACGAAGTCTAAACAGTCTACGGGTGAACTCTAACAGCGCAGATCAAAGTCTGCCTTCCTCGAATTATGAAGGTATGAGAATCTGAATATTTCAGCCTGTTGCTGAGGAGTTTCCACGTGAAAAGATAAATAGCCTCGGGGTATTGTTGTGGACGTCGCTGTCCTAATGTTACAGATTACACTGTAGCTCAGAGTTCTCTTAGACTTGGCTGCGAGCTGGACCAGCCTGAAGCAGAGGTGGAGCAGACCAGACCTCTCCCTGCTGCAGCCCAGGCGTGTGTGGTGCTGCAGGGCTCCAGGCAACGCTCCAATCCGACCAGATGTAAAAACTATCCAGCTCACCAGGGAATTCCCTCACCTTCCCCCCCCCCCCCCCCCCCCCCCCCCCCCCCCCCCCCCCCCCGATCTGAGTCAGAGTGTAGGCTTTCCCCAGCTCTCTCTCTCTCTCGCTCTCTGTTTGTCTGTCTGCCTCTCTATTTTCCCTGCCTCTAGCACTCATTCCATCCATGGAAAGGAAGGCAAGCCAGAATGCACACTGCAATAGGTGCGCCAGGTATGTTCTCCGACACCTACGCCAAAAAAGAGTGGTTTGGGCAAACCGAAACACAACCTCAACACATAAAAACCAAGCACAACTATGCAAAAGAAGATGGAAAGTTTTTTCTTTTTATATATATAAATACCCACATTGTGTCTATGTGAAGGGCACAACTCTCCACGGCAGAGAAAAAAAAAAGATAAGGTCTAATGAAAATACATATCAACAGTAATTACCATTGAAAATAATGTTTACCTTACAGCAGAAACAAAAATGGGGACTTACGGTTCTCGAGCCTATCATTATCTAGCTACAATTTGCGATGTGTGGTCTGGAATGAAGTAAAACACAGGAAAAGCAGTTATAATAATTAATGCATTGGAGGAATAAAAAATGTTTGTTCATACAAGTCACATAAATCCATTTAAGCTTCTGTTGGGACCCTAGAAATTGACTCTTCACGTGGTATTTATTCACTAAACAAGAGTCAACATGAGGACAGGATATGATCACTTCTCCGATGTCTCACTACAAGAAGTCACGAGCAGGATATCCAAGGAAGCCCCATCTTCCTCTTCTCTTCCTCCCCTCTTTGTCTTTCCCCTACCTACTCTCTGAGGCTCTCGTCTCCTCCGTCTCACCCGTCCACAGGGAATCCATCGCGGATGACTCACTGAAAACACTTCCTACTGAACAGCGCAAACAGGCCCGCAGGCTAACAGCGACAGCGCGCACACACAACAACAGCAGCAACAGCAAACCACATGCACGCTGTGAACGCACACAGTTTGCATCAGTTATCCTGTCGGTGACGAAGTGGAGCCGTGGGGATGGATGTGGAGTTTGAAAAGTAGAGGTAATTATTTTTTTCTAGGTGCATTAAAGTCTCCCGCAGAGGCAGCAAGCGATGAGCTCTCCTCCTTCCATCTCCGGGGGGGGGGGGTCGAACAGACAATCAAAACAACATAGAGAGAAGAAGAGGAGGATTAAAGTGGCAGCAGAAGACAGACAAAGGGAACCTACTTTTTTGCTTTCTCATTTTGTGTTTCTCAAGAGAAAACAACAAATCTGGGCCTTCAAAGATCATTTGCACCGGTGCAACATGTCCTTATTAAAGCACACACTACCAGAAATACTTACAGTGTGATGGGAAGATCTATGACGTAGAAAATTAACATAAACATTCAACTCAAAACTGAAAACCAAGTTTACTATTCACCTTTTTATTCATTTATACCTAGAATCTGTCATCACGTTTTTTTACCCTGATAGCTTTTCCATGCATTTTATAATAATAATGTCACTTTAAAGACAATGCCAGTGGCCCGGGACGGATCTGTGTGACGTGGTAACATGGAGCACCAGTGGGACTCATGGATGTTTTTAGTGTCTCTGTTCCCTCAAATGTTGATTTTATCCAGTATTTAACGAGTTTGGGAATCAATTGACATCTGCTCTTGTTGTTTTCAGAGCAGGGAATTCAGAAAACAGGCATCTGGGTAAGTTTGTGCTAAAAACAGCTACATCCTTGAGTGTGTGAAAGCAAATGGAAACAGTTAAAGAAATACATGCAGTTATGATTTATGGCTGTCTCATTTGGGCTAATAGGCTTTTGTTCTGTGTGTGATCTCCCTCTGACTCAACTTGGATGACTGTAACTGTGTAATTATTCACACAAGTTGGATTGGGACACTCAAAAAAAAAAACGTCTCCTGCTCCTTAGGATTTGCGGAATTTTCTGGAAGGTGTTTATTGGAGTCAATTTTGGAAAATGAGGAGCCGTCCTGACCTTTGATGGCAGCATCAGTGATGGCTGTCACCACTGCGGTGAAAGCAGAGTTTGGTGTTGTATAGAAAGCATGGCTGTGCGTACGCAAGGGTCCCACTTTGTGTATAAGCACATGTCTGTGAATAGTAATTATTGCGGTGCAATGCTCAGCATTTCATTGGTGCATTTGATCATGAACTTTTCCAGAGGAAAAAGTAACCAACGGGATGGGATAAATCTGTAATATAATTATAATTTTATTGGTTTCTTTTTTTTTCTTCTTTTTCCTCATTCCAGTTTGGTCCTTTGAAAAATTCAAATATCCGAGACATTTAAAGACTGAGACCTTTTTATTTCACCTTTATTTTTAGAGGTAAGTCATTACGTTCTTATTTACAATGGCGGCCTGAACCTTCATGAAACAGCAGAGTTCTCTGATGAAAATGCCAAAAGATGATGTTTTGCTTTATGTAGGCTGTAGGTACACACTAATTCCCGCTCATAGACAGTTGCCATTAGTGAGTGACGTGTGTTTTCCTGTGTGTGTGTGTGTGTGTGTGTGTGTGTGTATGCACGTGGAGTGTGTTGGTCCGTCTGTAATGGGCTTTTTTGACGTAGGAGGCCCTGGAAGTGGTGGGTCATTAAAGTTTACATAAAAGCAGACTAAGTAGTAGATGGATAACCTCTCTTTCGATCTCTCTCTCTCTCTCTCTCTCTCTCTCTGCTTCTCAACACCACAGAGACGGAAAACAAACCACTGAAATGTCAATGGCAGGCACGAGTGTGGGGATCCCGCTAGCGCAGAGCCTCACGCCGGCTAATGTCTTTAACGGGTATCAAGGATAGAGGTAAGAAGGATGGCGGATGAGTGAGGGAAAGTAAGGAAGACGAGGAAACAGAGAAGCAGAGAGGAAGGGGTTGAAAAAAAGGGTGACACAGCCTTGAAAGGGTCATGAGTCTCAAATAGCAGGGAGTGGAGAGGTGAAGGTGTTGTGTATGTATGTACATGTATGCATGGGCTTTCCTCCCCAGGGGATCCCCCCTCCATGACTAAGTAAAGCCAAGAGGAGGGAGACCCCATATTACCAAGTTCGCCCACCTCCCCTCCCCCCCATCTCTACCTATTCCTTAACCCCTGAGGTGCTTAAGAATACTCTTACACTGGGGGAGGCAAGGTTTTCTTTTTTAAAGTCACTTTTAAGTAAAAAAACTGGACATTTAGCCATGATCGAAGCCTGGTATTCGCCCCCCAATGTTGAGACTCCATTTTTTTGAAGCAGTGATGAAGAGGTATGAGTATTTTCTACAGAGCCTTGATTCAGTGGTTTCCACACCAGTTGTAGCCTTCTCACCTGAATAACCTGGTAAATAGTTGGCATGTAAACTATTGAAATGTAATTTGGGAGAAGCAAGTCCCATTTCTTAGCAAATAAAATCAAAATATTTCATGAGAGGGCTCCATGAATGTGAAGTATTTACTTTGTTGGTAGTAAATGTATTCACAGCAGTTTGGATCTGGATCTGGTTACCCTCTAATATTCCGGGTTTGTTTTATTGGTTTCTATTTCTCTATTTCCCCCCAATTGAAGACCTGTTAGTGACTTTGGTCTGGGAAAGGAGAAAAAGGTGTTGATGGTGTGAAAGAGAAGGTAAGTATTTTTGTGTGTAACTTGGGGTTTCTTAACCAAAACTCAAAATTGGGAAATTCATGATTAATCAATTGGCGTATACTGTTAGAGATGCCTCCCTTATCCTTCCTTACTTGTTACTCATTATCATGAGAAGCAGCATAGTGTTTTAAACGGACTTCAGAGGTATTGCTGTGCTTGGACTTCGCTTTGATTTAATGGGCGTAATCAAGCAAACGATCCCTCACTTGCAAACTTAATAGGTAGATGTTTTATCATTGTCCTCGCCCACACAAAGAGGAAACCAGCTGCCCAAAAATCTGGACAAAATGGCGAAGAAATAGCCTCTTCATCATGAGTCAGTGACAAACAGCCGGGGTGAGCATCTGGTAAAATGCGTGGAAGAGGGAGCAACAGTAGTGAAAGTAAGCGAGAGGGTTAAATGTCAAAAGCAAAAGGGAGTCAGGGAAGGAGAGAGAGAGAGCGAGGGAGAGGGAGAGAGGGAAAGTGAGAAAAAGAGACGTTGCTCATGCCCTGGTTGTGATTCATTCCTTAACTTGTGGCGAGCACCAGTGAACAGGCAATGGAAACTTCAGCAAATGTAAATACGCTTTGGTTAAAAATATAGTGTTTAATGCACACCACATGTGGCTCTCTGGCAGGGCCGGCTCTATTTTGACGGGAGAAGAGACTGAGGAAACGCGACGGTGGCAGAAAGATACAGACAGCGACAGAGAAACAGAGGCATTTGGAAGAGATATTGGGGAAATTGAGAGGCAGTAAACATGGGCTGGTGACAGCAGCTTACCCTGGGCCTTCTCTACAAACACCACCTTGGAGTCAGGGAGGAAGTTGAGGCCATGCAGGAGCATCATTTTGCCTCCAGTGGCAGAGTAACTTTCCACACTCTGCTTCTCCACCAAGGGAAGCTCCTGAGCTGAGCGTTGGGCTGTTGGAGGACACACACGCACACACACACACACACACGTCAATACAATGTGTAAGCCCGCATAAACTCCCAACCCGATCTCCGTTCACTCCAAGAAGCACAGAGCCGGCACGAAGCCAGTGAAACAGCTTTTCTTGGTTATGGAAACAGGCTTATCAACTTCATAATGATGATTTCATGACCCCTAGCTAAGAGGTTTTCAGCCAGCAGCTGCTCTTTAAATGACGCCAAAAAAAGGGCGGACGAGTGATCAAAACAATACTGTCATGATCTGATCCTTAGTCATTATTTTCCATCAGGAAACCTACTGCCAACCACCTATCTCTGCTTTCTATAACTGTGGCTAAGTCACCTTTAGCCTCTGGGATTTGGTGACCAGAGTCACATGTATGTATAATAACATAACTGTGCATTTCATCTATTATCTCATTGCATCATTTTAGAATAGGACTCACTAAAACACAAAAGACCTCTAAAATCAACTTCACGAACCTTCTCTGTAATAATGAACCGATTCGGATTAACATCCACTTTAGTCCATAAACAACAATGCCAGCTCCGTCTCACCATCTAACTTTAATTGGCTTCCATGGTTGCAAATAACATCACACCTATATGAACAACGAATGACAAAGAAACAGAGCTTTCTTTCAATGCGCTCCTTCAACCGTGCCAAAACTGGGGCTGGCATAATGACCTCTGTGGTACCTGCGCTAATTGGGTAGTTTTACCACAATAACTTGTGCATTCAGTCGTAAAATGTGAATTGAGATAGACAACACGTGTCTCTGGCATCGTGTACAATGCATCTATTGCCTTGGCAAATTTGCTTTGATCATACAAAGCTTTTTTTTGGCTGCAGAGGCACTGAATTTTCCCCAGCAGGTAATAAAATAATAGCTCAGTTTATTGGATTGCAACACTAGTTGCCACCTTGTGCTTAAGCGGTTTGTGAGTGTTTGACTTACAACATTCAATGGGGTTCGAAGAAGCCTGTAGGGACACTGTCCTGCCGTTGGGCTGGTTGATGTGCACGCGAAACACCAATCTCACGCGTGTGTTCTTGCGTCCGATGTCTGTCTCTCCTTTGCGAAGCTCAATGTCCGAATTACGCAGCTTCAGGATCCCTGCACAGTCAATTCTGGGACAGAGGCAGGACAGGGTCAAATGTAACACCACTTTTCAAATATGACATATATTTAAGATAATGGAAAAAGGTTTTTTGCTTATGTTTAAGGCATATCTGTATGCTAATACAAAGCAACTGTCTCTTAAAGCTACCAAACAAGGTATACTCACACAGGATATTCCCTACAGAATATTTTCTACACAAGGTACTATACGGAAAAAAGGCTAAAATGGGAGCAAATCTGATTCCTTGAGTCAACTCTGGCTGTTCAAACAGAGACACTGAGCAGAGTAGCTGCACATTATACGACCAGCAGCAGTCCCTACTGGTGTTACAGATCAGGCACTGGAAGTCCACTGGAGCAAGACCGTGTCATTATTAATCCAGCATGTCTTCAAAGACAGAGAGTTGGACATGAATGACTTCACATCACAGTTTTAAAGGGTTCAATGGTCCAAGAATTAGCAGTTCTCTAGAGGAATCCTCTGGACGCGGCACACCATGGCTTACCACCATCGAACGAGGTCCAATCAGCTGCACTCAGTACACACAAAGTCACTTTATTGCCATCTGAGTGCACCAAGCCTCTCCAGCGCCTTCACGCCATTGAAGCCTTACACTTCATATGATTAGGGGTAAAACCTACTTTAATCATTGCCACGTGTAGCATTAGACTCATTTCTTAGCTGTCTGTCTTTATGTCATTTCACAATTTGGGAGGTAAAGGGGTGCATTTTATTTTCCTTTTCTTAGTGGAAAAAAAGGCATACATTTTCAGACATTGCCTTATATGAATTTAAATAAAACTAGTGTGGCTGGTAAAAAAGTGAGGGAATGGGATATGGTTTGGCATTTAGATTATTTTACATGGTCGCTTTTTGGCACATTTCCTGGAACAGGGTACAATGTTAGGTTTTATACCAATTAATTTCTCCTCTTTACTTTGGGTTGGACAATCTGAATAAATAAGAACACATAATAGGCAATGCTATACCCTCTTCTTATCAGCCTTGTATGATAATGTGTTGTGTGGTTGATAGGGTTTTAAGTTCAAGGAAATGTTACAGAGTAGTCTTCTCTGCCAGCAATAAGACATGGTCAATATGTTAGCTACAAAACAACTGTTCCATAGTAACTGTAGTGATAACACTCAACAACTTATTCTAAGCACCGCTTTACTGATTGGTTAGTTCTTCATAATTAATCAGTATGATATGAACTTGTAGAAGGGAATATGCTACTTTAAACAAAGCTACTCTATGTGAATGAGATTCATTTTCCTAAAAGAGGAAATAAAGACAGATTGAAACTTTCTGAAAGTTTGATTGCAGTTGTCGACTGTCTGCATCCCACACAGCGATCAAATGATTGTTGGCACGGCAGCAGAGGGATGGATGCCGCGCTATCAAGACGACTGTTAAACAGCTCAGTGGAAAGAGACAGTTGAAGGTTTTTCTTTGACCTTTTAGAAAGTTGAGGGGAGCAAGAGAGAACTGTTACTCCTCATCCTTTCGCTTGTGCTTATGACAAAAAGGAACAGAAACTGCCTCTTGAATACTTTTTCAATATTGTATTCCTCCTTGGGGACACTTAAAGTTAAATGGATGAGGGGCGCCCCTTAATATGATACAATATAAGGGGATGTTGTGGTATTGTTTGAAATGATATTGCAAGGCAGTTAATGTAAAATCCTCCATGCTCAACCAAAGAAGGTCAATGCCCAGTCAGGAAACTCTCATTTCTTATAAATAATCTCCTGCATTTAAACAAATATTCAAATAAAACACAGATGTATTAAATCATTACAGATTCTTTCTTGCAAAAAATAGTAGGACAATGCTTTTTAAAATTTCAAACGGAGAAGGATAAACTTGAGGTGCAGAAAGAGGTAACGGTCTTATGTAACCTATGTTTAGATACAGCAGTTTTATCCATAACCCAGAGTTCTGGGCCCCAGTCCAAAACAATTCACTGCAGACTAGTCTGAATGGAGCCCCAGGACAGGAGCTTAATGCCTGGACACATTGCAGAGCACAGCCCCTTGGATAACTCCAAATCCGGGGGAAGGATGAGAGAGGCCTAGCAAACTGATGCTAATGTTTTTCAAAGGTAAACCATGATTAGCCTATATTTAGGAGAGTACTTTATGCAATTCTTACCACACATTCACTTACACAAATTAAAACAAAATGCTGGTAATTTCTGAATGAGTTCACAGACCACCGCAACTCATAACAGAGCAGACGGCCACGCTAACTGGCAGAGAAAAACTAGCTTGTTGGCTAGCTCATTTTGCGGTAAACGCTAACGTTAGCTATCGTCCACTGTAGCCAATTTGAGCAGATAATGGCATTGTGTGTGAACACAACCGTCATGTGCTTTAGAGTTGGCTAACAATGCTGGTTGTTGGCTGAAGTGTAGCTAGCTAGCGTTATGTGAACTAAGCATACAAGCTAATTCCTGTAAAACGGCTTACAATGAGCTACATTTTAAGTCTTTAAACTCTCCGTACTTACCCTCACATCGTCTTTTCCTAGCCTATTGTTGGTCCCAGTGTAGACTGCCACTGCTAATAGTTCATTTAGCAGAAAAGCCAGTTTGACATGTCACAGTAGGAAAAACACAATGATAATTAATAGAACAGCACCATTGTTACTGTTATTAGTAACACCTGGGTTTTTCCTGCTATAACCAGTCAAACTGTCTGCTATGAAAAAAGGTTTGTATTTATTATGTATTGAATTAATTATTTAGAGTTGTCAAATTCTATTCATCTAGGTTATATACATTTTAATGGTCATTAATTAGCGTTGTTTTGCTATTGCTATTCTATTGCAGTTCTGTTCTTTGCATATTGGGCATACACAGGGCTAAGTGTAATTGTGAGCGTCCCACAATCTGGATCATCATTTTGGTGTGCAATGTTCTTTTTGCCAGACATGTTGAGTCCACTAGGGGTTTTCTAATACATTCAACTTGCTAGTAAATTTTGCTTAAGCCGCTCTCTTAGCATTTCATAGTATTCATTTTTAAGATCTTATTTGCGCAAACCTTTCTTCGATGGACTTCCATGCGGGCTCCTGGTTTGACTTTTATTTTACAACTGCAAGCGTATAGCCTTTGGAGGGCCTGCACACATTGGTCCAAAATGAGTCACCCATGAACTCTGTCAACTCATGCATCTCTTGGGGGTGAAAGCACAAATCTCAGTTTTTGATGTCTGTTTAGAAGTGTCTGCTGTACATCACCTATCATCAGGCATTCTGTTTGTAGAGCTAAAGCAAAGAGGAAGGTGCTGAGAGAGAGAGAAGAGTGTGTGTTTTTGGGGCTTTATTCTAAAGTAGTGGTTACCAGTGAAAAATGTGAAAGGGAAAAGATTGATAGGCGACTTGTAAAGGTCTAAGAGCACTTACATGGCCCTCATGTTGTTTTCAGGCAGCAGAGGGATCTCCAGAACTTTGGTGTTGGATTGCATGACTTCATGGCTGGCGGTGGAGACGGTTTTGCCAGTGATGCGGTGAACCTGGTAGAAGGCATGTGGTCGCAGGAGGCGGTCGTCTGCGGTCCCTATGAACAGCTGCAGGGTGAGCGGCTCGCTTTCCATGTAGCCATAAAGCTGGCGGAAGAACAAAGGGACCCAGGTGAGAGGCAACGTCAGATTTTAAGACCACCATCTCAGGCAACCTCTCATTTAGGAAACAGAAATTAAATGCACATCGGCTAATGCCAGATAAAGAGTCCTTTAATGATAGCTCTGACATGGTGGAGGGGCTTCGTAAATGTGCCCCTTTGATTTGTTTGTTTTTTGGGTTGGGTTGGAGGCCGTTTACAGTGGTCCTTGCTGTTCCTTCGTTGAGCTAATTGTACATTCCTTTAGGGGAGGGTTAAAAAAGGATGTTTTCGGATGTCTCTGGGTCTGTCTGAGGTAAGGATCTCCTCAGTACAGAGACATGGAGTCTAATGGAGAGGTCAGCTTCCCATCACTTCCCTGTTCATTACAGTCTCACTGCTGCTCTTAAAAAAAGTGCCAACAGAGAGGCAAGCAGTCGAAAGTGACTCAGTTGAAAGTGGCCTTAACGACCCAAAATAAGAAACCAGGGTTATCATGTCAGGTCAGCCACAAGATGAAATGCTATGAAGTTTAAACATTAATGAAACTAATTATCGGGCTAATAGCAATTCCTCTGTAAAATATGAGTTGCATCCAAAGGGTGAAAAGAAAATTCAGACATTGACAAACCATACTTTAAAATCATTTGTGTAAATAAAAATGGAGTTAGAATCATGGCATGCACTTGTGTTCAACAAACCACCAATGGACACAATTTTTTTGTGTCTTTATATGACAAATATCAACATACATTTGAAGCAGAATAACTATTCCTATACAGGCACAGTGCTTGCAAATTCAGCAAGCTTTACACCTGAATATATTAACACCAAAACGCTTTGCAGAGCTTCGGGCAGTTATGAACATGCATTATGATTTCCATTAAAGCTCACAGACTGTGTCCCACTGTGATGAAAGAGACTCCTGTATCACAAACACCACTTCAAACAACTACCACTTCCTCTTGAAGGCCTCCATTAGCTGCTACTGCTTTAAGTAATAAAAAGATCAAATCTTAAAAAAAAAAGAGAAGAAAAGCTCCATAGCTATGCATAGTTTCAAAAGTACTGTTGACTTTTGGGGTCAACGGCACATCCAATATAAAGTGTAACTGGCAATTTACATTCAGCATCCCCGGATCATTATCCGACGGTGCCTAAAGAAACATTATTTAATGATTTAACCAAGTGTGTAATGACTCAAAAATATGAACACAGAGGCAGGGTTTCAAATTCCAAAGTGTGGTAAAGGACAACTGATGCTTTGTGAGTGATTTCTGACCAGAATAATTTGCCAACCAAATGTGGCTTTCTGGTGGAACTGAGACCTCCCAGGGTATGCTTGCTCAATGCAGTGCAAAGTGGTCATTTGAGCAGATGTTGGTGAGGTTGGACTTAGAAATCTCTCCAAATGTCAGACCACTGCAGGATCCATCTGGTTCAAACCGAGAGGACTCCTCTCATCATGTAGACCTCCAGGTGGCTACTTGACCACATGTGACATTTACTGTGCGGGATCACTTACACCGTACACAAGCACTCACCAAGCCACGACCATATAAAAAAAATCACACAAATTGGTCAATTACCCCAGCACCCACGAGCGCATCGCTTCAGGCAAATTTTCTTTGAGCTCCATTCGAGTGAAAACAGTGGTATTGTCGGATGGAATAAAAGACCCCTGTTGTTTATCTAAGACACTGAGTCATATAGCGAAATGCAGACCACATGTAACCTATGACATAATCTGATTAATGAGTTTATAATCACCTTTGTGAGGGCAGTCAGGGTTGGGGGTGTGAGTAAGAGGTAGATAGGACGACTGGAGAGCTACAGTACATCATTAGTAGTCTGGAAATTACTGCTGCAGTGTCATGGCCACCTAATGCCTTTGGTTCGAGAACCCATTTGTCTGGATACTGTATTAAACGTTGTCTGGCCTCATAATAAACTTGAAGATTAAATGCCTTTGGTCTGTACTTGATGACAGATCTTTTGGATTTGGGACAAGGCGGAGGATGTGTTCTTTTCCTTCCAAGTAGAAACACTTTTCAGTCTTAATTATGCTGAATAAAAATAGGATATGACTAGCCTCTGGAGTAGAGCATATATCCACATGTCTCAATAATCAAAGCAGCAGTGGTTATCTGGCTTTGCTTTGATTCAGATATCGAGGAATTGCAAAGGGAGCGGTAAAGCTAAGGCTGTCATTCATCTCAAGTTCTATTTTTCTCTTTGGGTCCGCATAGTGTCTCTAGCAGCTGTCTTGACCTGTGAGCTAGTCACACATGCTAGTCATCAGTGAGTTAGGCAGAGGTCAGGAGCTTCTTGAAGTCTTGGCATCCCAAGGGACCACTTCATCTATGCGGTGATCTCACCAGCAGACCCCGGTCTGCTTGTTATATTTTACTTATGGTGTCACCAGCGGTAATTATCCATAGCCACACATGCTACCAGTTACTTGTGTATTGACTTGTGAGAGCGCTATTGCGGCGCATGAGGTACAAATCTGAAACACCGGAGCGTTAAATTGCATGACGTTCCGCTATGATTTAATAAAATGCAGCTACAAAGCCGTGTCGCCTGTCACTTTCGCCTCAGTGGACTTCTTTGGTTTTCTTCAGTGACCTTCAACCATTACCTCAGCCGCCACGTGGCTATAAGGAGGCCCACAAGAGAGGCAGGGAAAGGAGGGGGTCTTTAACCCTTCACTTGTCTAAGTCTTTGTGGTAGCACACGATGACAGTGGCGTCCTCACTCCAAGTTACCTCATGGAGGAGAGGAAGTGATTAATGAGGTCAGGTAGTCCGCTTGGTGACGCTGGTCTTCCCCAGCAGCAAAGCAAGGCGGTCTCGTCCCCCCTGGGCGACCTCCCCCTGATTCCTTTACCATATGTGCTCCTCTGACCTTCGCCTTAAGACCCCTGGGATGCTCACTCACATGCCCACCACGAGCACAGAGCAAAACGTATTCATTTTATTTCCAAAGGGGGAATAAGACGGGGAAAGAAGTCGAGATAGTGTCGTAAACGCTAAGTGTGGCCCGACAACAGAGGCTTGACGCACACACCTGTGACCTCAGCTTTGTATTTGTGTCTAATGCAGCCTGTGAGGTTGGACCGGAGCGCTGCTAATTCTGACCAGATGAGCTTTTCTAGCTGTAACTACAGCCTATCTGGCACATGCACTGTATATTTATTTTGCGATAATCCAAACTGAGTTTGAATCGAGGCTTGATTTGCAGCTGTTTCAGGGTGCCAACGTCTGCCACTGTGTCAGCTAGATCCATTTACACCTCCCACCGCAAGCCACTGTTGCACGAGCCATTTCTGATAGCTGAGGCTCAAGTTAAACATTGTGGATATGGCAGCTGATGCATTAATTGTGTAATTGTGTGCAGCTGCATTGTCTGGGTCAGTTGTGATGATGTGGAGGCTTGTCGAGCTAAAAAGGGAGAGAAGGTTGCATCTTATCCACTTTCCACCATCCATCTCCCAATTCCTATGGGCCGTTACAGATCCATCAACTACGGAAGAGGATTAGAGACACTGGTGAAATGTTCTGTGAGTTCTGACTTTAATCTCTGACTTTAAGAGTTCTGAGAATAAAGTCAGAACTCACATACATTTTTCACCCGTGGCCCTAATCCTCTCCCGTAATCAACTGTATCAAGACCCCAACGTTTTTTTTTCTTGCTAAATTTCTTTGAGTCACTCACTGAAAATCAGTTGGGATAAAATAATGACTAATAATGAGTGTTTTTAACTGGTTAATATATGAATTTTTTTTCATAGCACATTTCATCCACCAGTTTCTTTAGTAAAAGTGACATTCTCAATTCTGCCGTCAGCTGGCCACAATAGTTTTGAATGTGCAATGTTTAATAATGACTTGCTGGTAAATTAGATATGTCTGGCCTGGCTGGAAATTGAGCGTGAATACACTCTACAGGCCTGCAGTAAGGCTGCCTTCTATCCCTCCGCGGTGATTTCATCACTGCTTGGAGAAATGTCATGACTCGGAGAGGTCCACGTGGCGCAGAGAATTGGGGAGAGGAGAAGCAGAAGACGACTGGAAGCGGCGGAGCAGAGGAGGAAGAGGAGAAATACAACAGCAGATTCAGGCTTTTTCCCATTATCACGCTCCCCGGTCTCTGTGAAGTGCTGACAGTCACACAGCCAGCCTTTGCTGTATCCAATTAAATGTACACTCATCCAAGTTGTCTCTCCTTCCAGACTTTACTCCATCACCCTCCTGCCCTTGTAATGTCTCCAGTGCCTCATATTGAAAGCATAAGGCAACATATGCAATCCTTTAATGTGCTGCAAATCCATTGCTTCAAAAGCTGCTTCTTTTTATAAGCAACCAAACAGTTATATCCCCCAACGTTTTTTGTTGAAATGAGCCCTTTAGTGTTATGTCATTTAGGGCATAGTTTCAAGCTCTAGCCCATGTCTAGACCAGTGAGGGTCCAAATTCCATATAAAAAGCACCAGCATAGCCTGCCATAAGACACATCATCTAAACTTACAAAGAATATAAGTAAGATGATGCCCGGATGACTGCTGTGCCCCCCAATAACACAACTTGCCACCAGTGTCTTACCTCATAAATCTGTGGGCTGTCTGGTTATCACCTCAAACCAGTGACAACGATGCATATATCGCTCCATTTTTTCCACTTGCTATTAACTGGTAATTAGTGGTAGGCCGATACCAGCGTAAGGGAAGCCCCGCAGATGGAGAACCACAATTTAAGAGTGGCATAAATACCCCTTTGGGCAACAAATAACAGCCCTGACTAAGCTCTAACAGCATGACAGGGTACACCAAGCTTTTTGACTATCAAATAAGAGGCGGCAGTGGGTTTTAATGAGCAATTAGCAGCTACAGTATAGGATGCTGTGAATCACCTTTTTTTTTTTTTTGTGAGACATTACGCAGCCAGCGAGCACCGGATCCCAAGGTGAAACCGCACATGCGAAGAACCGAGCACATGTTTGCTAAGGTCTTTCATGCTGTCATGGCGGAAACATACTGCAAATTTGATGTGCATTACATACATTTGCAGAGGAAGGGAGATGGGTATTAAGTCACGCACACGTTAATAGGGATGATGGCCACATCCTGGTGAAATTACACCCATGTCTGTTGCTGCTTTAGACTTAATGAGAGCTCGAGTGTGTGTGTATGCGTGAGAGGGTAAGCCCTATAGGCCAGTCATTATCCTATTCCAAATAGCCATATGCAGGACTGCGCTGCGCGATAGGTTTAATACTCCACAGGTGTTGCTGCCTGCTGTTACTATAGCGCCTGGCGGATGTCTTTGTATTTCCTGACGGAGGTTGAACCTGAAAGCCTTTGCAACATCTTCAACTGAACCCACATTTTCGATCAGAGCCAGGTCATGCTTGGTCAATATATAGTCAATGAAAATGATTTGGCGCAATTCCACTTTTTTCCCCCCTACAGTTCTCCTGTGGAAAAAGCCATCAATCAATGTCACGGTGATATTCTGAGTGAAGGTTAGACCTTTTTTTTTTTTTTCGGAGCACAGCTTCAAAAATCACCCCGTAGACGTTTGGCTTAGCTGTGGTGAGAGAGGGGAGAGACTGGAACCGTGTGAGAGGAGCCAATAGAGTGCCCTAGATCCCCTTAATGGCGTTGTGGTCTGCTGCAGTAAATAAAGTGGAAAAGCAGCCGCGGGGGTCACACAGTGGACCAGTCAGGAGAGAGGAGGGTAAAAGGGTGCGGATGCGGAGGAGGAGGGGAGGCAAGGACGGAGCGCGAGTCCATAATAAATGACTGAGATTTAGAACAGGAAGTGCAGAGAGCCGGTGCAAGCAGCAGAGGAGTAATGAGTCGAGGTAACCTATAATCTTGAGGTTTTCATCGGTGTGTGGCTGGAGGACAGACACTCCATTCTCCCCACCCACCCACCTACCCACCCATCCCACAAAGGGGGTACTGAATGAAGTGAATGTGGTGCAGCCTAGGATGATGTCAGACCTTACAGACGCTTCTGCTTGTTTGTCAAGAAAACACCTCTGCTCGTTATCCCAGAACAAGACAACAACAGTAATTGTGCAGTTGAGCGTCTTGCTTTGATTATCTGTCAGTTGCTGTCTCTAATCTCTAAAGGCTGTCCCTTCATGTTCTTCATCTGTCTGTTTTTTCACCCGTTGTTGCTTTCCAACACACATGTCACTATCATTCATAACGCACAAGTCTGATCGTCCATGAGCTAAAAAACACGACAGAGCTGTGGCTCCGACCGAGGGAGGCCCACTGGTGTGGGTGTGGGAGATGGAGATGGTTTGAAGGATGAACGGTTCACAAGGAATGACATCCTCAGGCCCCCCCAGGGAGGCAGAGAGGCACCGGTGCATGGAAAGGGGAGGTGGTGTCCGGTGGGTGCTAGGACTCCTATCCACCACCACCCACCCCCC
>NC_048412.1:7744785-7762314 GCF_013103735.1 Etheostoma cragini
GAGGGGGAGCAGATGTCATCATATTTCCTCCATGACTTCTACTTACTTATAACCAACCTCGCAAAGTTGGCAAATTTTGGTGCCTTCGTAGTAAGAAAGAAACAAGCCGAGTCATCCATCGGAATCGGGACAGCACTGTGTATGCAAAGAGACACAGGACGCTTACTCAGGACTTTTTCAGAGTCAAAAAGGGGTGGAACCAAAATCAAAACCAGCATCACCCGCCACAGCTGTGCATGGCCGGCCGAGTCAGGTCAGCCTCACGAGGGTAAAATGTTGATCCAACCCGCATGTTGATGTACAAAGGATTTGTAATGAAGGGGAATGATTACCTGTATTTACAGAGAGAACCTGAAGGCTGACAGGCCTGTGTTTATAACACCACGTTGGCCAACAGCTGTCCAGTGCGTTTGACGTGGAGCAGACCAGGGTGTGCTGACAACATCTATTTGCAAAACAGCTAGGGTGCTGACGACATCCATTGCTACGTGTGTGACAAGGATGGACCACCAGACCTGAAACTGTACTGATTCGGAAAATAAATCTCAGGATGATATACAATAGAACATAATGCTACCTAAAAACTTTAAATCCAGTGACAAAGTCATAATCAATGAACACATATTATTAGGGTTAAATGCAGTTTCATTTTGATATTAACCCTTAGAGAACCGACCTCCGGCTGGCGGCCCAAGAGGTCATTCTTTCCATGATCCTGTGTAAATAGATCTTAAATAAAAACCATAATAGCTAGAGCATTCCTTCTCACTGCAGCAGAAAGCTCTGTCGTGCCACACTCCACTGAATTCCTATGGGTGATGTCAAGTGACTTTAATAATAATAATTTAATAATGTATACTCTATTAATCCCGCATGGGGAAATTACAATTTACACACTGTTGTTATTACACACAGGCCTGAATTACACACACATGCTCAGTACCTATACATGCGAGATGTCAGAGGGGGGGGCTGGTTTTGGTGCCTTGCTTAAGAGCACCTTGGCAGTGCCCAGGAGGAGAACTGGAACCTCTCTACCAGTCCACCACCATACGTTGGTCCATATGGGGACTCTGAACCAGCAACCCACCGGTTCCCAACCCAACTAAAAAAAGCTGGCCGATGCCCATCTTTAAATGTTTTTTTTTAAAAACATTTTTTAAGATATTTAAAAGAAGTAGAGGGGAATCTTTCAAACTGACCTCTTTCTGCATGGCCTATTTCTTGCTTAAAATGTTTTCAGGAACACGTTTAGGTGAACTATTTTTGTAAAATATGAGATCGTACACCTATCTGGAAGAAGGCAGACCCACGTGACGCATTTGCCCAATCAGCTGCCAGTGAATCACTGATGTAATACGTCATGCAGAATGGGATCTGGGTGTGAGTCTTTGCGCCATTACCTTCTATGATAACTTCTGGAGTGCTACGAAGTATTTTCTTCATGTTTCTACATTTAGAAATCTTTGTGTTCATTTTGTAATATTTGATGAAAACACCAATTTTTGTATTTAGTTTTAGTGATGACACAGTTAAATACTTATTTTTGGGGGACTTTCCTCCTTTCATTTTTTTTACAGGACAGTTAGTTGAGAGAGGGGGAAGACATGCAGGAAATCGTCACATGTAGGATTTGAACCCTGAACCTCTACATCGAGACACACTGAACCAACCTGACCTCCCAATTTAAAGACTTTTAATAAGTCTTATGCTTTATTGAACTGCATAACCTTTCATCTTAAGTTGTACTGATTTTAGGAATATGGAGCATTCACATTTTGAGAGATGACATCACAACAAGCAACAATCCCAGTGTAGGCACTGGGCGGAGTATTTCTATTGCAGAGTTCAAAGGTTTGGAGGCACATTGACGCTCAACGCTAAGGACACGCAAAACACACCGCTAGATCTCCACCTTGAGTAAACCAAGATGTCAGCGCAGTGGGATGACAGCGTAGAAGAGAAAGGAGCTCTGTGCTGCGCTGCCAGTGAGGCTGACGTGTGCTCTTTAAATGTTCGCCAAGCAAAACAGTGAGAGGCGATGGTCCTGCTCTATACTAATTGAATCAGCGTGCACTGCTGCTGGTCAGGACGACCTTTTTGCAGCAGTAGATTGACTCCCGGCTTCAGGGAGCATTAATAACACAGCGCACAAGCACATGCGGACACATGTAGACAGTGAAGTGCATATGCAAAAGGTACAGGAATGGCTCAAGGGCTTTGGAGATCTGCTGTTGTCGAGTGGTTTGACAAGTTTGCAATGATAACTGAATGACACATTGGATACTCTGTAAAGTTCTATTTGTCTAGTGGTTTTCTTTTTTTTTCAAAAGTTTCTAATAGTCCAATGCAAACTTTAATAGATAAAGACATGTTGCTCAAATCCGTTGGTGGATTTAAAAAGGTCTCTGAAAGAGCAAAAAGATAAAGAAAGAAATAGCAAGATAATGTCAGAGTCTAGACTTAAGAAAGACATGTCATGGCTGCTCTGACTTTGCTTGGAGAATACATGCTCCTATAAAGTCAACAGCGGCCAAACTTCCATGTTGGTCAGAAATAAGATGTCATTAATCACTCAGCATGCACTTCTCTGCTTGTTATTACTTATGCTGTAACGGCAAATAGTTAAACTTCCTCTCTGATAAACACAAGTGTTCACAGTGAATCTAATGAAACAAATGTGCTGTTTACACAATCTTGATGTCATACCTGTACTACAGGGTGGCTTCCACACAGCGCCTTCACCGCCCCGCGGCTGCCTTCAGTCTCATAGTGGGCCCTGTGGTGGGACTTTGGCTGCACCTCGATCTGTAGGTTGTACGGGCCGGAGCAGGACGGAAGCTGCCAGTCAAGAGCTGGCATCGATGGGCTGCAATTACATGACACATTTTTATTAGGATAAAATAACAAGGCACACAATGTCTGTTTCCTACTCTACCACTGATTTATATCATAGGAAAGGAACTTGTATCTAGTCCATGCAAGATTTGAACTTTCTGTGCTAAAAACTCAGCATCTAATATTCTCTGCTTAGAATAAAACCTGGAACATGGTTTTGTTTCTTTCTTTCTTTCTGTATTTAATTCTATTGTATTCTATTATTTAAACCATAGTCCCATTTGATGGGCCCATGTAGTAACAGCGTGGTTGAGTTTTTTTTTTTTTTCCATGGTTACTGGAATTAAAAAGTTCCAAACTTGCTTTTAAAATTAGCCTCAAATTAGGACACTTTGTTGTAATCCAACTGGCTTGAGCCTTCTCCATTTCATCATGCTCTGTAATCTAATCAATTGAAGTCATTTGTTGACATGTGGAATTCCTTTGGCCTGGGTAATAATTAGTGGCCCTTTTTATCAAAAATAAATGAGAGACGAATGTGGCCTGGTTACGCAGCAGTGTGTTTTCTGTTATGGTGTGACAGTTGGAAACAGACACGGGGGAGTTAGGTGAGTGACAGTGGGTGGGCACACATTTCTAGGGCACAAAAACAAAACTGGCAAATGTCTTTTCACACAATTATTGATACAATTATTTTCCATTCCAAATGAATGATGGTATAATTCGAAAAAACACAGCCACACAAGCATTGCAGACAATAGTGTTATACCATGGAAGAAGGTCAGCAGCACACCCTGCCTTGGAGCATGAGATCTCTTTCTCAGAGCTACAGCTGGCCTCTCTTAACAGCATTGTTCTCGAGATGGAGAGTCAGAGCTTCCCATGTGAACACCGTGGAGATATCTAAACCAAAACAAACATTTGCAAGACAATATTTCGATACGCCGGATGCCTGGTGAAGCCAAAGCCCTGACCCGGAGAGTGGCTCAACTGAAAACAATCTCTGGCATCTTTGTGCAACTTGCGGGCTGTTTGTTGACCCAAAACGAACCGATTTCCCCCCGCGGGGCTTTATCTGCCCAGTCAGTGCATGACATCAGGTTTGCTGCACAGAAAGAGATGGGCTGATGGCGCGACAGACCACAGCAGCGAGCCGGCTGATTAACGCACAGGCTGCTTCCCCTTCAGTCGGGCCTGTCAGCAATACTTCCTGTGGCCCGCTATCTTAATCAAACACTTGATTTCCGACAGGCGAGCGTGTTATTGGCTTGGGAAAAAGAGACACAATTGAAATGAAAAGGCTTGTTTTGGTCAAAAGTCAAAATCAATGATGATTGTGTCCGTATGCGTTTTTTTATGTTTTTGTAAGGGTTGATATAGCAACAATGCCACACACATGCTGGGCATCTCCACCCTGTGAAATATGACTTATGAAATAGTTTTGATCTTCAAAGGGAACTCCTTTGGAAGTGAAGAGCTTACAACTTTTGGATTTCTTTCTTTTGATAAGGTCTTTTGATAAGAAGATTAAAAACTAAAACTGAAATATGTAGAGCTGCACAGCTTAATTAATCGATTCATTGGTTAGTTCTACTATCAAATTAACCGCCAACTATTTTGATAATAGATTCATCGGTTTGAGTCATTTTCTTACCAACTGATTCTAGCTTCTTTAATGGGAATATTTTCTAATTTCTTTACTCATCTATTCCTTTTATGACATTTTATAGACCAAACAACTAATCAATGAATCAAGAAAACAATCAACAGATTAATCGATAGTTGCAGTCCTAGAAATCTGGTTCTTGCAATACATTAACACTAAAATGGAAATGAGAAGAGAACAACGGGACAAAGTAGTGGCATGATGGATTGTGATTCCTTTGCACTGTCTGAAAAATACTAAAGTATTCCTTAGACGTACTACTGGGTTGGTTTAACCACGGTTTGCTGAGCTGCTGAAACGGCTCCACCTACCTGAGGTAAGGCTTGGGTTTAGACCAGGAGTACGGATGCTGTGGAACATCCAGGAACCCTCCACAGTAGTTCTCCTTCTTGACGGCCAGGCGGGAGGGGTAGTCCTCATGGCAGAGCTCCCCATCAAGACCCAGCACTTCGCCAGTAGGCTCAACCTTCAGGCTCATGGAGTGGTCCAGCATGGTCTTCCTTGTTTTGATTGGGATACCCTCCCCCATGTCTACCACTCCATCTGTGGTCAGAGCGTTGATGGCGGCCACGATGGCAGAGTTGGTGTACTGGTTGGTGTTGTCGAGCCAGTTCTCATCTGTGATGCTGACCTTGGGGGAGCCATGTGGGGATGGGACGGGTGATTGCTTGGGGGAGCAGGATGTCTGACGGTAGGTGGTGCCATTGAAGCTGTACTTTCTCTTCCCTATGCTTCCGCCGTTGACTCCGCTGCCGCCGCTGCAGGACGGGGAGTTAGGCCTGGAGCCACGAAGTTGTGTCGGCCAGCCTTCCTCGGCCACGGCTCCTATCTGAGGAGAGGTGGAGGGGGAATGGTGTGGGGAAGCCACAGGACCGCTGGCATGTGGGCAAGACATTAGAGAAGATGAGCCTTTGGGAGAAACGCAGGGAGACTGCCAGGGGGAGTTCTGTGAGGAGTTGTCGTAGTTGTAGAAGCCGGACTCGTAAGAAGAAGTCTCTGAGTTACAGCTGCGTGAGGAAATGCTACTCGCAGGGCTGAGGCAACTGGGGTCACGGTAGCCGTCTGCATTGGGCAGCGTCAGCGTCACAATGGAGTTCACGCCTCGCTTGATGATGTGGTCCTCAGTGCTGCTCTCTTCGACCTCATCCTCGGGGTACTGGCTGTAGGCAGTGATCTCAATACGGGGGCTTTCCAGAGCCGGGGCCCCATTGGGTCTCAGGCCGTGGGGCAGGTAGTAGCCTGATGCTGCATGGTTATCATTTTGGAGGCTGTAGTCTGTTTGGTGGCAAGAGGAAATGGAGATGACTGGGCTGGACTGTAAGGTGTGGTAGTGATTGGCCATACAGGGGTTACCCATGCCCAGTGGAAGGGACAGGCTGACATTTGGTGTGTAGCTGTATGCATCTGAAAAAAAGAAGCATATTGTAAGCATATGGAAGTATAGTATATGACAACACGCCACTGCAAATGCTCTCTGATTACATTTTAAAACAATACCCCAACACAAATGTTAACAATACGTCCCGCAGTAAATGACTGCCTCCCTTTTTTATATACATCTGAGGAAGCTTAGCAATCATCTCAAAGCAGTTACCGTATGTGGTTGCTGTGTAGTCGCAAGTTGCACAGCCACTCTGTTTGTTTGATCAGTTCATCTAAGGCTCTATTTGGCACTCCCTGCCGTCATATGTACTCCACACAAATTCCTCCAGCAGCGCTGATGGATGCTTTATTTGATTGATTGCATCACTCACTGGGTGAATTAGGCCCTCCCCTGTGAAAAACTGACAGCACTCTCGCATCGCTCTGAGCTTGTGATTAAGTCAAAGGGAGTTTGCTACAGCGTTACACACAGATGCGCCGCAGTGCACACACAAACAAAGGGTAGGCACAAGCACGCAAAATCACAGGCACACCAGTGCAATGACAACTGGAAGCACATGCAGCCTTGCAGGTATGCCACTTTAGTTAGCATTGTGGATGTGTCAGAAGTTGTAAACCTCATGACAGCCTTTTTATTGATAATGTCAGTGAGGCTACAAGTGGTAAAAGAATGAATACCATTCGGTCTGAAACTCGATGGAGGGCATTCCCCTTAAAGCAGCGTTCTATATTTGTTAACCACAATGCTGTGCATCACATGAACTGATGAATCTGTCACACACCACATAATATGTGGGTAGGCAGTCTAAAATTAGTTTACACAAGTCTATTTTCAGAGCGGATTACGAGATACGCATCAGACAAGTTCAGTATACCACAAGTTCAGTCACACCTTTCATTACTTCTGACACATAGTCACAAAACCTAGACTTCAGAACGTGATACAATTCAAATTAAACTAGTAATCGCTAAATGCAGAGCCATTTACAGTCCTACACAGAAACACACTGAGATCTGAAGTCTTTCTGATCCCAGTACACAGGAGTGCCCTCACACTGTGCAATGTACAGGACATACAATGTAGTAAAGACACCCTGCACTGTACCCACCTGTCTCTGGTTCATTGTGGACACCTTGGCTGTACTCAAACAGATAGCTGAAATCAAGCTCTTGCTCTTCATGCTGGGAACTCATCTCCACCCTAGTCAATATAAGTTTCAGCATAAAAAACTAGCTCTCCTCTGACGTGCTTCTCTTCTGGTTTAGTCTCTTCTGGCGTTGAACAGATAATCTCCTGCCCACTCCACCCGGTGTGACACACCTCATTACTTCAGGCCTGACTGACTTTGCTCAGAGTTGCAGCTGTTATTCTTCTTCCCTTTTGAATGTATACATGATCAGTGCCGCAGCATACTTGACTTGACTTCTTCTACCACCCACTCAAACACACACTGGGACTTTCACTCCTGTGTGCCTCATGATCTTGAAACTTGGCTTTTTCCGGGTCACACGCATCACATCTGCTGAACTAATCAAATGATACCAGATCATAATTAACGGGACAAAAAAGCAAATGAAAGAAAGAGAAAATGACTCACTCTTGCACTCAAAGTCAAAGCATCTGCAATTGTTTGCAGTGCATTTAAAATGCGGTGTAAAGCAGTCCATTCGAAAAACACTATCACACAGATTATACCGTGCTCTTTCTGTCCGCCACAATTTTACTTAATTATGCTATCACGATCAAAACACTCTGTCCCCACAACCAAACCAGCGTGACTAAAGAATGGATGGGGGGATTGTGGTGTAGGCTGGGGCTCAGACTGACAGGACCTCAGGGAGAGATAGGTGGTCGCCCACAGAAGTCATCTGCAGCCCCTGGAACTAAGAACCCAGGAGCCACTTATCACACATGGCTGACTATGGGCTATGGCAAAACACCAGTAAAGTGTGTGTATATGTGTGTGTGTGAGTGCGTGTGTGTCTCGTGCTTGCATCTGCTGTACGTCTGAGTTTATGTATGCTTTTATGTGTAATAATAAAGCAGGTCTTGGCATACTGCTGAAACTGTATGTGGTTAGGCACGTCTCAAGCTAGCTAAACCAGGGATCTCTAAGCGCACAGATCGCAACTTTCTATCTCTCTCTCTCTCTCTCTCTCTCTCTCTCACACACAAACACACACACACACATGTATCTGCACACACACACACACACACAGATGTCTGTTACCAATTATAAGGCTTTGGACTGAGGGACTGAAATGAATAATAATACAGCCCGCACCCGTCCGTCTGAAACCTCAAAGACAAAATGAAATTATCAAAATCCACAAAAAGCCAGTTACATCAGCACTGGAAGACTCTGTGAATTATGACAAGACAGACTGTCGATGACTTCTGATGGACCAAATCAAATTTTGCTACCACAAATGCAGACTCAAAGAGCTTAAAAACAAACAAACAAGACTTTCCTTCTAATGGTACGGCTGACTCATCCTCCGAGATAAAGTATCTCCAGAATCTCATCATACCCAGAGATGTTGCTGTTATTTGGTTGACCTCTGTGCATTTGGAGAATAGACAATCTCCCTGATTTTGAATAAGCGCTTAGAAATATCAAAGTATTGTCAGCTTGTTATACCTGTTACTATAAGAGGAGTGCAGGTGACAGCCACAGTGTAACCCTGATCAACATGTTGAACATGTCGAGAAGCACCTGCAAAGACAGCTGCTGGAGACACCTAATGGTGTGGATGTAAAATGGGTGCATGGCACTCATAGTTAAGTGAGTGCTAATTTGATCCTCTTGCAGAGCAAAGAGCATGCAAAAGGTGTTTAGGCCTACCATTTATTTGGTGACATCTTTTGAAAACAGCTGTCACACTGCCATCCAAAATGCACAGTTTGAACATGCAATAACTAGGAATGGTTCATCAAAAATTTACAATATAATACTTATTATCATATTTTATTCCGCCATATGCTATTTTATTTTATTTTTAATGCACAAGCCTACTTACATTCAGAAATAAAAATAACTGTCAGTTCACCAACACTGACAGCTCTTTTTCACTGTAGTATGACCTTACCAAATGCTTAGAAATCAAAGGAGTAGCCTACGGCTACGCCAGCAAATTCATTTCTGATCACTGTATGAAACACTGCGTCGAAATGAAAGCAATATGTTTTTACCTTCTTCTGCAGACTTCATATCGGCGGCGAGAGAGGTGAGAAACTGGAGTCCCCGATCCTTACCGGCTGCTGTTCCAAAGCTGAACTTGGAAGTGCCGCTCAGGCAGAAGGTATCCTGCATTCAACAAGCGGTGCGCAACTTTCTCCGGCTGTGAGACTGTGAGGAGCAACCGCCAATGACACTGTTGCAAGAGCTAGATCACTTCACACACCATCACATAAAACCATAATTTGCAGCGAAGTTAAAGCAAAGCGAGTGTACAGCTTGGAAGCACAGCGCGGCGGACGGTGCGCACCAAGCGGCCGGGGGGGGGAGCGCGTACTGTCGGATGTGGAGAGGGCGCAGGTAGGGGTGCTACGTTAACCGCGGTGGAGGTGAGTTTGGCTCTCTCTTCAGCCCAATGAAGGTTTTCAAGAGACTCCCAAGGTCGATGACGCGGCGCGGTATGTCAGAGGGGCCGGCTCCGGTGCTTTTAAAGCTGGAAAACACCCTCCGTCCTCCAGTCAGTGCGCCGCCCATCCAGGGATGACGCGACCGGCTCCTGCAACCTCCTGGACCGCCTGATGATGTCTTCTACCCTGGGATCCCATCGGTGGAGGCGGGAGGTGTGTGTGTGTGAGTGTGTGTGTGTGTGTGTGTGTGTGTGTGAGAAAGAGTGACAGAGAGAGACCCAAAAGTTTGTTCTACAGTCTAAATTTTTTAACATCTCTTTGCTAAATTTTGTCAATATTGTACTACAGTGAAAACTGTAGCTACGTATCTAATTCAGTCTTAGATTAAAATGATATTTCAATTCTAAAACAAGGTATATAAGTCAAAATAGATGCTCCGTGACCCTGACGTTTTTGTACTAAAAATATTTAACAAAAATCTCATCACGAGGTCGATTTTGATTGTGCCCTTCCCACTGTTCCGCAGTCCATGGAAGAGTGAGGAAGAGTTGTTGAATTTTAGATGTGAAATCATCATTCTCTTTCTTCCATGACGGCTTTAATATTAACAGAGAATTTCAGTTTTATGATTGACATTGTATTGGTTAAAGTCACTATGAGGAAGTCCCTTTGGAGTATCATTATTATAGTAGCATAATTATAAGGGTGGCTATAGCTCAGTGGCAGCTACTGTATATTATTAGGAGACATGCAACGAATATCATTCTCCCCAATGTTTTTGAGTAGCTGACCCTGACCTGTGACTTCCGTACAGAGGAAGGGGAGGGGGAGGGGGAATGGTGTGTGTGTGTGTGTGTGTGTGGGGGGGGGGGGGGGGGGGGGTCTCCTCCACCAAAAACAAAGTATCACATTGCAGTACTTTCTACTGATATGACTATAATATCCTTCCTCGTTAATGCTGGCAGTGGTGTTATTATATCAGCATGAACATCATTCAAACAGTCGGCGTTTCGCCGTGATTGAAATCAAAACACGAATGCTCTCAAGTTTCATATCCAAATGTGTTTTCCTCATGTTCAAGGAGGAAATACGGTTTTCACAGATTGGCCCAGAATAAATATCGTGAACCACCAAGAGCACAAAAACGCCGCGTTCTCCATCTCTGCTTTCCACTACTTTTTATCAAGTCAGTCCCCGGTGAGTCGGTGGGCACAAAGCCTTCTGCTCTGCCTATGTTAAGGGAAATAATTGGGCTTTCAACTTAGTTCCTTAATTGCACTCCTATTACCATTCATCAAAGTAATAGTTCCCATTATATGACTTTGTTGTAATACTTTGGGGTTAATTATATAAACTGATACAGGTAAGGTGAAAACACATGGACGTGTCATTAGATACATAACAGCATGCACACATTGCATATTAATACATTCAAAGATACATTGCTAAGTATTAAATTAACACTTACAGTATATACTTGGCTACGGGGATTTCCAAATAGAAACAGAAGCACTTGGCAGAAGAATGGAGTTTTAATATTCGTAATGATAATGTGTCATCATCATACTTGATGGGGCTTTTAAAATGAACAGAGTCTGGTGAGGGGTACCGTTGAATGGATATCTTTTTGGCAAGTGCAAAGCACTGAAAATAGAGTCTCCATTATGTGAGCTACAAATAGTTTGGAAATGATCATGACAAGTAAAAAAAAAAAAAAAACTCCATACAACAAGTAGAGCAGAAGGATCGCTGAGTGCTGGTAGCTGCCATGAGTGCAATTAACAATGGCTTAGACAAGCTACAATGTAATTCCTTTTGAACGGGGGCCAGATTTAAAGAGAAAAATGACTCCTGTGAGTCTGAAATGGAGCTGGGAAGCTCGGGGATGATCGCACATAATCAGAAGCAGACTGCGTTTTGGGGGCAGGCAGGCAGGCTGTGGGGCAAGCGTAAGCTGCCTGCACGGGGGGAAAGTAATAGTACGCTGTGTTTTTGCCTACAGTAGCTCTCTGGCGTCAGCTGCGGCTTGGCCGACGGGAACGTGTGTGAGCTCAAAGATGAAAAAGCAGCATCACATACTTGAGGAGATGAATTATGATACAAACCATGGGTAGGGGGGGGAAAAGGAAAAGTTGCCACACAACTGACTGACACTGTCACTGGCATGGGCTTACCTTATAGTTGTTGAACAACTTTAAAACCCTGTGGTGTGGCATGGTTCAACGGCCGTCTGAAGGCTTATCTTGATGGATTCTGTGCTACTGAGGAATGTACCATTAGTGTCTGTCAACAAAAGTCAGAGCGCTTCAGACCATCGACAGCAACAGACATTTACGCCATCAGGTCCTTAAGCAGTCTATACTTCATTATAAAGATGTGTGTGATCTAAAAACCTGATGGTGTAATTCTTCTCATAATGTATGTAAAGTAACTTTACCTTTTGGTCAGGATCAGTCCATGTGTGTGATTCAGGCTTAGGTTCAAATCCCTGCATACGTTTAACTACACATGAGGTAAGGTTTTTGTGTAAAAAATATCCATACTGAGACTATGCTGACTTGCCAAAATACACCCTACAGTATTGGACACTGCTGCACATGCAGGAAGGGCCAAATCATAACTTATCCTGTTCATATCCACCTCTTTTTGTTTGAGTTTCAACTATTAGCCATACCCAAAATGTAAAAGAACTGCAATATCATGTATGTATGTGTGTGTGTGTGTGTGTGTATGAATGTGTGTGTGTTTGTATGTATGTGTGTGTGTGTGTGTATGTGTGTGTGTGTGTGTGTGTGTCTATTGTATGCATGTATGTTTGTGTGCGTGAACGTATGCATGTGCATGCATATGCTGTATGTATGTGTGTGTGTATGTATGTATATACTGTATGTACTGTATGTATGTATGTATGTATGTGTTTCTTAATGTATGTGGCTTCATTTGAAACCTACAATCATCAAGTTCCTGAAATTATAGTTATAATAATAATAATAATAATAATAATAATAATAATAATAATAATAATAATAATAATAATAATAATAATAATCATAATAATAATAATCATAATAATAATAATCATAATAATAATAATCATAATAATAATAACCTATAAATAAGTAATTTACAGACGTTTCTATTTCTAAGTATTACACTTTACACAAAAAAAGGTGATCTCTGAATGGCATTTGGAGCCACAGTGCAGCTTTACTTCATACATTATACTGTATGATGCACCAATCATCTTACTATTACTTCTCTTATCCCTTTACATTTTCTTTGACAGCACTTCTGTCGGAGTTTGTCTTTCTGTCTATCTGACCTAATACTTTGATTAGCTACACATTATGTGGAAAGCTTAAGCTCTAAACAGGTTGTGTAAAGCATCCGGAAAGAATTGGCCTTCACTTCACATCTTCTCTTGGAGTGTAGAATTCTAATTTATTGTGCTGCTCCATCTGGCCCTGTGACACTGCACGTACTGAGCCGCCACAACATGTCTGCGGAGACCATTAGAGACACACTACGTCTTGCGCTCAGATTTATGAGCGGCTCGCTCCTCGCTCGCGTTATTTCACAGAAAATAATCATTGCTCGTGTCTCGTAAGCAGACACGCTGCTTTTACATATGCACAGATTGAGATGATGATGTTGTGTTCTTTGTTTTGCACTTTTCCCTTTCCTTTCCTTGTTCCATCCCGTAAAGCAAGGCTATTTGTTGAGCCAAAACCCCAGATCAAGGTTGTCCTCCTGTTTTCTGCTGTTGGTGTATTGCTTCAGTTTGAAGCATTACTGTCAGGGGACTGGACGTCTTTGCCAACCGTGCTAATTATATTATAAATGACAAAAGTGGGTTTTTCAGTACGCGTTCTGTACTTCATGCCAGTTCCTATAATGTTTACTACCCGTGGTTTGGCCCAGGCTACATCTTGGCATGGCCAGAAACTGTTTCTTAGAACTCTCCATAAAAATAAAAAAAATAAAAATGACACGTGAATGGCCAAAGTTGACAAGTATAAATAATCACACCTAAGGCTCTCAAAGCTGTGGGCTTCGTCTTGTTGTATTTGTTCGTCTAGACATCAGGAATGCCACCATTCGGATTTTTAAAAGCGAGCTTTAGGCAGATATTAATGTGGACACTAACAAGACATGCAAACCAAGAGAAGTGTAGCCAACTCTGGGTGAATCCCTGTGCTACATAACTTTCAAGGCTGAAAAAAACCCAAGCTCTTCCCTCAAAGCTGCACAGTTAATCCTCTCCTTTTTACAACATATAATTCATGTTTGACATATCCGGAGAAATGTGCACACTGGCATGTTGAGTTCCCTACACTATTATTATCTATTTTCTAAGTTTTTCTATGAGCCATGCAGCTTTTAATAGCTGTAAACACTCATTTGTGTGCACTCTGTTGATACAAGTTTTTTACTCAGCCGTGTTGAGCCCTGCAGAATCTGTGGCAGCTACAGACGCAATTACAAGTCATATCTTTTTCGTCTGATATAAGAGGCAATAGTGTCTGCGGTTAATGAAGGCAAGTTGTGAATGGCTGCGGTCAGATCCATCCTTTGGCTTAAGTGCTGCACACACGCACAGCCATTTGTACACACTTCCTCACTTCTCCTTTTCCCTTTGTTAGTATTTAGACACATGGAGGCGCATACTTCAGTGCTCACAAATGGAGAACTGCTTGGAGCTATCTTAGGCATGTCTGGACACTGCTGTATGTTTAGCTACTGGCTTTTTTCAGAGATTCCTCTTATGAGCAGGAAGTAACGTATGTCTGGAGCAGGGCTGTCATTGTCACACGGCCATTGACTAAGATTCTGTGCTGGAAGAAAAAAAGGGAAGGAGCGGTGTAGGGCTGGCACTTCGTTATGGCTGTTTACATGTTACACTTAAGACAGATCTTTTGTTTAACATGTGTCTGGGGACTAGTGAGATTAATGGAACACTTAAAATGATTAATACCCATAGAGCTTATATCATGCAACTGTGTTTAAATGATGTAAAAACATTGCAAAGGTATCCACAATTGGGGGTGGGAACCACAGGGTACCTCAGAATGAGATATGCAATACATGGCTAATAATAGCAAAATATTGCAATACAACAATTCTGCGATAATCGATACATTGCTAGACGAGTCTATAATGATATATCGGTCTAACTATCACTATTCCCATGAAAAGGTCAAGTGCTGGTTTCCTTTGTCCCATCAGTAGTATAAAAGCAGACTTTGGACTTTAAATTGGCTGGGGCATCTTTTATTCCCCTCAGTGTTGTTGGCCCTCTCATTGAAAACCTCTTCCTCTTCCCCTAGTTAACTTATGTTCAAGTTTTTCTCATTCATGTGTTGAGCGCCACCATGAGAAGCCATGAAATATAAACGCTGGGAGCAGGGAAATCTATTTAGAGCTCCTTATTTCTTGAATTAATATATTGCTATTGGTGCCAATGTATCGATTGCAGTATCGCACAGATGGCGATATATTGCCGTATCGCTATTTTGTTCCTCCCCTATCCAGAATACAAAACCTGAAATACAAGCCAGCAGTGACTACAACAGAAAACAAAATCTTAATATTAAGATAATGCTCTATCTATCTCCACAGGGTTAAAATACCTTCAGATTTTTATATTGGCCTGTTCCTGCACCCTATCAGTGTTGTTTTCTCTGCGACTGCTTTTGCTGACAGTCCAAGATGTGATAACAGCTCCGCCATGGGTACTGTATCTTACCCACATGTGTAGCTAATTCAAAACCTGTGGCTAATAACAGCTTCTATAGGTCAAAGACATATGACCTATGAGACAATTTTCCGACATCACTCGTAACGCAGATTATTACTCAGGCAAGACATCTGAGGAGGGCCATATTGTCAGTTTCAAACTAAACAGTACGATATGAGCTTTGTTTTTTTTCTAACTCAAACAAAATGTCTATCCATTCAGTTTTGTTGCAATCCTAGTAATGGTTATGGGATTATGAGGGCGGATGGTTTCATTTTTCTAGCCTATGACTGTCACATCCAGGTCCATTACGGTGATTTAAACTCAAGCATACATGCCAAGGCCATTTTTACTGCAGGGCTCTCCAGCTTGGCTGCTCTACATTAAAACACATTTATATAGTCCTGCACAGCCAGCGTCCTGCTTATACGAAGGGGTCACTCACAAAGCTGAGCTCAATCTCCCGGCGTCTTGAATCATTTTGTCGTATAAATACTAAAAGGTGATTTTTCACAGGCAGTCATTGTTTCCATTGCTGTTTTATCAAATGACGACAAGACAGGCGGGTTAGTGAGGTCTTGTATTTAAAGAAGAACGCAAGGCGCTCTGAATTAATCCACACTTACAATTAGCTAAGATTAGTTAGTTTTTGAGTTCCTTTTTGTTGGTTTCCACGTGCAGTTTCTTTGTTGGCCCTGCCTCTCTCTGTGTCTCCTGTGTTTTCCCCCTTCCCCTCCTGCCTACTGCTACCAGCTGACTACACACACCTGAGGGGTGTGTGTAGGGCGGCTGTGGCTCAGTGGTAGAGCGGGTGCCTGCCAATTGGAAGGTTTGTGGTTCGATCCCCGCCCCTGCAGTCATTGTCGAAGTGTCCTTGGGCAAGACCCTGAGTTGCCCCCGGTGCTGCGCATCGGAGTGTGAATGTGTGTGAATGTTTATCTGATGAGCAGGTGGCACCTTGTACTGCAGCCCCGGCCACAGTGTATGAATGTGTGTGAATGGTGAATGTTCCCTGTAGATGTAAAAGCGCTTTGAGCAGTTGTTAAGACTGGAAAAGCGCTATATAAATACAGCACATTTACATTTACCTGTTCTCCATTCCACCTTCACCTCTCCCGCCGCACACACCTGCCAGTCATCTACAATCGAGCCTGTCACTGCCCAATGTGAGGCGAGTGCAGATTTGAGTCGTATATGCGTCACTTTGCGAAAATAGAGTTAGCCTAGACGATGCTAACAAGAGATTTCTGTATTACAGTAAAAATGGACTTACTTAACGAAGTTGATTCACTGTCGGCTACATCCAACACAACAAGGTTGTCACTTGAATGGCGTTTGAGCTAACATTAGCAACCAAACAATCACAGATAGCTAAAGCGTTTTTGAAATGACTGCTAGCTTAGCTACAAGCTAGCAATCAAACACAACAAAGGCTGTCACTAGAATGGTGTTTTGAGCTAACATTAGCAACCAAACAATCATAGATAGCTAAAACGTTTTTGAAATGACTGCTAGCTTAGCTACAAGCTAGCAATCAAACACAACAAAGGCTGTCACTAGAATGGTGTTTTGAGCTAACACTAGCAACAGAAAAAATCATAGACAGCTAAAACGTTTTTGAAATGATTGCCATCTTCTGTTATTGTTTGTAATAAGAAAAATAAGTTATTTCATGGATTTCAAAAACTTCAGTAAGACAGTTATATGTCGTAAACCGTTCACATCTGAGCATGCGCGACTTAAATCTGCACTCTCCTCACATTGGCCGGTGACAGAGCCCACCACCCACTAACAATCTTCACTTGATCCTTGTCTCAAGCTCTCTTGTAGTACTTTGTTTTACTTACCTGTCTCAGTCTGTTACCCATTCTTCCCTCTCTTGTGTCTCTCCCCTGCAGCCATAATCTCCATACCTCCTTGTTGTCTCCAGTCAGATGGCTTCACCACTCGCTTCTCTCCTCCCGGCTCCCTGCTCCTTCCTGCCTCTGCTCTTGCTTCCAGCCTTCCCCTCTTCGACTCTTTTGTTCCCCCGGACTTCAGTGCCTCCTCCTCAGCTCCCTCGGCCCTGGTTCCCCCGCACTCCCCGAGCTTCTCGCCATTCTTCTGCAGCCCTCAGGTCCCTCACCATCCATTCCCAGGCCTCGCCATCCTACCCCAGCCCTCAAGTCCCTCGCCATCCATTCCCAGCCCTCGCCATCCAACCCCAGCCCTCAGGTCCCTCGCCATCCATTCCCAGCCCTTACCATCCTATCCCAGCCCTCAGGTCCCTCGCCATCCATTCCCAGCCCTCGCCATCCTACCCCAGCCCTCAGGTCCCTC
>NC_048412.1:7762431-7764206 GCF_013103735.1 Etheostoma cragini
CCCTCGCCATCCTATCCCAGCCCTCAGGTCCCTCGCCATCCATTCCCAGCCCTCGCCATCCTACCCCAGCCCTCAGGTACCTCACCATCCTACTCCAGCCCTCAGGTCCCTCGCCATCCTACCCCAGCCCTCGTATCCTCACTCCACTCCTGATTTTCTGGTTTCCACCTCACTACACCTTCCTTTTAATTGTTCTAATAAGTTAGTTTTTTGTTGAGCCTTGCGGATAGGTCCGTTCTGTAACCCAGCGTGACAAGTTGTGTAGTATTGAGTAACAGGCTGTGATGAACCTGCCAGCGCATCTGCAACAAACCCAGGTGATGTTCAAACATTCCCCATTCTCCTGCTTCCCAATCCTCAGTGACATCACTGGGTCGCTAATTGAACAGAAATGTGATCCGAAGACATAGAAACATTTAAAGGAACAGTTTGACATTTTGGAAATGTCCTTATTTGCTTTCTTGCTGAGAGTCAGTTAATCATAAAACTTGAGCCAGGAGAAAGTTGACTTAGCTTAGCAGGAAGACTAGATGCAGGGGAAAACAGCACAATAAAATTCTGCAGACCAGTACCTTGGAAAGCTCACTTATTGCCATTTTTTTTGTAATTGTTTAATCCGTACCAAAAACAAAGTCAAAACGAGCAGTAACTTTCTTCCACAAGACAGGGCTTGCCGATATTTTCCGCCACTATCTTCAGGCCGGGTTTGGCCCTTGAACAAGCATTTGTATGATTTCTTTCATCATTACTTTACTAGCATAATTGGGTGGTGAGAAAGCTATGCTTCTCCAGGTTCTCCCATACCTCTGGGTAGTGCAGCGGCATGCAGACCATGCAGGCCAAGGACAGTATTAATTAGGTGGTCGAGATTAGAAGGTCTCCTATATGAGTCCAGGGTTTTGATTATGTTGCGGTCTTGATCTGAACAAACAATGCAGTTTACATGCTTCGTCCTTGTTGCATTATTCATTAAGATAATTCTAAACAGATTTAAGTATTTGGAATATGTATTTGAGATAGTCAGTTGTAACGGCCCATGTATTAAAAAGTTGTCTGGTATAAATCGGGCTCGCGCTCATATTTTTTTGGGTCCACTCTATGCTCTAATAGTCTGGCATCACCAATAAATAGCTACATGTTTTTTTCATTTCAGTTTGTTTTTTGGATTGTTTTATCTTTATTGTTTTAACAAAGACAGCCTTATGCCTTGTTAATAGACTATTGGTGGGTGGTTCTTTGCTGTGTGACCTATCAATTCCTGTTGATAAAGTGTAAATCCTGTATAGCGCATACACCCGTAGCTGTTTTGAATCTTTGTAACCCATTGTAAGTCACAAGCACACCAGGGAATACAAAAAGTGGGCTTCCCCAAAGGCTGAGGTAGTACTTAAACATGTACCTGTTAGCAGGTACCAGGGACATTTCTTTTGCAATGGAAAACCCAAAAAGGCGAGTAGAGTTGTGATATTCAGAGCCAGAGAAAGCTCCAGGCCACTCACTCTGCTGTTGCTGTGATTCTATGACCTGTCCTTGGTCTGGTTATTGACATGTCATAAAAAGATTAAAAATAGCTTGATCCTGGCGTACAGTGCTGCAGCAAGTCACAGTCTAGTCTAAGATGGGCTGACAGTCATTCTGACTGAGGAGTTGAGAAAAATAACCCCTGCTGGACATTTAGGAGAGGGGGGAGGGTGGGGGGTCAACTGAAGGACCAACCCCTGTCTCATTCCTCTTTTTTTCTTTCCTTTTCCCGTCTCTAGTCCATGCCTTCCTTT
>NC_048412.1:7764306-7768076 GCF_013103735.1 Etheostoma cragini
CGTTTTCAAAACAATTTATTTTTCTTAATAGTAGTGATGACTAATATCAACTTTACCAATCTTTTATGTGCCTCTACATCCCTGACCATATTTTGCCGGAAGCTGTATATGACCCCAAAAAAAAGGTGCCCTGATGAAATCCATAATCTAAAGCTAATTGTCCTTTGCTACAGAACTTGCTGTCAGATGGGATTTTAACAATGTTAGATTGAACAATGAAAGATGTTTTGGTGAGATTGACTTGTTTCCTTTCTCTGACTTACAAAAGACATTCACTCTACCATGTTCCTCTTTTTAATTACATTCAGTTAAGGTTGGCACTCAAGGCATATGGTGTCACCTGGTAGAGGCCTCTGCCCATCCATCCTATTCACAAGTTATTTACTGTGCAGCTTAAAAACTGTGGTATGGTATCTAGGCTTTATCAGTTCTTAGTGATATCTGGTGGTACCGCCCTTCCTATTGAGAGGATCTGAAGTCCATGCTGTGACTGTATGCTGCGGTCATGTCTTTTCTTTGTTTGCGTATGTGACTGGTCCCTTGTCTTGTGTCTGTCTTTGTGTGTATGTGTGTGTGTGTGTGTCTGTTTCTGCACGTGTTGTTTTGTCTCCCTCCCTCCAGTTTTTCCTCTCTGTGTTTTTGTGGCCCTGGGACGTGTGTCCCAGTGTGTAGTTTGTAACTGTTTGTAAATATTATGTTTTCCGAATATAAAAAAATGGGTAATTGGGTAATTCTTTCATAACTTGGTTTTTGTCAATATCCATATCTGCCAATGCTCTCCTGCACTGTCATTTTTCCATTTTCTTTTTTTTTAATCCATAATCTCTGTGTCCATTTCTTTTTACAGATATGTCTATATGAACTGTAGGAACAACCTTGACTCGCCCATGGGTGGGCCTATTCTGTCAAGCTGGTGCCATTTTACCTTAAATGGTCAAGGGCTAATAGGAAACAGTGTGAAAAGGCTGCTAAAACAAAAATACTAGATAACCATCCCCCCCCCCCCCCCCCCCCCCCCCCCCCCCCCCCCCCCCTCACCCCCTTCCCTGTCTATCTGTTCTATCTAAAAAACAATTTAGTTCAAAGAAACATGATTCTTGTGGTGTTTTTAATTGGGGATGCCCAATTAAATATGTTAAATATTTAATCGAAATTGCAATATGGACTAGTATAATATTCAAATTGCGGGTGGGGGAGGGGGCAATAGTTAATAGCAAGATATGTGTCAAGCAATTCTGAGTTAAGTATGGTAATGCCCTTTTACATTATACAGGAACCATTCACACAGATGACGAGCTGCTGTACAAGGTGCCACCTGCTCATCAGATACAACCTCACACACATTTACACTCCGATGGTGCAGCATTGGGGGAAACTCAGGGTTCAGTGTCTTGCCCAAGGACACTTCAACATGGGACTCCAGGGCCAGGGACTGAACCACCAACCTTCCGATTTCATACCGCTCTACCACTGAGCCACAGCCGCCCTTAATGCTGCAGATGCGTCCCAGGCTACGAATCCTATCCTACAGACTGAAGAAAAAATATTGGTTTGGTACAGCTCTTTGCAAAAATCACACTATAATCATAAAAAACAATATCATTTTCAATATTAACAATGATACAGCATAGTATCATAGTAAAGTAAATCAAAGTAAAAAGAAAAGAAGCATTCCCTCAAATATTGCGATTCATATCGTAATATTTGTCAAAATTTAATATTTTCCTCATATGGTACAGCCCTATTTTTAATGATCGTCCAAACAAGTCTTTCTTCCAAGGCAGCATATTTAGTTAGCTTTATTGCAAATGTCAGTGTGATCAAGAATATATATATATATATTTTTACTGACCTTTGCTCCTTACAGGGTGATTATATCATCGCTGTCGGGCAGAAACCACATATTATCATTTTTTATTTTTTTTATTTTATGCATAAATCTTGCCTTTACTCTTTCCTCAAACTAAACTTTTCATGTTTTGGAATGGACAATGTTCAACACGTGCACACAGCACCAGCACACTCAAAGCCTTTATAAATGACCATGTTGTGATTCACACTGTGCTATTAGTCAACCCTCTCCTTTGATTCATCCCCATCTGGCTCTGGACCGGCCAAGGCCAGAATGTATCACATGAGGAATGAGCCACATGTTGGAAGTGTTGGAAGACTCCGCTGAAGCCGAGGCTGGACCATCTCATTTACACTAAGGGTGGGGAAAAAAAATCGATACAGCATAGTACCGCAATATTTTCCGTAGCAATACTCTATCGATAAACAGGCGCCGTCACATACCCTTCACCATACACAGAGATTGTTATGGTTTTATTTCAGTTAGACTAACAGCTGGTTTGATTTGCATTTAGAGATGATTTTATGGAAAGTTCCCCATGCTAATCTCTAGGTATGGTGAAGGGGTTATTTTAATTCCAAAGGCCAAGGGAACTTTATCAGGATGTATAGTATCCTGCATCCAAAAAATGGTGTCCTTAAAAGGTTGGATTTTTCCTTTTTTTTAATTAAGGCATTAAGATCTATTTTCAAAAGATGACTTTTTTATTCCTCTTTTTAGTCAATTTAAGCATGGTCATGTAAACGTATGAGCACCATTTTGCAGCAATAACATTGAAGTGATATGAACAAACAGAGAAATGTATCTTTTTTGATAAAACAGATATTGACAAAGTTTCCTATTGGGGACATCATTTGAAATTGGGAAAAATTAGAAGTTGGAAAAAAGGTTATATATTGCAATATATCGCAGAGTATTGCAACATGTTTAGAATCCCAATAACATCGTACCGGGACATAAGTATCGTGATGATGACGTATCGGGAGGCGTCTGGTGATGCCCACCCATAGTTTACACCAGACACACATTTAAAAGCATTGGTTCAGTCTGCACGACAAACACAATTCAAATTAGATTGGTTTTTGTCTGGATAAAAAACTCAGAACTCATGACTGAATCTCACAAACTAAAATATTCATACACACAGAAACGGTTTCTCTTTTTTCTTTCAGTCCATTTTACGCCGTTAAAGCACTGTAGAGATGAAACCAGACAGTGACGTGCTGCCCTGCTGTGGCTTCATCAGAAGTCCCTCCCTTCAACCCTGTAGCCGTACGCGTCTCCCCAGGGTCTGGAAACCTGAACGCGCCGTGTGTTTTTTCATCTGAATCCTACAGCGGTGTTCCTGACCTCAGACAGTGATCCCAATCAGGAGGAATACCCTGATGCTGCAGTTTGGAACCTCTGTGCTGAAACCAAATAGTATAATCGTGGAATGAGGGATTCCTATCCAGGAAACAGACTCAAGTAGGAAAACTGGCTCCTGCTGATAACTTGCATGGTTTATTTTAAAAGTACAATTTCAGTAAGTAATAGTCTCAATTTACCATTTTGTATTCAATGACTGTTGGGGTCTGGGATTCTTTCTTTTTTCTTGTAGTTTCTCAGTTGTGGAAGCCAATGTTACAGTCATATTTGCTGCCCGCAGTACAAATCAGCATTTTCAGTTAAAACAAAGTCATATTTTCTTGCGGAGTGACTCAAAATGTAATGAATCATGAATTCCAATTCTTTTCCAATAAAGTAAACACCGACCAGAACCCGATGTGGATGGTGCCGCAGTTGTGTGGATGTTGTGCAATTGATAAAACACTCAGGGCAGAGCTGTGGTGAACACCAATTGTACATACAGTGGGTACGGAAAGTATTCAGACCCCTTTAAATTTTTCACTCTTTGTTTCATTGCAGCCTTTTTCCA
>NC_048412.1:7768176-7778416 GCF_013103735.1 Etheostoma cragini
TTGGAAAATGGCTGCAATGAAACAAAGAGTGAAAAATTTAAAGGGGTCTGAATACTTTCCGTACCCACTGTATCTATACATTGGGTTGGCAGTAGTCCATAGGGAGTTGGGTTGGGAACTAGAGGATTGCTGGTTCAAGTCCCTGTACGGACCAAAGTACGGAGTGTGGATTGGTAGATTGGAGAGATGCCAGTTCACCTCCTGGGTGTTGCCAGGTGCTCTTGAGCAAAGCACTGTACCCCCCCCCCCCCCAATGCTCAGGGCACTGGTCCATCGCTGTCAGCCCACTCACTCTGACATTTCTCCGTTTGTGCATGTCTGTGTTCATCAGGCCTGTTTGTAGTGATTCTAACAGAAACAGAGTGTAAATTGTAATTTCCCCACAGTGTGAATTATATTAAATTCAGACAAGAAGAAGAGGTGTGGTGAACACTAATTGTGCACTTCTATACATTCAGACTATGACCAGGATACTAGCGAGTGTGTCCAGGATCAGCCTCAACTGCACTGGCTCTCAATGAGCAGCGCCTGGCACTGGGCGTATTTATTGACAGGACGGCCACATGTTGTGTGTCGCAGGTTACACTGTGCACACTGTGATGTTTTCTAAGTGGGCATGGCTGCAGTTGAAGTCATTTGTGTGTACATGAAGATCTCTAATTAAACAGTGCAATAAATGTTTTATTCATCCGAAGCATTAGCCGGGATGTAGAGTTTATTTGGAGAAAGCACATGTGGAATTATGGATTGAGCAGTCCTGTGCATGCATATTTACGAGAGAAGATGGTTTAATAATGCCTTACTGTATGCTAGCCCTACATGGATGATGGATTCATGGGATTCTGAAGCAGCCACCCACCCCACACCTCCCTATTGAAATATAAGAGATTGTGAAAGCCTGCATGCCTTCATGGTTTGTTGGTTTGTGAGCTCTGGAAGCAAGAGGCATCGTTACTCAGCAGCTCCCAGGTTTCCTATGTGTGTCACAACCTTACCATTCTGTAACTGCTATGGCTTCTGGGAAACCGTCTGGGCCCATAATCATCGTCCAGTAAAAGGAGATCAGGAGTCACGACGCTGCCGAAGATAAATACACAAGCATGCCGAGAAATGCACACGTGCACAAGCGATTGCATGTACGTAGAAAGCTATGTACGCCACATGTCCACACGTGTCAAGAAAGGTTTGTTGCCAACTATAATGGCTCTCTCTACTCCCTCAATTGGGGCTGTATGTATAAATACATCTGGACAATATAATTTCACACATTGTCACCTTCACCCAACCACCCCCCGCCCGATCCTCCATTCCAAAATAAAGCTCAGGTCTTGTCAAAGGGAATCCCTGCTAGCCTAGCTGAGAATACACACTCCATACCGGCCCCTCCGACATAATTCTCCTCCAACAGCCTGAAACCACCCTGACCTATTGTCTAGAGTGACTCAATGCCTCGGCTTCCCGTACTTCCCAGAAAGCCGTGCCAGGCCAGGAGTGAGAAGACCTCCAGATGAAAGAGATTTCCCACTTTTGCCTCGGTCGGGCTCTAGATCGTTCTCCCATTGGAACACATTAGTACTGTGTGTGTGTGTGTGTGTGTATGTGTGTGTTCTCTTGTGGGTTTTACGGAGCTCCAAGATCCTTAAGGTGGAAAATTTGCTCTGAAAGTGGTTTTATTATTATTATTTTTCTTTCAATGCGGTTATAAAACTCACAAAGCGAATAGGTTATTATGTCTCAGTTATGGTTCCATGATACGGTTTCAGAGGGAAATGTCTTCTGAAGTCCCAAGCTGAACAAGCAGATCCTCCTGGGCCCACCAGTGAAGGCAAACCTAAAGTGACCACTTCACTCATAAAGTGTTTTTTGAACTGTGCATACTATCTACTTAGCTATAAAATCAATTAATAAACTATAGTACAGAGTAATAATGACCAACCCTTAGTTTGCCAACAAAGCCTTTCGAAACAATTTTGTTGAATGTAGTAACTTTTTACTTGCACAGTTTGAGACATCCTTGATTTAAAAAGCACCACATTAATGATGGAGTAGTTTCGTGGTACACATGCACGCACACGAATGAATGTGTTCAGATTGCAGTTGAGGTTTGTGCGGTGGGTCTGTGGGGCTGTACTGTGCACAGTGGGCTGTGTATGCTGTAGCTAGAACCGACAGCATTTTGTAAAACTTCCCAGACATTGTTAATTCAGAAAATCTCTGTGTCAGTTCACAGAGGAAATTAGGGTACACAACATCTAGCTTTTGTTTGACTTTATGATTAAGGTATGTAGATGTCTTTCACACTTTAGAATCTCAAAAAATGGCAGCCAGCAAGGCTGTCCTTGAACCAGGGCATTTTCTTCATAAACATATCTGGTTGGGTTTGCCACAGTATGTTGGCAATTGACTGGACGGGTCACCTGCATAATCGGGACATATTTTTATCTAATGTCAGTCTACCAATAGCGATCTGGTAGAGTGTTGGCTACGTGAGAGAGAGTGTGAGAAGAAGACAGCAGCCCAGTACTTCCTAAAGTGGGACCTTAAGGGAGTTCCAGGGGGTCCCTAGCAAAAAGATGGAATTCATTTAACAATTTTTCCATCCATAAATAACACAATGACAGAATGCATGACATTTTTGGACATGGGTTTCATACACCTGACATTAAAAGTCAGATAAGAAGACATACGCTGGGATGAAATCTTATCAAATGGTGTCTGTGGTCAAATTTGTGTCCTTTTAGGGGTCCTCTACACAGCAGCAGCCTACCTGTAATAAATACTGTATATTTTTACTAGAGGTGGCTTAATTAAGATTTTTTTTGCAGCCAGTTAAAATGGCTTATTGTCGATGAGTCTCAAGAACCACTGGTTCAAAAAGCTATAGAGAGTTACCCACTGTAATCTGAGTGCATTCCACTTTTTTTTGTTGTATTCCCTACAGTGACGGCCACAGATTAAGAACACGGCTGGCCGCAGAGGGAGGAGGTTGGAGAGGATGGCTGGGCATTAACATACAGGACTTTCAAGCCAGAGAGCGGAGTTTGCTTCCCGGGGAACACTATAGGCAGCTGTAGCAATGTATGATCACATCAGCTGGATAACTCTTTCTCCATCTTTGGTCAGTAAAAGGCAGGATTAGCTGGGAGACTTCTTAAATGAGGACACACTTGTGGAATACCTGCAGAACAGGGACATGGAAGTAGTTCTTTTGTAGATTATGGTGAACTAGTGTGTGTTGTAGCATTGTTTTGCAATTGAGAACACGCTAGCATGCTAGCGCTAGCATGTGCGTAGAAAGTTACGTAGAAAGCCGTGCAGATTTTGAACAGCCCACCTGGAGACTTTAGGCAGGGGACAAGTTTTTGTCCTAAATTTGTATGCGTGTGAAAGACACAAGAAATAACACCTCGAATCCCAGAAAAAGTGTTTTTTTTTCATAATATGGGCACTTTAAGTCTGTTCAACGGAGAAGTACAAAATACTTCCAAGGAGAAATGATTCACGCAGAATTACAAGAAGTCTAAAAGAAAAGCTGACATAGTCAATGTCACCATACCTAGCTGTGTCATACAAATAAATTGTTAGAAAAATCATACATTGTGATTTCTGGATTAAAAAAAAAAATGATGTCTCTTACAGTGGACATGCACCTACGATGACAATTTCAGACACCCTTCATGATTTCTAAGTGGGAGAACTTGCAAAGTAGCAGGGTGTTCAAATACTTATTTTCCTCACTGTATATATAAACGTTTAAGAATCTGTAGGCAGATAAAAAGTCTTGAGAGGTTGAATTTGCTTTCCTACACATCAGTCCACCTGCCGTCACAATCGTACCATCGTCGAGTATTATGGGCTATCAATAACTTAGATGAGCTGTCACTTTATACTCTGTGGAGCCTAGCAACGCCCTGACAGAGCATGTCGGACTGAAATTAAACGTGACTAATGAAAGTTGTCAGGCTTCAGGCAGTATGGCTGAGTTAATGCATCATGGTCTTTACATTACCGAGGGCGTGTCAGTGACAGGTTGTTGGGATCTGAACAGCTGTTTTTTTTTTTTCTCCAAGCATGGATGGTCAAATGGTGATGCTGGTCCATGAGTTGTTGCTGCCATCTGCTGGGTTGCTGATGCATTACATAATTTCTTTGCTTTTTCCTGCAAGCTCCTGTGTGCATGAAATGAGTTATATTTTCAATGTATGTTCTGCACTGGGTTAAACTGATGAAATAAAATCAACCCTACTTTGTGTTTACATTTAGATCCTTTACTTACTGTTAACCCTAAAATCCAATAGGCGTATTCAAAAACAGAAGAAAATGTAGGACATCTCAAGTTCCCGAGTTAAGGAAGACAGAATGTGAGCGTATAAGGACAAACAAAATCAAAAACTAAAATTAGAGTATTTTCCAACTTGGCAACTTGAGATGGCTTACCTTATATTCACTAATTCATAATTACCTTATATTCCCTAATAATAATTTACAAATTGCTACCTCATAAAGACCTATAAGTACAATACATCATAGAACATGTATTTCACATCCTGTCAACAGCCTGTATGAATATTAAAGAAAGACTAGATGCAAAGATTGCATCAGTGTGAAACCGTACATTAGGAGTACTGCAAAGGAAGCATTGTGCTAGTTCATGCAGGACAGTGAAGTCATACGCCTGCTGGGGGGCTTGGGGTTGCTCTAGCTACCCCTTGGATCCCAAAGAAATTACTATGGTGTAAAAAAAAAAAATATCATAAATATTTTAATTTATCTTCAAAAATTGAATAAACCAAATTGATTATTTTCAAGGGATGGCACAGCAAGGCCCCAGTGCCATTATCAGTGTAAAGCTGGCTTGTTGTCTGGTTTTTGAAAGATGTTCGGTGGGCTAATCAGAGTTTTCATGGTGTGGTTGTGTCGGCAACTATAGTGCGTAAAAAACATCAATCTCTCCCTCTCCCTCATGTTGGTTTTCTTAGTAAACCGCTGCAGTGGTGTGTCTAGGCTATGTGTGTCAAGGAAAAATTTCAGAGCGCTCGTACTGAGACGTCTAGCACCCCCCATAGCACCAGCAAAAACAAATCTCTGGCGCCGCCACTGAAAGGGAGTCCATTTAAATATGACCCCCTCCTTCCTTCTCTATGCTACACCAATGATGCGTCACTTATCGCTGGGAACCACCCCGGCCTCAACCTTCATAATCCCAAGGCCTAACGTGACCCAGAGGTTAAAATGGTTTTCAATGTCCTGCTTTGGGCCCACTCTTGTATCCTGATTAGGGATTTCTCTTAGCTCAGCATGCTGCCCGGCTGATCCAGGGAGCATTATCAGGAGCGGAACCCTCGGCGCCAAGCATAACTGTATTTCCGTTCATTGCCGTAAATGGCGAGAGGGTTCCAGACTGAAATGTCCATTATCAGTCCCTACACGAGTGTAAGAGCACTATAATGTGCTCCAATGGTGAGATTAAAAATGGATGATGATGAGGGATGACTTGGATACGGTTTGCCTCAAAAATGCATGTTTTGTGTATGTGTAGTAGAAGACTTAACACTAATTGGTTATGGAGCCTTTGGTTGCTTCTGGTGGAGAATATAAGAGTTTTTTTTTTTCAATTTTGTCTGCTTCTATTTAACATTTATACCTAATTGTAGAGGCTCCAAAGGTCGTCAAGTCAAAACGTGACCATCACTGCACCCTGAGCCATCCTATATTAAAAAGTTCCTGCTGCTACAGACAGATTGTGCTGCTTACTTCAGTCCCTGTGTGAACTTTATCCAGCGCTCTCCTTTCTGCTTAGCTCCCAGGCCTAATGCTCAGTGACTGATATGGATATGCAACAGTATGGCACATTCCATGGATGCAATGTGTGCGAAATAAGGGAAATGTAATAGCGATTGAAATTCAAATAGGTTGCTCATATTTCCCGCGACTGCCAATTTGTGTCTTTTTAATTAAAAGCAGACATGGTGATGTCATGCATGGGGGAAGAGAGCAGGAGAGAGAGAGAGAGAAAGAGAGATAGTGAGAGAACGTCTGGCCTGTGTATGTCACGCAGCACAACGGCCAAAATATCAGATATCTCAATATAGAAAAAAAGGGATATGTGGTACTTATGCAGACGCAAGGTAACCTAACCTACTGAGAAAATACATGGAGTGGCGGGTAAAAGTACATACAGGGACATTATTATTAGTTAAAACTGTCCAGGGAACAATTCTGCAGTGTTAGCACAATATATCTATCATACTGCTTGCACACTGATCTGATCAGGGACATTTTTAATTCCTGCCTTTTCATTTCAGTTAAATACAATTTCTATTCGCGTTCAACTTCTCAACTCTGTGTCACGCCTGTTTGCTTCTGAGTGATGACCCTCACAGGGCACGTATTGGTCTCTTCTGAAGCAAAGCTAACTGGTAATGAGCATCCATGTCCATCAGCCACTAGTCTGATACATGACTAATAAACATGCAGCAGGCTACGTGGGCTATTTAAAGGCTCAGAGATGGAGGCGTTGGAGAGAAGAGGGTCTTTTTCTTGTCCTGGTGTCACTTTGTGTCAGCTATGTTGGCAGCATTCATTAGCATGGGTCAGATCAGCGCTGTCAATAATGTGATGGGATACACATGTTCACACACAAAACATACACACACACACACACACACACACACACACACACACATGTCAACACATGCTTATTCTATTACTTTGCTGCCACCATGTGGATGAAATATGACATATCTGCCTCTGGAAGCCAAAATGGAATCTTGATGGTTCATGTCCACTTACACATGTATCCCAGGACATTTAGGTTGGAGCTATATTAGTATAATAATTGATATTATACAATGTTTAACTGCTTTTTGTTAGAGTTTAAAATACTGTGTTCTGTATGTGTTTTACTTCTTACATATGGCATGTACGTATGTATGCACAATAAAAGAAAAAGTGCTAAGAAGAATATTTGGTCACATGACTTCTATCTACAAACATATCTAGAGAAAGGTCAGAAATATTAATTTAGTTTCCATTATGCCTACATTGTGTGCACCTTGTCTTCATTATATCATAAGTAGTAAGGAAGTACTACATTTTTTACCACATTGTAAAATTCAAAAATGCATTCAAAATTCAGCTAGTATAGAGGCAATTAGTAAATATTGAGGCAAATGAAGTTATGGAACCCCTAAGGTCCTGAAATATGTTTTCTTCATGTGCACATAAGATATTCATTTGCACACAGAAGTAATTTTTGTAGGGAATGGTACAATTTACAATGTATTATTCCTATAAGTGCACGATGACCTCACCTAAAAACCAGCAGATCTCTCCAACAGGTCAGATCCGCCCCAGGGACTGAGAACGCCTGGGAGGCTGGGCAGGGCCTTTCTTTTATAATATTACATCATAATATAACAAGCTGACCATAGCTTTAATACCATGTACATGTAAAGTCACCAGTGGCAACAGCAATTCAAATTATGTATTGGAGTAAAAAGTACAACATTGCTCTCTAAAGTATAGCGGAGAAGAAGTATAAAGCAGCATGGATCAAACATACTGGAGTAAAAAGTGCTTTTGTTATTGGTTTATTTCATAGAGATCGTGATTATTTATACTTATGAACGTTGTTGTAGAAAAAGCCCAATGTAAATATGCCAGAATTAATCAAATGAACTGCTGTCATTTGTAGTCCCTAGGGAGGGGACATAGGACTAACATAAAGACAGCCAGCAGTCATACAGCACTCCTTCACTATAACCTAAAAAGGTACACATAATGGTGACATTATGACAACAACAAAAAAATGCATTATGACAAAGACAGTAATCATCCACCACTGTACTGCATTCTCTTTAACAGTGAAGGTGTATGGGTGAGGAAGTATGTGACAGTTAAAAGTGAGTGCATACTGGGTTTAGAGGATGGGGGTCTCTTATTGGCTTTACCAGCGTTTACCACCTATTATTGACATATGGTAACACGCAGTCCCCTTTTACAGAGGCCTGTGTACTACATCTGCTTTCAAGTCTTTGGAAAAAGCCATACACACTTTATATAGGAAAAAGAAACATACTTGAAATGTTGAAAGATTTTATTTTATTATCAGCACAATAAAGCACAATGATTCCCAAAAGTCCTGTTATGTTGCATAGGATGACAAGTCAGGCATAATAATGTCCACGTCAACAGAAAGGTGAGAAATTTCCATTGAGGCCCAAATGCTCTGAATGATGAAAAGGTCAAGAAGAAATTGTTCCTCAGTACAATCAGCAACATTTTAATTGTAAATTTGAGTCTTGAGGGTGTCATTTGTCACTATGGTGTAGTTGTATTGTTTCTTTTATTTTAATACAAACCACATTTATATGTAAATTGTGTCTAAATAACGTTCCCCAAATTAATTATTTTGCTTTGTGATGGGTGCTCGGTTCGGTAGGTGCACTCCTTCATTTAAAGCAAAGGCAACCCAAAAAATGAACCGTATTCATTTATGTATTTACGTATTTTAAGAAAGGGACTAAATGTCAAGTTTGCTATGATTGGGATTGTTAGTTATAAGTCATTAAGTCTCCGAACGTTACAGAGAAAATCACTGCTTTTTTTTTTTTTACCCCAGCATGCTTTCAGTAGATATGAATATCTGAGCCCAAGGGTGTCATTTAAGCACGTCTGTATTTACCCTCACAATGTAACACTATTTATTTGTTCTGTTCCTTTTTTTAATAGGGAAGAAAGAAAATAGTTAAAAGCGCTCGAATGTGTTTTTTGTCTAGTCTAATATTGAGTCATTTTTCATGCTCTTTACAATTTGCCAGAAACCAATAAAATCAACACCGCAGGCACAGCATGAATACACGTCCGTGCACAATCATTTACCGGAATGATTAGCAATGACAAACCACAAAGGAGTATTACTTTGACCTGTTCATAATTTGCACCGTTGTTATGATTATGACATATAGTCTGTACTTACCCCCAGGAACAGCAGTCTAATCAGGCTACTAGTGTAATTAAATCAACCTGCCCTGGGCTCTTATTGACTCGCTAATATGGCCGATACAATATGACTGTTATGACCCGCCGCTCTCAGACATCCATCTATACATGTTAGCCAGGCAATAACTGCTTCCGTAAAACAGACCATAATGTATGAAGCAGCCTGATAATAATGAAGCAGAGGTTGGAAGGAAGTTCCACACACAGTTAACCACATACACAACCACACAGACATCCACACACACACGCACACACACACACACACACACACACACACACACACACACACACGCACATGTTGTCATACATACAGTAATTAAATGGATTAAAGGGAAACACTGCGAATGCATCACCTGTATTTAGCATGAGAAAAGAACACAGTAATTACTGCATTTTCGCATGGGCAGTGTGTAATTTTAACCAGAGATCTCAATATATAATGATGCGGAAAACTCATAATCCTCTTAGCAGCTTATTAAAAGTTGCAGTGTTGCAAGGTAGTTGTAGAGAAAAGACTGAAGAAGCATGACAATGCTGTTTGGGATGTGTGAAAACCCCGTAACTCCATTTTTTCATATTTGTGTGAGGTGATTCAACTCCACAGGATTTATGATTTGTTTTACACAGAAATGATCTCTCCCTGAATGGACCACATGGGAACAGTACAAGGTTTTGTTGGAAACAGTGATGCAAATACGACACAGATAGGGGAGTGTTACTGTAAGAGCCAGAGTGCAGAGCAGAATCCACCCTTCCATTGCATTACACATGTGCTTTACCATAGTGCAACTGGTGACCTAGTCATTAAGGCTAAGTAACACTGAGGCTCTTATTTCACACACAAACACAATGCATGCTAGTGATATGCTACAGATAACCGCTGGATGAGACAATATGCGTCATTCTGTGCGTCTCTGACCGGGACTGATATGGATCCACTGATATGGACTGAGGCTGCTCTGTAGCCTGATCAACCGGTACAAATATTTTCAGAAAATATCTCCTTTGGTATACATTGGCTGGATAGCATGCTGTGGGATTCAAAACACATATTGTTAATTATTATTATTATTTATATTATATATTATATACTGTATTATTATTATTATAATATTATTTTATTTACAGTAAGTCAACCTGCAGAAGGTAAAGCACAGACTGAAGGTGAGGGATTGAGTTTAAAGGGGACATTTTTTTACAGTCTCTCTCTCTCTCTCTCTCTCTCTCTCTCTCTCTC
>NC_048412.1:7778516-7784444 GCF_013103735.1 Etheostoma cragini
TGTGTCGGAAGGGGGGGGGAGGGGGGGGGAGATTGGGGGGTGGGCTGCATTTCTAAGCCCGTTTACTGCAGTCCTGACGTCAGACCTTTATCTGACCGGACCTCTGAGAGGCCACAGTCGGGGGTCAATGGTCAAACTGCAATTGATGTCACTATGCTCACATGGCTGCGGCTGATGCATGATTAGTTAGATATATACATTTAGATAATGTGCTTGTCCCCTAATCTATCAGGGGCCGCTACGCTCTTCGCCCCAGGACCCTAATGCACTCCAATGTATTTATGGTCAATAATTAAAAGGGAAAAGCATGCATTAAAACCGGTCTCTACTTAACAGATCTTAACTAATGAGATTAGGATAATGAATAGGCCACTTTACCAGTTTGGCCCGGTACAGTGGCCATTTCGCTGACAGCTGCTGAATATGACAAGGTTAGCATCATAAGCCTTTTCTTGCAGAGGGGGTTTAGGGTAAGAATTAATGCCCGAGGAACAGTGCAAAGAGGTTATCCTGTTGGTGTAATGGCATTAATCCAGGGGAAAAAATACACTGGACCTTGGCTCATTTGTTTTTTGGATGCCATAATTCGTTGGAAAATGAGTGGCATATTGTTTTGCAAACATAATGATTTGGAAATGTGGCCCACTTACCTTCTAGACACAGAGAAACTGGCAGATTTATCATGAGCGGGTTGCAAATCAAAACTTTGCTCTCTCAGGGTTCGGTCCCGTAAACATGATTCAACTTCATCACCAACAACCCCCCCCCCACACACACACACACACACACACAGCTTTTTCTCTGCCACAGCGAGATGCATGTACTACATCAGCTGTGAATGATTCAGTGCCACCAAAGGTTAATTTTCAATTTGCACAGTGAAGGGTTGCCATTACATTTTGACCTGCAAATTGTGTCTCCCCTTTAATACCCTATCATTTCATTTTGGGGTCCCTTTGTAGTTTGAACTGGGGCTGGCTATATTTGGTAGTGGCCATCTGTTTATTATTTAGCTGGTGCTTGGTTGTGCAGCCTGACTGCATTAGGGAGCAGGAGGGGTAGCAGGAGAACGGCACTATACCTGGCCCTGGTAGGGTCTTTACCACTCTCCCCGGACCCATTAAAATCCTGTTAACTTTGATAATCCCTGGCAAGAACCTGGCCTCTGTGGACCATTGAGCAGGAGAGGAATAATTTAAAGTGCCACTGTTTAAGAGGCCATAACATCTTGTAAAGCTGTGTGTGGCTGCTGCTGGGTCACATAGTGATACCGGAGAGAAGGGCCAAAGGGCAAGCTGTGGAGCATGGAATATGATTTAATATACCTTCTTTCCGACGGGGGAAATTCTCCTTCTTCTGTGTGGTTGGCTGTGAGTCATCTGTGTTTCACTCTGTGTCAAATTATGGTTCACATGGTTCTTATGGTTCTTATGGTTAGACAAAGAATAGTGCTGTCCAACTCTGTGATTCCTCTCTCTACAGTAGGGTTGCACGATACAAAATGTGATATTGCAACATCGATAATGAATATTGCGAAATGGATCTTGATTTTGATATTTTTAATATTATACTTTGTAGTTGTTACAAAAGTTATAGGAAAAACACATCAAAATAGATTCATAACAAATAAAACAAGTTTTCTTACAACACAAGGTTTATTTCAGCCCTTTGTCATGTTGGACTGGTCCAACATTAATATATAAATAAGGACCATGTCTACAGAATAGGACATGTTTAACTGTTTAGACAGTATAAAATATATAAATAAGGACCATGTATAAAGAATAGGACGTTTTACTGGTTGGACAGTATAAAATATATAAATAAGGACCATGTCTACAGAATAGGACATGTTTTACTGGTTGGACAGTATAAAATATATTAATAAGGACTATGTCCACAGAACAGGACATGTTGTACTGGTTGGACAATATAAAATATATAAATAAAGAGAACAGGATTCCCCTTTTATTTCTCATCTCTGATTTGTTCCGTTTTGTTCTCTCTATCCATTTCTTCACTTACACCGTCCCTCTGTTGAAATATCCACACACGTGGTACGCTCCACTGGGTTTGTCCCGTAGTGTCCCCGTGCGCTGACGTGTGCTGGATCGAACTGGGACACATCGCTCTACAAAATGATCAAACCATTGCATACTTATCACGACACTTTCAATACAATATTGCGCAATGTGATATTGCAATAACAATTTTGGGTCAATATGTCATGTACCCCCAAGCTCTCTTTTTTCAGGGTTTCTCCAAATTGAGGTCAACCTTAAAACAAGAAGATCAAAACAAGAAGACATGTTAAGGGTGGACAACATGGACGAAGTGTCATGTCCTTTTTGCGCCACTGGACAAACCCTGACGGGTCAGAGATCTGCGTAGGTTCCAGTTCTTTTACTCACGAACACAGATAAAACTAGACAAGAATACTTCAGGCAGGGATGAGTTATCATACACTGTCCATCAGGGTCTCAACTGTCTTGCTATTTGCCACCCACCAAGTTTCAAATGTCTCCTTCCTCCTCCCTCTCTCTTCCTCTTTTCTCTCTCCGCCCTGACGTTTGCTCTCTGACAGGTTCATATTAGATAAGACCCGCCTTCTTGACATTTGTCCAGCCAATCAATAGGACAAATGATAACCTGTGACCATGTCACTTGCTAAACTCCACCTTATATAAACAAAAAACAGCATGGAGGATGAAGTGTGACTGCCTTCATTAGACAACAACAGCACTAGTTGCTTGTTTAAAATGCTTAAAGGGGCCACACGGCAGGACAATTCCACTTTATGGTTCTTAAACATTAATATGTGTCCCCCCAGACTGCCTATGGTCCTCCAGTGGCTAGAAATGGCAATAGTTGAAAACCGAGCCCTGGGTCTCTTGCTCTGCTTTTGGGAAAATGAAAGCTCAGATGGGCCGATCTGGAATCTTGCTCTGTATGAGGTCATAAGGGGCAAGGTTACCGCCCATTTCTCTGGTTTGCCCGCCCAGAGAATTTGGCCCACCCCTGAGAGAGAGACATCATGGCTTTCAAACAAGCAAAGTGGCAGTTGGTCAAGGCCACACCTCCATCTCAGTTTTCTGTTGAACGACAAAAAACAACAACTTTTGAACGTACACATGTACCACCGAAACAGGTTCCTTCCTTCCTGAGGCTATTTTGCAGAGGCCCTGTTGTTTTATTAATTAAAGTTGATTGTGATTGGTTTAAACTAATGAAAATAAACAAGAGCACATTTTATCCCCAATCCTGAAGTGCTGTGTAGACTAGCCAGACCCTCCTCCTCAGCACTGTGGAGGAAGTTCTGGCAATGCGAGACTAGCTACAAACTAATTGCTACAAGCTAGCAATGTTAGCAGTGTCTTATGGGCCAGGGTCTTCTGAGTCTTCCGAGTTGTTTTGGAAGGTATAGATAAAATGTCATCTTTTTGTGTGAACAAGTACTCAAGTATCCAAAGAATCAAAGCGTGGCCGTCAGGCACGAGGAACCATTACTAATCTGGATGCTGTCTCACACTTATTCTCTTCTTCAATTCTAAGCAATTTAATGAAATAACCTGCTCACGTCACTCAATAAAAGTAATATGATATGAAGTAGTAGTGAGAGCCCGACTGATGCATCCCGCCGATAATATCGGCCAATATTAGGCATTTCCCGATCTATTGGTATCGGCATCTTTAATGGTCGTTTAAAAGATTTTTTTTTTTAAGATTCATTCATCAGAATCATTTACAGTAACAAATAAATGATTCTGATAGATGAATATTCAAAAATTAAAACACCTGTCAACCATGTGATGATTGTTGCCGTTGCATAGTCTGTCCACCAAAGGACACTCTACAACGTCCCTGTTGGCAATCGGATCTTTCTTTGTTATTGTGTTTTTTGTTCAAAGGACTTTAAGTTTCATATCCTAAGTTTGCATTTTTTTTAAATTTTATTGATCAGAACTTTAATATATGTTGATGTTCCTCTGTTTGGTTCAGACAACAAAACTAATTATTATATTATTTAAGTTAGAACTCGTAAATAACTAAAACTAACTTAGGTTAGGGAAATCTGTTTATGTTTTGTAACACGTTTCTGGATTTAAAAAAAATATATACATTATATCGGCCGATATGTCGGCATTTGGGATTTTTAAATAACTTAAAAATATTTTATCGGTCAGGCTTTAATAGTAGTTATGACAAAATACCTCCTAGACTTAAAACAAATGTTGTCAATATGACTTCATTTGCATGATTCCTACATGACTACACGTGTCAGTGAGAGTGCGTCCGGTTGGTTAAGCAGCAGGGTAACCAGAGCAGACATCTGTATGGATGCTGAAGCTGGCCCCAACAGGTGTTGTGAGGGCTCCAGCATTAACACAACACCTGGCCCGAAGCTCCAGAGACCACATGCTGCACAACACTATTAGTCAGCTATGTGGATCACAGATAGACAGAGCTAAAACCGGCTGCTGCCACTTCACAGAGACTGAGAGACCTATAAAAGAATAGCTCCCCCCCGCCCTTTCTATTTCTGACCCTCCTGATAACATTTTATCACCCGCTTTCAAAGTCTTTAGCGGGGATATTTCAAAGCAAGCCAGACATACTGAGACAGGAACAACTTTGCGAGAGTAATTTCTCCTCGCCGTGTATGAAAATTTAAATTCCTCACCGCTCAATGGGAAGCAGAGGTTGAAACGAGCCAGAAACCACCAGCATGTGCTGAGAAATTCCTTCATCCTTATGGTGGCGATTACCAAGAGGGGCAAAGGGAAGGGAAGGGGGGGGGTTAATGAGAGCCGCGGTGGCACTGCCCTCTATCTGGAACCCTCCATGGCCTGCAGTCACTACTATCAGCTCCCTTTCATGATAATCTACTGCACAGCAGCACTGATAATGCAAGGAGCGGAACAGGGATGCTGCATCAGTCACTACGAGAATGTGTTCAATCCACGGAGAGACATTTAACATTCTTCTGTAAAATGGCATCAAAAAGAGAAAAAAAAACATATATATCTTTCTTTACCACAGCATGTGTTCGCTCCTTTGATGCCTAAAGCGAGCTTGGACTCTGATTTGTATCAAAAGATTTCAATGCCATTTAAAATAAACAAAGATCTTTGAAACTTCCCAGTGTGTAACGTCTACATGTCCACAAGAAAAAAGAAGAAGAGAAAGATTCAGATTTGTCATTCTTAAACCACACGTATGGGTTAATCAAACGGGGGCTGAAGGGTCAAGATAATAATGGTTCATGTCACCGATGACAATTCGCTCGTCTCAAATACATTGACAAGAGCACATGATTAGTTGAACCTGACTAAGCAGTTGTCTCAAGGCTTTATTGGCAGGGCCCCAGCTTCCAATTTCTCATTTTCAAGCGTTTTTGCTCCGTCACTGCTCATCCTTTATTTACAACGATACAAGTTTTTTTTTTTTTTTTAGTTTCAGCAAGTGTCAGCATCTTCTAAGATTGCCACCAGATGCAGATAAAGACTTAGAAAAAGACGTTGTTGAAAAAGCTTCTTTTTTTTCTGCTTCTTTCCTGTTGTGAAAAATGATCCATTGATTAGACTGCTCAGTCATTAAGGTGCACATCCAAGCACTGGGCAATGACAATGTGGGATCAAAGGTCACCAAAGGGCCCTGTTCATAGCAAGGCCTTGCTGCAAGAGGGCACAGCAACTCCCTTTACGATCCTTCATTACATTAGAGGTTAACCTCAGCCCCTTTTTCTTTTCTTTTTTCCAAAAGGGTTGAGGTTAATGATCAGAACGAGCAGGCACTTTTGTTCAGCGTGCGGAAACAGTGGTTGACGGAGCAACCGGAAGAAGGTGTGAAAGAGAAGATGTCGGGGAGTTGAGGGATGGGGATGATGGACGGATGAGGAAGGGAGTGGATGTGAGAATGCAGAGATTT
>NC_048412.1:7784611-7786583 GCF_013103735.1 Etheostoma cragini
CCAATTCCCACCAAGCTTAGAAAATGCGGGCCCATCCATCAGCCCCACCCTGAACACACAGTGAAGGTTGGGCTGGGAAGGTCTAAAGACTGGGCTCTTCCTTATCGCGTTCCTGACGGCGAGCAGCCAACCCGTCATCTCTGATCGGCGTTATCGGTAAAGCTTCTGAGCCTGCGCAGCCTTTTCAATAATTAACAAGGCGCACATTTTCTGTAGCTCTCCTGATGAGGGATCTGCATCTCCGAGCTGTCCTTAATGCCCCGAGCGGTTGTTTATGCCCCGGCTCCTGTCCTCCCAGGAACAGGGGCATAAATAACAGGCAGCTTCACACAGGCCTCACATTACTTTTGTGCAGAAACATCACACCCTTTCAAAATAAATGCATTACAAGATGCACAATCTCATTAAAATCCCACATAAAAAATGAATTATGTTTACACTGTAGCATTTTTAGCAACCACAGTCAGGAGACACATTTCAGTTGTGTCGGTGGTTGTGATGTGAAAATCTATTCAAATACATTTTAAGGCAGTATATGAACATTTAATAAAAGTTTTAAAGGACACTAGCCTGTACCTGCCAGCAATAATGCAACCTTTTCTGATGTTAGGTTAACAGTAGCTATGTTTCCATCCACACGGTCTTATCCTAATTAAGTGATATTGAATAAAAAACGCCTTAGGGAAACAGTCAAATTCGATGGAATGTTTTGAATGTTGACTCAAAAGCAATATGTTCGGTCTCATCGGATTTTATCTCAATCGATATGCGATTTCTGAGATAAACACTGATGGAAACGTCATCTGCCGAGTAAATAATGAGTTGTGATTTAAGTTTTAGGTCATTTTTATGTTGCAAACCGCCACAAAACGAAGAAGAAATAGTTTTGGTTAATTTCCGCTCTGTTTGCACACATGGTGGGTGTCGACAAAGACAGATGGAAGTGGACGAATGAGGAGACGAGAGACTTTTTGAATTAAATTTATCAGGAACTCACGAAGGAAATGGCCGACAATGGTAAGGACAAGCCGCGGGACGTCCTCCGGAGTAAAAGGAAGGCCTTCAAACAGCAAGACATGTCTCGAAAAAGAGCCTTGCAGCGGTGCCGGAGGGAAAATAAAAGCCAAGTTGCATCTGTATCGTCATAGCAATGTGTTGATAGCTTGTCCAGTATTGATCATGTGTTGGTTGACGCAGCGATCCATTTTGTCTAGAAAAACTTTGTTTTCTTGAATGTTGTGCAATTCAGTGCGAAAAATTAATGAAAACACCTTAAAATGTCTAAAATCAATTTGACATACCAATTTGATCGCAAAACAGCCCGTGACATCACTACGCACAGGTTTCTTTTAGTAATTTAGTATTTAGCATGTATTTATCCTCTAGTGGGATAAATGTGGACTAGGGATTTTTGCATGTTGTGTTTTGAATGTTCCTGACCACAAATGGAGAAAAATTAAGTTCTTTTCATTTGACTTTTGATAATACAACATTTAAATGATTTTCTTTGAACACATACTTTATATCTGTTTACACATATATCATGTTTTTTTTTTAACCATAGAACCATGTTTACACACTTCATTTTTTTGCTTCTTTCACTACTTTTATTAATTTAGTCAAGTGAAAGACCAAAATACAGATGCTCCCTGATCCAATGTACACAATCAACCAAAAACCACAGTGCTTCGCATTTAAACCTGTGTACCCTTTAAGTGCATCGCCTTTTGAATTTTCCGCATGCAGTACAAGTTAAACCAAACCAGTTCATGGGCTTCCCCCTCCATAATTCATTTCCACTGTGTTTAATAAGATAAACATCAGCGATCAGCACAAAGCGCTGCTCCCAGTACGGATTGTTTTTAACCCAGTTTATATGGCAGTGTCACTGGGAGCTCTTACGGCTGTGACTGATCTAAACAAAAGCCCATTTCACTTCACCGAATAATGAACTGACCTCCCCCCCCCCCCC
>NC_048412.1:7786683-7789924 GCF_013103735.1 Etheostoma cragini
TAATGGGCCGAGGCGAGCCGAGGCGGGCCGAGGCGAGCCGAGGCAAGCTGTTACCAGCAGTGGAAAAACGCCATTTGTAAACCTACTATGTGTACCATATTGGTTGGGGTTAAGCGCCATCGTAGAGCATGATTCATTTGTGTTGAATTAACGGGTTTATTATGACAGCTCTAGTTTTTACAGCTCTCTAGCACCTCTCAGCGAGTCGGGGAGCTTTACTCCACAGATGCTGCTTTATTTTTTGGTTTACCCTTGTGTTGTCTTCTTGGAAATCAACACTTTTGGCGACGCTTTTTATCGATTTCTCACATTTTTGTCTCATTTTTCAACACTTTTGTTTCAAAGTTTGTCACTTTTTTGACCTTTTTTTAACACTAACTTATTAACTTAAGTTTTACAGTTATTCTTTGAAATGTAGGGTCTATAAACCTAATTTACAAGAAATTATACCTAATGTTTGAGTTAGAAAAGCAGACATTAGGAATTATTTAGACTAATATTAAAGGAATGGATGGTTATGGATAATCACAGACTGAATTATGTCAACTTTTACTCAATACCATTTCAAAACCACTTCAATTCTTTTTTCAAATGCTGTAGAATTGAATAAGATGCCCCAAAATTAATGAAAGTGGCCTGTATTTGCCAAAGAGCGTTGTGTGGAATAAATCATGTTGTTTTGGGTAATTACAATTGGTTAATTAGAAAGAAAATTGATATTGGAAAAGGAATCAATCTGACCCAAAGACAAAATGAGGGATAAACAGGTAAAATATTCAAAGGTTACTTAATAATCTTTGGTTGCCACTTGGGGGCAATGTCACGATTGACAACTGCAGAAGAGTTTTTTAACGCCACAGTTGTGTTTTTATTAACAAACGCTGACACCCAAAATATACTCAAACCAAAGATGCAAAAAAAACACATCTTAAACTGAAAAAACGCCAACTGCCTCAAAAAAAGAAAGAAATAAACTCCTATCTTCTCATGATGCCCTTATAACTCAACCCCCCCAATCGCCCAATTGGACCATACCATCTACATGGGTGAGCTCACCTAAGCAAGCACCATTAACCCTTAGGTTTCTCACAACATCGTTACAATTGGAGTGACTCATTAATGCTGACGTTACCGTTTATACATATTGGTGTACCCCCTACAATGGGCCCTCCAAATATTATCATGTCATTTTACTGCAGAACTAACACTATTAACCCACGAAACCTATTGAGCTGGACTATGCTAAATAATAAAGTCTCAAATTAAAACAATAAGAATAAACAGACACAAAATCGTGTTAATTATGAGAAGAGAGTCTAGTGAGAAAAAGGAAAGGGAGCCTTTTCACTAGCTTTGCTGTGAAAATGCATGTGTATTGTGAAATGTATCATCAATAAAACAAGGAGTGCTTCGGATGGCAAAGTGAGACATCATTGTGTGACGTAGTCCTCAACCAATATGCAAACTTTCATTAGCGTGTTAAGCGAGTCAAAAGGCAAAACAACAATTAGTAACTGACAAATTCCCAGTGGTTTCATGATTTTTATTAGTGACAATACAAAGGTATTTGTTACGAAGGATTGGCCAATGAGGTTGACCATTGTGACGTAACCTAAGAAAATGTTTGGACCAGTCAACTGAGCCATAATGGAAAAGTGTGTCTAAACTGGGCAAAGTGGGCAACCGTACTGGGATTTTATACTATTCCAGTTTTAATATTTGCACCAGAATGTAGTTCTGTGTCGTCGCTGACACAGCTGTGTGACATGAGGTACATATTTTATTCCCTGCAGGGCTAGAGGACAGTACTGTCCCCCAGAGATGACTTCCTTTTGATAGCACACTCTGAACGCTTCCTGTCACTTAGTGCAGTTTGACAGCATCATCTCAGCGGCCATTGATCCTTTTCCTTGACTCTGCATTATTAAGATGACAATTGTGTACGTGGGCATGCGCTTTGTGTGTCCCAACTGTAATGCGTGTCTCAGATCCATTATAACCCGATTAGATTACCCTCTCCTGGAAGTGCTGCTCTGTGACAAAGAGCATAATCTTTAATGGAATTTGTGTGAAATTAAATTATACGAGCATCAATAAACATAACATAATTCAGAAGAGTAAATGGGCTTAATTTATTGGATGGGCAGGCGTAATGGCACCGGTGTGTATGGAATGAAGATGTCCGGGAGACAGGTTTGAAACAGCAGGGTATAAGGGGTTGACAAATACATCATCTATGTGTGTGTGTGTGTGTGTGTGTGTGTGCGTGCGTGCGTCCAATATTCCGAGGCTGGAATTTGGAACAGCAGGAAACTGGCAGATTCTTCATCCACATGAGTGGGTAACGAAAGTTCGACCTTATTTTAGTGAGGACTGTAATTTAATGGGCAGGGTGGGTGCACACATGGACTGAGAGAGCCGAGCGAGAGATGAAGACAGAGGGTGGCGATGGAGGGGGAGAGAGAGAGGGAGAGAGAGAGAGAGAGAGAGAGAGAGAGGAAGAAAAAGATTAGATTGAGAGACAAATGAAAAGATAGCAAGAAAGAGATGGAGAGGGAGTCAGATGGAAAAGGGGTGGGGAAAACAGGTTGAAAAGCCTGGGGTGGAAACATTGAGGGATGGGGTGAGAAAGAAATGGATGAATTTTGTGTGTGTGTGTGTGTGTGTGTGTGTGTGGATTTGATGGAGTAGCTCTGCAGCTGTAACAGTCAAGTGTTTGATTGCCCGGGTGGGAATCGTGTGAGGTTGTCATTTTGCATCTTAACCTTTTCGGGGGAGCTTTTCTTTTTTTGGGTGGGAGGTTAATAATCAAAAATGATATGCTTCACTAGAGCAGATAAATAGTGTCAAACACAGCTGGGACAGAGCGGGGCTGACTGGCCACCACAGAGCTAAATTGATGGTTGTAGCTGCAGAGGAGACGGGGGGAAAAGCCCCCTCGCTCTACTGTATGACATGAATAGACTTCTAGGTGTCGCTTTTCTTTCTGCTCTGTCGTTTTTGTGATGGGCCGCAGTCAGAAGCCAGGAGACGCAGATGTAAAGTGTGTGTCGGCCGAGACATGGGAGCACGCCGCAGCTGAACCGACAGAGTGCCGACACAACGGCCTTTGAATTTACAATCTGAGAGGTTGACATTTTTATTCATTATTTTCTTCCTTTCAGTCAGGTTGTGTGTGTTTAAGAAATGCTTGGCACAGTGTTGACTCTGTGTGAGGGATTATGTCATAGTCAGACGCGCA